>NC_090646.1:109672154-110002987 GCF_040937935.1 Hyperolius riggenbachi | reverse complement strand
GGATCAGCTGATCGTCCTGATCAGCTGATCCCTCTCCTATTGGCATAAAGGTCCTGCCTCCTAGCACGCTCGCGCGTAGCTCTCCATCTGTGTGCACTACTAGGCTCAGACACACCAGACGCATGCTGCTGTGTGGAAACCGCCGGCCTGAACGCAGAGACAGCCGCCCCACTGCCAGACCGCGCGGTGGTGTCTCCGCAATCCATTACACTGTGCTAACTGTTAGCACGGGTGTACTAAACAATTAGCATGCGAAGTGCCGCTCGCAGACTTTTGCGATTGCGGACATTTGCATGCGATAAGCGGACTTTTGCACGCGATCGGGTGCCTGGTCACGTGCAAAAGTCCGTGTTATCACGCGCAAATGCCTGCGATTGCTGGACTTTGCGCGCGTAAAAGTCCAAGAGCGGCACTTCGCGTGCTAACTGTTTAGCATGCCCGTGCTAACAGTTAGCACCATTTTGTCAATCAAGCCCTATAAGTTGTAACAAGGAAATGTTTTTCTGTATTTATTATGTTATTATGCTGTTGCTTTTCTTTTAAAGCAAAGAGGAAGTCCTGGGTTTAGGTCCACTTTAAATTAAACATGCAAATGCTTAAATTTTTTGCTACTCTTGTTTAAGAACTCTGTGGCAGAGTTTTTTTTTAATATATGCATTACATAATCCATAACTTGATATTGGCGGATTTATAATAAATCAGTTTTAGGGTAATCAGTTTTTTCTCCAATCCCTTCCCACTGCACAGACTTCCTTTAGGTCTTGTTCACATTGCGTTCTGATCACGTTAACGTTCACGTTGGGCGTTTTTTTACCTTTTTTTTGCAATTCCCGGTGCTTGGGTGGGCGGTGCGTTTTTGTTAAAAGTGCTTTTCTAAGCGCTTTTCCAGGGAGTTTTTTATTTACTCCCTGACGCAAGTCAGGAAGTGAACTCTTTGACCTGGAAAATAATAAATACAATGTATTTATTCTTAAAAAACGCGAATGCAATCGCTGCACAAAGTGATTTTGTGAGTGTTTTGTGTTTTTCCCATACCTTCCATTGAGGCGGAAGCTCCTCAAAAAAGGTATAGGCACCGCTTTGCTGAGCGGATCGGAAACCAACCAGATGTGAACTCTCTCATAAGGAATCATTGCACAAGCGCTTTCAGGGCGATTTTGAAAAAAAGTCTGCGCTTGAAAAAAGGGCCCTTAGTGTGAACGAGCCCTTACTGTAGACTGCACCCCTCTCACTTTGCTGTCTGAACAGCATGATGACAACTGAGCCAAACAGCAGCCCATCTCATACAACCTGCTATTAACTTCATCACCTCAGCTTCAGGTCATGTGAGCATTTTTTTTTTTTTTTCAAAACATGACCTTTAGCAACAGAAGACTTACTTGACACTAAAAGGAAACATCTGGACACTTTGATTGCTGAGCTATTAAATGCTACATTTAGATCTGTCTCAAGAGACGTGCTTTATCAGAGGATCCCCAGGTGAGAGCAGCGATACTTATGTAACCCACTGCAACATGATTCACTTAATTAGACATGGAAAACTGATTTTCATTGCCTTATACTGTCTTGGAACAGAAACACTCATTAGTTTTTGATTTAATGCAGCTGGGATTTAAAACAACCTAAATAGCAAAATATACTTTGTGTCTGTCTTAAGGGGGGGTGCTATTGCGGATTTCTGGGTGGTGGGTGTATATGCATACTGAGACTGATAATTGATATACGCCATGATCAGTGCCGTCATTGGGTTCCGCAATCCTTCCACTATTGTAGTAGAGTCATTCGCCGTCACAGTACTAAAGTGTCATGATAGAATAATTAAATCCACCATCCATTACATTAAATGTGTAGATACTGTCTGTTACGCCGTGAAAATCACTTACACTAATGTCTCATGCACTTTACATGAAATGCAGCTTCATTTAAGGTGATGTATTCGGGCCTGGAGCCTCTACGGAGTTCATGGTTAGATAAACAGAATTTACACTATCATTTATAAAATCAATAGTAATTACAGAACTCAAACTACATGGTCAAAAGAAAAAAAAAAAAACAACAACAAAAAAACCACAGCAAACAAAATGTCCTCGGAGTAGTATGAGGCCTCCCAGAACACTTTTTGCTTAAAAGAGCAATTTATGTGCAAGGCAAATAAAATGTTGACTCATCATGAAAATGAACGTAAATCACCTCCTATTGATGTTGCGTTCAAGTAGAAAACTTTTGACCTCATGAAGTTTAAAGCCTCTAAGAGAAAAGAGCTGTGAAATTTTACAGCATCTGTGTGATTTTAACCGTATGGACCCGACTCGCCTGGGGACTTTGAACCGCGTTAGCTGTGGGTTATTGGGGTCAGTATTTGTAATCACTAGAAAACCTAATCTCTTTATTTTTTTTCCTTCGCGAGTTCTCAAGCAAATACATTTCTGAAGGTTACAAATAAAGCTGGCATATACTCAGAATCAGGTTTGGAAAAGGTAATTTTAAAATGTTATTTTAGCCCATAATTAAAGCTATTATTCTCTTTTACATGTTAACAAGATGCAAATATAAATTTAGAACTCCACAAGCCAATAGGTGATATTGAGGGTTTACAAGTAAACAGTAGTTCAAATTAACCACTTGCGTACCAGCAGTCTCTGGCCCTTTAAGGACCAGAGACTGCTAGTACCAAAAAACAGGTCTAACCGATGAATTTCCGCACAGACCTGCTGCTCTCGCTGGTCATGTTGCTCACCCATCGCTGCAGGCCCCTAGCTCTGCCATCACTATGATAATAGAATTGGCTTACAGTGATCACGGGGTCAGGAGGCAATGAAATCAGCTCCTTACCAACTCCCAGAGCTCTGCCGTCATAGCGACGGTAGAGCGAGGGGCCTGTGGTAAGCGAGAGATCGGCAGGAGCGGCAACAGTGTCGGGTCCACGCGGAGCAGTAATTGAAATCTACGCCCTGGCAGATATAAGCAGCCACAAACAGAGTGTACATTTTGATAACTATGGTCCAGAAGCGGTTAACAATTCAATTTAAATAGTCTAAAAACAACACCAAAATATCTGCTTAAAGTGGTAATGTTTATTCTAGGCCCTGTGCAGGGCAATTGATTTGCTTAATCGGAACCTGTGGCAAAAACTACCCTGCTGAATTAGAAGAAGCCATGTAAAGTAGATAAAAGGATTCCTTTACCAATGAAACCACGCAAATTTCCATATGGTCACCTGGAGCGTTACCTAACTACTACATTGCAGAAGCATGCTTTGAATGTTATGTTTTCTGTTTTATTTATTTTTTTAAATAAAAAAAAATAAATTATTCCTGTAAAAAGTGCAACAATGTTATTCAATGCAGAAGATATTAAACTCAAACATCATACCTTTCACAAAATCAGAAAACAGAACTTTATGAAAAGGCCACGTGCACAAGGGCCCTTATTCAATTCACTATTTCTCCTAAAAAAAATACTGTCAAAATTATTATTTTCTTGCTACCTTATTGATTAGGTGTGAAAATATCACCCAGGAGAAAAAGTGAATTGAATTGGGCCATTATGTCTTTATAACTCCAGAAGTACTGATACTGTATATAGCACAGGTACAGCCTTACATAGACAGAGCTTTTTATCCCTTACTATTTTATGCCAGTATGGCAGGCCCTGATTTACACCACAGGAGCCTATACCCTAGGCTGCACTCTCCATTAACCTCCTTGCCGTTCTAAAAAATCCGGCAAGGAGGCAGCGCCGCACATTTTTTAATTTTTTTTTTTAAATCATGTAGCGAGCCCAGGGCTCGCTACATGATAGCCGCTGAGCGGCGGCATCCCCCCACCCTGCAGGAAGTCCCGTTGAGAACGGGATTTCCTGCAGGGCTTCCCCGGTCTCCATGGCGACGGGGCGGGATGACGTCACCGATGTCATCGACGTCGGGACATCACAGGGAACCCCGATCCGCCCCTCAGCGCTGCCTGGCACTGATTGGCCAGGCTGCGCAGGGGTCTTGGGCGGCTCGGCGCGGCGGGTAGCGGCGAATCGGCGGCGAGCGGCGGTGATCGCATACTACATGCAGCTAGCAAAGTGCTAGCTGCGTGTAGGAAAAAAAAATTATGCAAATCGGCCCAGCGGAGCCGGAGAAATCCTCCTGCGCCGGTTACCCCGAGCTGAGCTTGGGATAACCGGCTGAACCCCATCACAAGTGTGCTGGCTGGCCCAGCTGTCACTTCTCCCTTACTTCCCCTGCCCATCAAATGTAGCGACAGCTGCCCCTTAGTATTAGGTAGCCAGAGCTATCCTCAGTATTAAGTAGCTAGAGCAGGGGTAGGGAACATTGGCTCTCCAGCTGTTAAGAAACTACAAGTCCCACAATGCATTGCATAGCCACAAACATGATTAATAAAGGCAAATGCATGCTGAGATTTGTAGTTTTATCCCAGCTGGAGAGCCAAGGTTCCCTACCGCTGAGCTAGAGTATTAGGTAGCTAGTGGTGCCCCCAACTGAAGGGAGATTTGGTCAGTAAAATGCCAAGACCCGGCTGAGTAACCTCTCATTTACACTCCGCTTAGAACTCTGCTGCATAGAAAAGGCGGGAAAGAGGCACTTGGGGAAGGGAGTGAGTCCCATTCCCATCATCAGGCGCCTGTAGACATGTGCCTACAGTGCCTTATGGAAAATCCGGCCCTACACTATAGAGTAGTGCCCTGACAGCCCTCTGTTTCAAAAAAACAACGTTGTAATTCAAAGATATTTGTTTGTTTTTTTATTGGTGCTTTTTTTGGTTTCCTTTGACACTCTTCCAAAAACCTAGAGGATATTTCTAACCTGCTCATTAATTAAACTAAAAATATAAGCATTAACTAGAGATGGGCAATGCTACAAAAAAAAAAAAAAAAACAAGAAAAAACACAAAAGCAAAACATATTGCTGGAATTATGGAGATTAATCAAAGGGCAATTTTAGGTTATCTAAATTCTAAGTATATAACGAGACCAGGGTGATTGAATTCTGGCGCATTTTTGTCTACAAAGAAATTACATCCTAATATAATAGGCCAACACTAATGTGTACTGTGCAACTTTATTGACCATTTCTAAAATGTAATGCCTCAAAATTCAGACTTTAAGACTCCAAAGCTTTAAATGGGTATGGTATTATTATCTAGACGATTACCGAAATGACCATCGTCTGCAGCCAGATCTTTAAATTCACATTTTAATCCCATTTGGGGAAGTGGTTGACCACAAAGTCAGTGCGCACAGTGACCCATAGGGAAATAGGTTGTTTATACAACTCTGTGCTGCATTAATTATTTTAATGAACACTTTCTTCGAAATGTATTTTCATGTTAAAAACAGAACATAATGTACATTTTCAGCATGGGGATATGAAAACAGAGGAGAGAATATTCGGCAGAAAAATAAATCATTGGCATAATACACCTCTCTATGAAAAATAACATATTTGTTAAGTGCTCACTCTAACCAAGATAAGAAGAACACTTTTTTTTGCCTTGTTAATTGCCTTTGCTAAAAGATTCAGCAACAGATTATGAACACAGGACTGTTTCAGGTTTGATTTACTAAAGGATTTGGTAAGTAATGCAGCTGTTTCAGAATAGGGATATGCAGACGAGGGAGCGAATATTTGGCAGAGAAATAAATCATTGGTATGATACACTGCTATATGAAAAAATAACATATTTGTTCAAAGCTCAGTCTACACTAGATAAGAAGAACATTTTTTTATGTTTGTTAATTGTCTTTGCTAAAGATTTAGCAACAGATAAACAATACAGCACTTTTTGGGTTTGATTTACTCAAGGAAGGTGAGGAATGCAGCTGTTCAGAAGGCTTAAAAAGAAGAAAAAGGAGTTTGATGACTGATGAGCTGTCTAGTGTTGAAGTTGTATTTTTCAAGATTTATATTTAGCATTTAAAGCAGAATTTGTGTTAAAACATTTATTTTTGTACACAGAGGGGAAGAGTTAGAACCATTGTGAGCTATTTATTCTTGATGGCCACCTTTTCCCTGGGGAATATTTCTGGCCATTCCCTGTACCAAAAAGATCAGGTGACAACAAGATAAATGGTCTTCTCTCCAGGAGGGCATTGAAGCACAAGATTGGGCAGAAGTTTCCCAGACTCCAAGTAGTGCCATATATATGCACAATAGCAGTGGCATAGCTAAGGAACTATGGATCTCAGTAGTACTGTTAGTTGAACTTGCCTAGGGCTTCTACCAGCCCCCTGCAGATGTCCCGTGCCTGCGCTTGGGACAAAGCGATCCACCGGATCCGCCGCAGCTCAGTTTCTGTTTCACAGATGGTAGGTCACTACGCCTGTGCAGGACGCTTCCGGCAATGGGAGTGCAAACGAGGATGCGCAGTGGCTGTCGACTGAAAGTTCAGTGCCGATACTGACCTCTGCTGTTTTTACAACCCTCTGCAGGGCTTTTCTACCAACCTTGGTGCAGCTGGTGTTGTACCAGGCCAACATGCAGTTGGTCAAGATGCTTTCTATAGTACATCTATAGAAATTAACCAGCAGCTTCTGTTGAAGGTTAGTGCTCATTATCTTACTCAGTAAGTAGAGGCTTTGTTGTGCTTTGCCAATCACAGCTAAAGCATTGTAACCCAGGACAGGTCATCTGCAATGATGACTATCAAAAATGTAATGCTGGAAACTCTCTTTTCAGCGTCTGCATTGATCATTATCGGTGTGTGACTGGTCTTTTTAGTGGTCTTGGTAAGGATTGCCACCAGGGGCGTTGCTAGGATCTTCAGAGATCTGGGGCACTTTTGGGCCCTCCAGACGGAAAATGGGTGTGGCCATGCACCAAAATGTGGGTGTGGTCGTGGGTGGAGCCAATTTTACATGAACTTAACAGCAGTCTAAGTAGGCTTGCCCATCAAAATGTTGGATGAAGCCCCCTCTCCATTAATACAAAAAAACAAACAAAAAAACAAAAGTGCAGCATATCACATAAATAGGCAGTTTCTACTTCTAGGCAGAGTTACCTGGCTTCTGTGCTGCTTGGTCTGGCTTTCTGCTGGGTGGGCTGGCCTGCTGCCAAGTTATCTGGCTGTTCCCCCCGTAGCATTCCGTGACCTTCTAGTGGAACCCCTCCCATGCTCACATGGGCCCCCCATTGAGGCACCACAACTCCCAGAAGGCCCCCATAGAAGAATCATAGCTCCCTACATGCCCCCATAAAGGCATCACAGTGCCCAGCATGGCACCACAGCAGCTAGTATGCCCACATAGAGGATCACAGCACCCAGCATACCCCTGATTGATGCACCACAGTTCCCAGCTTGCCCACCATTGAGGCACCACAGCTGGCTCTGCCTGGGGGACATCCGGGGCACCCCAGAATAGATCCGAGGCATGTGCCACTGATCTTTGGGGCTAGCAACGCCCTGACATTTAAACCATACAGTATATAGAGGTGATCATTACCAGCATAGCACCAATGAAGAACTAATAAAGCAATTGAAGGAGGATCCAGGGGTCCTGATGTGGTTGCAGCCTTTCCATCCCCTTTTGCCAATCTACCATACAATGGTTTCATCCCACGCATGTTCAATGTGAAATTATACTTTTGGTGGTTGAGACAAGTGGCCTTGGGGAATAGAGGGTTGTGCTGCTTACATAAAAAAAAAGTGAAAACATGTTTAGGCTTTTAACTTCTCCTGTTATGGTGATTACCATTGCCCCACTTACAATAAACGTTGGATTGAATCCTTGCCTGGCATGTAGAATTGCAGAGCATTCAGCACAGCAGAAGCATATTGTCAGGCCCTGCCTCTGCTGGTGACATCTCTGTGAATACGATTCATGAACTTCTTCTCTTCATCAGCAGAGGTCAATATAAACTCATTGTGCATCCTGTTATTTCTCTGCCTGCCAGCAGAGGGTTCACTGTTCCAGAAATTGTTCTCCTCTACAGACTTTTGTTGGGAGGAGATTTGGATGATCACCTGATGTCTCTGGCACAAGGATAAAAGCCAAGCCTGAGCACTACTCTAGTGCAAGCTCATTGTATCTGTGACTTGGCCCTCCTAGCCTGAGTTCCGGCCCTTGTATCTTGTATCCTGTTATCCTGTGTTCTTGATTACCTGTGTATGACCTCTGTAATAAATCTTTGTTGGTTGCTATGGGCAACACCTTAGTTTGGCACCATATCCCAGGAAGTGTGATAACGCAACTCTCATCACAGCAACAGCATAGGAGATAGAACTTCTTAGACGTCATCAAAGTTTCAGGAGTTTATTCAGTAAACAGATATACAAATGCTTATCTCTACATGTTCATTACACCTCAGCGAAGCAATTGGTCTGTAGTAAGTCCTCTTTGCGTTACAGGCTCTTGGTCCATTCCTTTGCATGGCAACCAGGCTCTATCTTATGTTACATCTATACTACGTTGCACTTAGGCCTAAATACAGCATACAGTTAGATAAGATGACATCACAAAAAGAGTAGAAAGTGGAAGTCATCAGCCAGAAGTCAGAAGTAAGCCCCCACGGGAGCTCGTTGGCTCTTCTTATACTCAACTCTAAAGAGTTAAATGTGACATCATCTGAGCAGGGACGGATTAATACCTCATTGCCTGCTATTGGCTGACAAGACCCCGTGATATCATGACAAGCACCGTCTTTACTGCGCATGCGGAACTGTCACCTTGTTCTGGGGAGGCCATTGTTTAATGTCCTTGTGAGAATATTTTCATAACAATGGCTCATGTTTATGTTGCTCGTCGCCAGCTGGTCTGGCCTCTGCCCTGGATATCTCTGATACAGCCTTGGGAGTTCCAGTACAATGTTCTACTGAAAATCAGAACTGTCTTTATTTATCTCTAAGAGAAATTCTCCTTAAAGGGCGATTCTGGATATCAAGTCTTTTAACTAACTCAGTTAAAGTAACTGAGGCCTACGAATTCAAGCATATAATACTTGAATTATAACAACCTCTAGCCTTGCTCTTGACAATTCTTTGCCTAGTGACTACATTGCTTGGTTTGATATTTAGGTTAATGTTTTGCCTGTTAGCTTGCACCTTGTGTACTGCGAATTATCTTCTGTATATATTTGTAAATATCCACTGTGTATATTTAAACCAGGTTCCGGGGTCTGTGTGCACACAATAATATATATACACTGGGTTGCTCTGCATTACTCCTTAAGCAGGGAGATCTATTTGTATATACTCCGGAGGGCATGTGTATGTCAAGTTGAATACATTTGCCTGTAGAGTTATCTTGTGTATATGTTTGTATATCATTGCAAATTATTGCCATTGCTGTGCATGCAATTTATCATTGCATATTGTTGCCATTAACATAGCTGGTCACGTTCCTTTTGTTCTTGGTTAATAAATTCTCATTATTCATTTATGCCTTGTCTCAGTATTTCAGTCATTTCCTGAACGGTGACATTTTCCATTTGGTTGCAGGCCTTGTGCAGTGCTCACAAAAGTGCTTGTGAAGTGCAATGCACAATTCGAATGCAAGCCTTACACATATACTGTGCATTACCTGCTTCCTGCCCACATGTCTCCTCTACTCACTTCCTGGTTAGTGTTCAAATGCCATGCGCTACGTGCAGCCAGCCAATCACCTGCAATAAAACAGGGTAACACAACACACACTTACAAGACAAATGCAAAAGGGGCCTTAAAGGGAACCCAAGGTGAGAGAGATATGGAGGCTGGCATCTGTATTTCCTTTTCAAATAATGCACATTGCCTGGCTGTCCTGCTGAGCCTCTACCGCTAATTCATTAAGCCGCAGAGCCTGAACAAGCATGCAGAACAGATCAGACGTCTATGGTAAATCTGCCAAGATTAGCTGCATGCTTGTTTCAGGTATGTGATTCAGACCCTACTGACCTGAAAGAGCAGCAGTGCTCCTGGGCAATTGGTGTTGTTTAACAGGAATTAAATGTGGCAGCTTCCATAGGTCTCACACGTCAAGTTGCTTTTAGTAAAAACAAGAGAATATGGCTGGTCTTGTGTGCTCTGGCTGCATTGTGCTCCAGGACTGCTGTATTCACTTGCTGCTGACACAGGTGCATTAAAGACACAAAAATAAAACTATTCCTGGAGTAAAACTTGGCATTGGCTGCACAGTATATCAGCAGGCTCACATTTTCAAGAGAGCACAATTTTCAGCACCCTCCGCTGCCACATATAGCTCTATTTTACACCTTGTTGGCTGCTGTTGTAAACACTGATTTTATGTACATGAACGTGTGAGGTGAAATGATTTGATGCTGTTGCTTTTGCTCAGAGTCTCCGAGGTGACAGCAGGAATAAGCTGTAACAAGAGACAATGCTTGTGAGTTATGAGCTCTCAATAGTTATGGTTGCAGAGCCCTAAGGGGGACACCAGCAAATTACTGTTATGTTTTATCTTCCTTGGAGATGATAATCTTGCATTTCTCATTAACTGCACCGCTGCCATGCTTCATCTTAAGGATGTCCAGTGCAAGCAAGGGGAAGACAGCAACAGTCCCTGTTACAGTGTTTGCTGCACTCTGGGATATGTCTGCCTAGTAAAGCTAACACTTCCATCTATAACTTTCTTGTTTTTGTTTTTTTTTTGTTTGTTTTTTTTTTCGCTTTTTATGCAGTTTCATTACAAATGGTATTCTTTTGGTTATTTACTAATACAATTTTACGGCTGCAGGAAAAAAGGGCGCCGGCAGATAGTGGACAAAAGGGGTGCTGCCCTAGACTCTAATGCATTTATAGTTAATAAGGCGGCCGAAGCAGAAAAAGGGCGCCTGATAAATATCGTTAACAGCATTAGAACATTAAAGTTTTTTAAATATGTTATCGTTTTAGAAGCTTAAAATGTTATAGTTTTTGTCATATTATTTTGTTTGTATGTACAGATTTTACGTTGTCAAATATATTAGCGTTTCTATGCGTAAAAGGGTGTTTCTGCAGGGGGAGTGGTTACGGTTAGGCACCACCAGGGGGTGGTTAGGGTTAGGCACCACCAGGGGGTGGTTAGGGTTAGGCACCACCATGGGAGTGGTTAGTTTTAGGCACCACCAGGGGAGGGTTCTGTGTGAGAGTAGGGCCAGGTTAAGCTGTATTGCTGAATTATGTAACGTTATCGTTATCATTTTCTGTCTGTTTTAAAGCGGTATTTATCCTTAACCAATATCGTTAATGATTTTTATAGAGATTTCGTTATCCACCAGTGCCAATTCGTTATCCAGTCGGGCCCTTTTTTCCTGGTGACCTTTTTTCAAGCACCCCAATTTTACATTTTTTTGTGTTTTTTTTTTTTTTTTTAAGTATGGTTGTGACCGGCATAAAGGCTGGTTCACGCAGTAAGGGCCTGATTCACAAAGCGGTGATAACTCAGTTATCACGCCTAAAAGACTTTAGGCGTGATAAGCTTTGCACCACTGAGTTAGCACCGTTTTGTGCTCTTTATCGTGCGCAAAGTTCTGCGCACAAAGTTTTGCGCGTGCAATCGCGCAACTCTGCGCACAGTGCCCATACGGTTTAATGGGCGCATCGCGTGCACTGCACCGTGCGCCGCGTGATTGCGCGCGGGATTTCGTGCGAGTTTCATTTTATTACGCCTAAACTGAGTTTAGGCGTGATAAAGGGCTTTTCACAGGCGTGCAAACACTTTGCACCGCTTTGTGAATAAGGCCCTATGAATGTTTGAATGGACACTAAAGTGAAAAAAAATCTCAGGATATAAGGAGTCGTATGTGTAGTACAGATAATGATTAGAACATTAGTAGTAAAGAAAAGCGTCTCATATTTTTATTTTCAGTTACAAGACTTTTTTTTTTATTTATACGAATGCATCATTCTCTAATTGTTGCATTTTCCAAACTACACACAGCTTTTTAAAACTATGAAACAGAGCAGAGCTAATGCCACTTTGAACTTCCTTGCAGTAAAATCTTATCTGAAGTTTTCTTTCATTGTTTATTTGATGTATAAATGCTTCAGAAAGTAGCATTGCTTACTGAATAAATTAGTCGGAGAGCTCAGAGAAGCTCTTTTGTTGAAATAGCAACTGGAGTTTCTTAACTCTTCCTGTACTGGAAACAATATGAGACACATATCTGTGCTATTAATGTTCTAATTCGTGGCTGTACTAGACATACAATTCATTATATCATAAGTTTATTTTCACTTCAGATTCCCTTTAAAAATGGTCAACCACTTTCTATACAGATGAATGGTAGAGGTTTTTAATTGGTACAGCTTTTTGCGTCGTTTGTGTAAATGCTGCTGTACATGCTGTAGTCTGGTCTCATCTAGGATGCAGCATCTACAAGGTAACCTAGATAGTTGCCTGATGCCTAGTGGGTGTCGGGGCCCAGTTACCACTTTCTCTCAGGGCCAGTGCTTCCATAAAGGCAAAGAGGGCAATTGCCAGAAGGGTCACAGAGCCTGTGGGGCCCCCCCTAAGGTGCCCCTCCTCCCCTGCAGCTATGGTGACATGACAGTGGGGATGCTAAGTTGTATAATAGGAACCCCAAAAATGCTTTACTCATGCACGGTTGACAACAAGGTTCACAGGTCTTGACTCTTGACCTGCTTCTTTAGGTTTTGTTCAAAAGTTCTACAGGCACTTGTATTGACCTGAGGAAGCAGGCCAAGACCCGTGAAACAAGCTGTCTACCGTGCATTAATAAACATGACTTTTTCCATTAAATAATGGTTTCTCCTTTTGAGAAGGTAAGACGTTACGCTTCTCATATATACAACATCTAGTAGTATCATATCATCAAAGGCGCCTCCACTAGTTTTTTTTAGTACAATTATGGTTTATGTTTTTTTTTTAATCATACTTGTTTTTTTTTTAGAAATAAAAAAGTAAGAAAAAGGAACTGGGTTTACAGGTTGAACAATCAAGATGGTAATACAACGGATATGGGGGTACAAAGGAGGGGCAGTTGGGGCCTTAGATTGAGTCCTAGAGGTAGATATGGAGAAGTCCCAATCAATGTCCCACCTTGAATCTTTTGGAGAAACAACAAAGTGAGTCGAGGAGGATTAAATCTTAACTCGAAGACAGAAAGTTCCAAGTGGAGGTGTGGCAGATGTTTGAAGTCCATGAGGAGTAGATAACTGGAGAGATTCAAGCCACATTCTGAGGAGTGGGGAGGACATAGGGAAGAGAGGGGAGGGGGGGGAGGAGATAGTAAGCTTCGAAATATAGAAGTGAGAAAGAGAAGTCACACCACTGCCCTGATGGCCTATGTTATGAATGGGATAGATGAGCTAATTGGAAAGGACCTAGCTAGATCTATCAAGAATGGATGTCCTATGGTGGGAATATGGCTTGTTAGGTCAGCTCAGGGGTGAGTTACTGGAGGGGTAGAAGAAGTGGGCATATATTCAGGGGGGGGTGATAAATGGGAGAAGAGTATGGCCAGGAATCCCAAATTTTGTGAAAGTTCAATTCTGTGTCTCTTAGTGAAGCCGTAAGTTGTTCCATATTTTTTGTCCAATTAATTTTGTGGATAACTTCTGATAGTGATGGGGGGGCTATGTTCCTCCAGTTGGAAGCAATGGCTAGTCTAGTAGCAGTTAAGATGTGCGTTATTAGCCGATTGGTATATTTATTGGTGTTATTTTGTGGTGATTTGCCCAGGATCATATATAAGGGGTCCATGGGGACTGTAATATCAGTGGATGACTTAATAAGTTTTTGGATATCCGACCAGAGGGGGGAAATCCGAGGGCAGGACCAGTAAATGTGTTCAATAGTACCTTTGTTATCACAGCCTCTCCAGCAAAGGTCCGATGAGCCTGGGTAAATCCTTGCTAGTTTGTCGGGTGTAAGATACCAGTGGAAAAGTATTTTATATATGTTTTCTCGAATTTGGATACATTGTGAGGAATGTTTCGCATTGTCCCAAATATCATACCAGTCCCCTATTGAGATAGAAGTTGATAGAAGGCTATCACATTTAGCCATATAAAAATGGTTGGGAGTTGTTGAGCCCGATTTTGTGTGTAGGATAGAATAGATCTGAGAAATCAGACCCTTCTGTTGAGCCGATCTATTACATAGTCTCTCAAAAGGGGACATTGTAGGCGTTGTTTGGAAATTTTTCATTAGAGAATGGAGAAAGTGAGATATCTGTTTGTATTGCAAGAGAAGTTGAGGCGTAAATGTGATTTTATCCTCTAACTGAGATTTATGTAAAACTTTACCTGTGAGTGGGTTAAGCCAGTCCTTACGGTTGAAATATCCCAGGCCATACCATTCGGTCATAAAAGGCTTAGAGAGACTTGGTGAAAAATGTGGGTTGCCTAGGATTGGGCATAGAGGTGAAGGTGATGACCTCAACTTGGCTAAGTGGACAGTGGTTCCCCAGATGCGGAGTGTAAATTTGATGGGGGGGAGAAAGTCTTGATGGGAGATTTTGGGTTGGGGGTGGGTCCAAATAAGGGATGCTAAGGATATGGGGAGAATACTAGTTGCTTCGATGAGGCCCCATTTAGTAAAGACTTTAAAGTTGGACCACTCGGGTAGTTGGCGGAGGTGTGAAGCTTGGTAGTAATATCGCAGATGAGGGACGCCCAAACCGCCTTGGTCTCTAGGGGCAAGGAGGGTCGACCTACGAACTCTAGGGTGTTTGTGGTTCCAAATAAATTTGAAGAAGGCAGTTTGTAAGCTTGATAGTTGGGAGTTGGGGACTATAACTGGGAGGGTTTCAAATAGATAAAGAAGGCGAGGGAGGATGTTCATTTTAAGTGCATAGATGCGGCCCAGCCAGGAAATCTTATAGGCGGTCCATTTATGGAGATCTTGTAGTATTTTTTGTATGAGAGCGGGGAAGTTACGTTTATATAATGTGTTGTATGTGGGAGTGAGGTGGATACCCAGATATTTCAGAGAGTGAGTTTGCCATTTATAAGGGAAAGAAGATTGAAGGGACGAGAGTAGATTGGGAGGGATTTTAATAGGGAGAGCTTCCGTCTTATCTTGATTGAGTTTAAAGCCTGAGATAAGCTCAAAGGTTTTCAGTACGTTGTGCAAGGCTGGTAACGTAGTGAGTGGATGTGTGAGAGTTAGTAATATGTCGTCGGCAAATAAGGAGATCTTGTATTCCTGTTTGCCCAAAGAGATCCCTTTAATGTCAGGATTTTGTCTGATGGCTGTGGCTAAGGGCTCAATACTTAAGGCAAATAACAGGGGAGAAAGTGGACAGCCTTGTCTAGTGCCATTTCGGATGTAAAAGGGGGATGGAGAGGCAAAAGGTAGTTTGAGTGAGGCTGTGGGGGATGAGTAGATGAACTTTATCATGGAGAGGAAGGGACCTGTGAAGCCTTGATGAGTTAAGACGTGGAATAGATAAGGCCAGTACAGTCTATCAAAGGCCTTCTCTGCATCCAAACTAAGGAGCAGAGAAGGGTGCTTTGATTTATTCATTAGTGAAATGAGGTCTATTGCCCGTCGAGTGTTGTCACCTGCTTGCCTCCCCATGATAAAGCCAACCTGATCATTATCGATAATTCTGGTAAGAATGGGGTTGAGGCGATTAGCCAAAGTTTTCATCAGTATTTTTAGGTCGGAGTTGAGGAGGGAGATAGGGCGGTAGCTTTGGGGTAGGTGGGGATCTTTTCCTTCTTTTGGGATGACAGTGAGGAGAGAGGAAAGCATGGAGGAGGGGGGGAAGTCGTCTTTCATAATCTTATTAGCCAAAGTTACCAGGTGTGGGACCAGGGTGTCGGAAAAGTTTTTGTAGTAGGAGTAAGGGAGACCATCTGGGCCTGGGGATTTAGAGGAGGGAAGAGATTTGAGTACCTCGGATATCTCTTCTATAGTAAATGGGGAATTAAGTAAGAGGCGTTCTTGATCTGTGAGTTTTGGAAGGTTGAGATCATTGAGGAAGGAGAGGACTCTTGTGTTATAGTTTGGAAAAGAGGAGGGGTCTGGTAGGTTGTAAAGTTGTTCATAGAAACATGTGAATATTTGGGCTATTTTTAGAGGGTCATGATGTAAGGTGTTTTGTGAGTCTTTTAATGAGTGGACCGCCTGGTAAGAGCCCCTAGGGTTGAGCTTGCGGGCAAGAATAGTGTGTGGTTTGTTACCTCTTTCAAAGAAGAGCTGCCTTGTCCATTTCAGGCTTTTTTCTAAATGGGATGATTGGAGGGCTCTGATGTCAAGCTTGATTCGTTGGATGTTGGAGAAATTGTCTTGAGTAGGGGAACTTTTATAACAAGGGAGGAGTTTAAAAGTGTCAGTTTTTCAGTAGAGAAGCGCTTTCGCTTGGAGCTCTCTGCGATGAAGAACCCTCTTATAAAAGCCTTGTGAGACTCCCACAGCAGGCCGAAAGAGGAAACTGAGTCTAGATTAGTGGCAAAGAATGATTGGAGTTCATCAGAACATTTGTTGATTAGCGCTTTATCCCTGAAAAGTGACTCATTTAGTCTCCAATGGGTGGGTTTGTGTGGGGAGGATAACCAGTCTAGGTCGACTGTGACCGCTTGATGGTCAGACCAAGCTGTAGGAATAATGGATGAGGTGACTAAAATGGGTAAGACTGGTGTGTTAGCAAAAAAGTAGTCTATCCTGGAGTGGGAGGCATGAGGGGGAGAGTAGAAGGTATATTCTGTGCTTGTGGGGTTAGCTATGCGCCAAAGGTCAAACAATTTGTATTTTCTAAGGAGTATCCTAAATTTGCGTGAATTTCTGTCGTGTGAGGCCTGGGAAGGAGTAGAGGATAATTTGCTTCTATCCCTTGTGGAGGAGTAAGCCAAGTTGAAGTCACCACCCAAAAGGAGAAAACCTTTCATTACTTTGCACAGTTTTGTGAGGAAAGAGGATAAGAAGTCAATCTGGTGTGTGTTAGGAACATAAATGTTAGCTAGAGTGACTGGCTTTCCTGCTAGAGTGCCCACCAAAATTAGGAAGTGGCCCTGTGGATCCGCGATAGTTTTGTCTACCTGAAAGGGCAGGTCTTTCTTGTATAGAATTGCCACACCAGCACGTTTTTTCGGGCCGGAGGCCAGATGGACATTAGGGTAGAGTTTGTTAGTAAGGTATGTAGAGCTACCGGATGTTAGGTGGGTTTCCTGCAGGAAAACCAAGTCACTGTCTAGTCTTCTGAGGTCTTTTAATAGGGACTTCCTTTTTGGGGGGATATTTAGGCCCTTAGTATTAAGTGTATAAAGATTAACCATTATTCATTTTGAAGATGTAAGTATACAGGAGGCCAGGACGGCAGTGGTGTGAGCAGACAATGAGTAAGGTTGGGGAGGGGGAAGTGGGGAAGCACAGGGGGTAAGTTGCATTCGACAGCAATTGGTAAACATTGTTGAAAATATAGCCACTGCAAAAATTGTGGCAGCAATATGAGGCAACTAAAAAGAGTTGCCAGGGGAAGAGTCGCCAAAAATAGCATGGTCCCTGAGAAGAACGGTGGGACAATGTGGCGACTCTACGGAGGTACATGCGGGTGAGCCAAAAGGGTCGCCCAGATCTCCCCCAACGATCTCCCTTGAATATAAACAGTCTATAAGGACTATCGTTAAGTTACCAGCTAACTAGAGCACAGATGGCTAAACGTCTATTAACCTGAAAGGGAAGATAGCATAGTAAAGATAAACAATTATAGGTATATATATATTTGCGTGCAGCCTGGAACGGGAACAAGCTGAGACGATAAGATTGTGAAGATCTGTTATGGAGGCAGTAGAATCAGGTAGGTAGGGCTTCCATGTCCTCAGATGGTTCTGGGTAGGTGAGGCTTCTCAAGGTGCTTCTGGAATGGTCAGCCATGTGCCGTATCTTTCTTGGGGGTGAGCTCGGAGAAAGAGTTAAGTTCTGCTGAGTGTAGTGGGACGGAGGAGGACGAAGGCCCATTTGCTTGAGGAACATTGGTGCATCATCTAAGTCCGATACTGTGAAGCGTGCGCCATTTCTATTGACAGAGAGGCGGAAGGGGAAACCCCATTGGTACTGGATTTTTGCATCTCTTAGGAGCTGAGTAATCGGCTTAAAGGCCCTTCTCTTGGCCAGAGTGATGAGTGAAAGGTCATTATAAATTGAGAGTTCATCTCCTTTAAAAGAAACTGTGTATTTCGGATGGCTTTTAAGAGGGCCTCTTTTGCCTCATAGTAATGGAGTCGCACTATGACATCCTTAGGACGCTGGGCTGTAGGTCTGCGTTCACCTAGTGAGCAATGGGCCCTGTCCATTCGCCACATTTCATCAGTGAGGTCAGGTACTAATGATTTGTACAGTTCTAGCAGGTGTGTCAGGAGCTTATCGGCTGTGACAGTCATGGACATACCTTTGATGCGAATATTTTGACGTCGCTCGCGATTTTCAAAGTCCTCCTGCGCAGACCTAATTGCCTTGAGATCAGTTTGAATGAGGCGTTGCTCGTCCTCTATATCGTGTTGCTTTAGCGAAATAGTGTCCATCCTATCTTCCAGAGCTGTGGAGCGTTCATTCAGGGAAGTGATGTCGTTTCTGAGGTCCTTGACTGCGGACAGGATCACCTGTTGCAGTGAATCATGGAGGGCTCTGTAATGCTTGTCCAGAGCTATGTCGAGTGTGGCAGCGGTCAGCGGTGTGTGGTCCCTGGGTGTGGAGCCCGGGTCTGGGTAAGATGGAGCCTGCTGCGTGAGCTAGGAGAGGTGGGTAACGTCTGTGCTTGTGGCGCAGTCGGCGCCATCTTGTGACAGCGGCGGGCGGACAAAACGGTCCATGGAGCCGGCCTGTGGTGCTGTTCTCTGGCTGCTTTTCGTAGCCATCTGTGCTCGGAGGCTTCCTGTGCACTTGTCCTTTGTAGCCGCGCTGTGAGGGCGGAGTGGGAGCTAGTTGCGGCGAAAGAGAGGAGCGGGGCAGATCGGAGCCGAGAGTCTAAGCGGCCATCTTGTCACCGCCGCGCATGCGCCTCTCTTATGGTTTATGTTTTTAATGTAGGGGTTTTATGCTATAAATGTAGGAAGCACATCTATTGCATCTAAGAAGAGCACACATATGCATGTAGTGCAGACTTTATTTTCGTGAAAGAAATCATAGGTGTACACTCTGCACCTATACGTTGGAGAGAAAAGGGATAGGGGAAGGACTCCATCTTAATGCTGCTGAACAAACATTTATTGGTAACCTGCAGTCACAAGACAAGCGATGCAGGGAGAGGTAAACCTGACAGATGCAAGATAAATTACACAGATATCTTGCATTACAGGTAAAAGGAATGGGTGTTATTTTCTGCATGACCCTCGTACATGAAAAAGCAATCTTCAGCTGTAATAAGAGTGTCTTTGAGAGGCATTGATATTTCCACTTCTAAAAAAAAAAACTCACCTCCCCCCCCCCCCCCCCTTTTATTTTCAGTGTAAAGTAATGGATGACTTACGATGCCTTCAAAGGAACTTCAGTGGGCAAATATTTCCCATCATGCACGCAAGACTCTTTCCATGCCATTTCGCATTCCAATTCCATTTTTACTAATGCCGTACTGCTAATGGCTGCTTTTGCAGTTTAACATGATAGGTCTGCTTTACATAGCCGAGAATTTTTAAGAAGACCATTTAAGATCTATTATCTCTGGTTCATTTAAACCCACAGCTTGCACTCTCCCTGATGAATTAGCACTCAATGGCAATAATAATAACCATGCCAATCAAGCAGGTATGCAAATGCAATGAAAAGATAAAATGAAACATATTACTGACATATCAGTGACTGCCTTCACTTGATGCGCGGCCATGTAAAAACCTCAAGAAGTCTTATTGCCTATTGAGCGCCTTTGATCTGACTCGAATACCGTATTTCTAATATCTTCAGATCTCCGAGTGTGTGTCATACAGAATTAGCTTTAATAAGAACATAAGCTCTCCGACATCATTTCAGACCTTCATCTCCACGGCACAATATAGAATGCCTTCTACGTAAAGTCATGTTTGCTTAACATTAAAGCAAGCAGAAGCTGAAGTTTCACTGAGTGTAACCAATCCCTATCCATGTCTTTTGAATTCCACTTTAATATCTTTGTAAAATTCTGCTTGGCGCAGAAGAGTAGCATTGGAGTAACATTGGAGTAGAATTTTTGTAAAATCAACTTCATGCACCCACCATTGTCATACATACATCCGATCACATTGTATTGTAGCAACACTACAACTCTGGTCGAACTCTGGTTCCACCAGAGTTCCAATCACAACTACAAGTTCTGATTGGAACTCTGGTTCGCTGCAAGCACGCTCTGTCTGGTGAGTGATACGAGCGGCTTCTGCCACTGATTTACATAACACATGGCGCAGCGAGGGGGCAAAGAGGCGGACACAATATGTATACACTGGGGAAAGTCCACTGTTTAATAGTAGCGGCTTCTGCCGCTAATTACATGACACACAGCGCGGGGCAAGGAGGCGGACACAAAGAAGGACATGCAGGCAAACATTGAGGGTGACATGAAGGAGGATCCAAGACCACAGGAGTGCAGGGAATCCCGACATGCGGCGTGTCAGCTGTTCGTCTGGGATTCCCTGCAATTGGACTATAAGACGCAGGGACTTTTTCTCCCCACTTTTGTGGGGAGAGAACTGCGTCTTATAGTCCGAAAAATATGGTAGATAGCAAAACACAATAAGATTGAGGGTTTCCCCCTTCTTCAGGTGTATACACACTTAACCCTCTGGGCGATACAATTATATCACCCAGGAGGTGGCGCAGCACTATTTTTTTTAATTTTTTATTTTTTAAATCATGTAGCGAGCCCAGGGCTCGCTACATGATAGCCGCAGCGCAGCGGCATCCCCCCACCCACTCCGATCGCCTTCGGCGATCAGAGTAAGCAGGAAATCCCGTTCAGAACGAGATTTCCTGCTGGGCTTCCCCGGTCGCCATGGCGACGGGGCGGGATGACGTCACCGACGTCATGGACGTCGTGATGTCAGAGGGAGTTCCGATCCACCCCTCAGCGCTGCCTGGCACTGATTGGCCAGGCTGCGCAAGGGGTCAAGGAAGAGGGGGGGCTGCGCGGCATGGCGGGTAGCGGCGGATCGGCGGCGAGCGGCGGCGATCGGAAGTTACACGCGGCTAGCAAAGTGCTAGCTGCGTGTAACAAAAAAAATTATGCAAATCGGCCCACCAGGGCCTGAGAAATCCTCCTGCGCGATATACCCCGAGCTCAGCTCGGGATTATCGCTCAGGAGGTTAAAGAAGGGGGAAACCCCAAAACATGTATTTTGCCATCTAAAATATAAACCCACGTTTATTAATGCCATTGGATTGTCTCCTTCATTCTTTCTTGAATTGCTGTTTAGCAAGATGCTTGAAAAACTACAAAATGCAGTTAAAGACCACCTCCAGCCAAAAATAAAAGGTCTGAATGGCAATACATATATGTAGTCTATGCACAGTGTAAAGTTAGATGAACATGTAAAGGTTACATCTGGTACATCATACTGTAGTGGACAGAACAGATTTGCATTTATATCTGTAAGTAGCACTTCCTTATTTTTCCTGAAGCTGAAGCTTTGCTAAAGCATTGTTCCCTCCTCTTCAGCCTAATTAACTCCACTGGTACTCACTTCCCTGTTCTGCCTGCCTGGATCCAATTACTTCTCTTTTCACAGTGTGTAGGAGAGAGAAGAGACAGGAAAACTGCTGCAGCTGTCTTATCATGTCTGTTTGCGATAATTCTTATTTTAGATGTCTGTCTGTCTGCCTAGATTAAATCACATGGATATGAGGGGTGGAGTTATGACATCAATCCCCTAGCATCCTTTGCACCTATGGTTTGGAAAGAAAAAAAAGGCCAGGGCCCAATTTCACACTGGGGCGGGGATTTCAAGACCATATTTGGAATACTGACCCAGGGGGTGAGAAAATCATACTTAATTATGTGTGATTTTATATATCTTGGCAACTTATTAGGTTTAAAGAGACTCCGTAACAAAAATTGCATCCTGTTTTTTATCATCCTACAAGTTCCAAAAGCTATTCTAATGTGTTCTGGCTTACTGCAGCACTTTCTGCTATCACAGTCTCTGTAATAAATCAATGTATCTTTCCCCTGTCAGACTTGTCAGCCTGTGTCTGGAAGGCTGCCAAGTTTTTCAGTGTTGTGGTTCTGCTATGAACTCCCCCTTCCAGGCCCCTCTATGCACACTGCCTATGTATTATTTAGATTAGAGCAGCTTCTCTCTTCTCTCTTATCTTTTACAAGCTGGATAAATCGTCCTCTGAGCTGGCTGGGCTTTCACATACTGAGGAATTACAGACAAAGGCAAAGCTGTTTGCAGGAAGAAACGAGCAGCCTGAAACTTCAGTGCATGAGAACAGAGGGAAAGAAACACACAAATGAGCTCTTGAGATTCAAAAGGAAGGGTGTATACAGCCTGCTTGTGTATGGATGTATTTTCTATGTGTGGACATACTGTACATCAACCTACTTCCTGTTTTGGTGGCCATTTTGTTTGTTTATAAACAAACTTTTAAAAACTGTTTTTAACCACATTTAATGCAGCGAGGAGCGGCGAAATTGTGACAGAGGGTAATAGGAGATGTCCCCTAACGCACTGTTATGTTTACTTTTGTGCGATTTTAACAATACAGATTCTCTTTAAAGAAAACTGTAATTTATAATTTAGTTATTCTTTAAGCTTTTTAAATTCTCACCCCCTTTCTCTCTCAAATGTAAATTCAAAAAGAGCTTTATTGGCACATAGAGGTCTTGCCAAAGCAAAAAAGGATGGGAAAAAAGGAAAGGTGTTTAATGCTTGGGATGCTTGGAAGGTATATGAGTATTTATGGAATTTGACCACATAACTTTTTCCCCTGTAAGGGCTGGTTCACACTATGAGCAATTTGAGCTAAAAGGGCTCTAAAAGAGCTTGTGTAATGAAATCCAATGTGAATGTTCTCACATAAACAATGAGCTTTCTTTCCGACCGCAAACGCGTGTCCTGCACCATTTTCTGGGTGATTGCGCTTCAATGTAAAGTATAGGAAAAATTGCTAATCGATTTAGAAGCGATTTGAACAGCAATTTTGTGAGCATTTTTCTGGCAAATTTGCTTTAAAAGACATTCAGTTCCAGGTCAAAAGAGTGCACTATCTGTTTGCACACACAAAATCGCAAAACAAAAATGCAAATTGCAAAAAAAGCCAGGAAGCGCTTCTCAAAATCGCTCACAAAAGCACTGAAACAATGTTTTGTTTTTGTTGTTGTTGATAATGGGTAAACAGTCTGTGGACATTGTGAAATAAGGGTTGGTGCACACCACGCTTGCGGTTTGAAAACCGCTTGGCTAACGTATTGCAATGGGATGGTGCACACCAGAGCGGTTAGTTTTTTTCCCCAAATGCAAACTGGGGTCCTGCAGCCTTTTTGCTGATTTCTGAGGCGTTCCTGCCTCAATGTAAAGTACAGGAAAGTGTAAAATTGCTCTGAATAGCGCTAGATCAGAGCAATTTTTCAAGCGGTTTTGTCACAGAAATTGTTTAGTTACAGCTTTACTGTAACAAAATATAAAAAAATGCTACACCAAAACGCTCCAAAAAACGCTAGGCATATTTAGAAAATCGCTCTACACATGCCTAGAATCGCTCTGCAAAACCGCTTTAAAAATTGCTAACGTTTGCCGATGCGCTAGTGGCTTTTGGTGTGCACTGGTCCTAAGAGTTTGTTTATGCTCCTCTCAGTTTGTGATTTGCTCTCTGTCTCTTTCTCTGTCTGTCTCTGTCTCTCTCTCCTTCTTTTATTCTGAGTTCTTTGCAAAGGATTTTTTCCATAAAACAGAAAATTCATAGTAATTCAGCACAGCAGCCCTTGCTAAATGTCAGTGAAAGGCAGCAATTGGAAATGCATTTACAGCTACAGTATTTTTCTTGATGCTTTGGATATTTTTTTTCAGTGGCTACAGATGTAGTTTATTTGAATAAATTGTATTCCTTCTGAAAAAAATAGTATAGAATTAAGTGAATGGCAATATACACTGACAGATTGTTCGTCCCTGACCTTATCCTGGAAGCATCTGAATACTGTTTATGACATGATATTATATGTAACTCCACCTTATTGTACATTTCCCTTTCAGAACAGCAAGACAATCAACTTTTTTTGCTTTAGTTTCTGAGAGAAAATTGGAAAAAATCTTATGTTTCAGTCCCTGTCTATAGCCTCGTGGACCTTAGGAAGAGATTTCTGCAGTGCCATGAAATAAAATGAATTAAATCTGTCCATCAGAGTCATAGACAACGATAAAATCCTGACAAATGTTCTAAAGGTGTCTATACATTTAGCGATATCAGCCATCTCTGTCTGATTGAATCTGATTAGAGAGATCTGTTGACTGTCCATACATTGCAGGCTGATTCCCGATAGATGTACACATGAAATCTATCATGGATCGGCCTAGTGAAGCAGCCTCTGCCGCCTACCTGGCTGCCCCCCAAATGTAAATAGTCCCTTCCTGGTGCACCTGCAGTCCTAAAATCTCCCCTGCCCCCCTGCTACAACTCCCGGTCTCCTCCAGCATCACCTCTGCGTGCCATCACATGGCTCGTTTATTAATTAGGTACACATGGTGGCATCACAGGGACGCACCTAGTGCCACACGGGGGTGATGGTGGAAGGGTATGGGAGTGAGTATGAGTATAGTCTCAGCAGCGGGACAGGGGAGATTTTACACTGCATGGGCTCCAGGAGGGGAATGTCTGTGTCCCCTAGACCCCCCATTCCTGTGAAAAAACACTTGTTCTGCCACTTTAGTGTGACCTCCAGGGACCAGGGATTCCCAAATGGCCATTTTATTGACATCACTGGGGCAAAGAAATCTTGTTTCAGAAGCCAATTTTCACTGTCATAGCCATTGTGGGGTGAAATCACATAAATACCCTCTTTTTTTATATCTAATGCATCTAGGGATATGGCGGTGCACCCAACACAAACAGAACCCATGTGGTAAAGCTTGAAACCATTGCCACGAATGTGCTAATCACCAACACTGAAGCTCCCCACGGTTGTGTCCTATCCCCAATCCTGTTATACCTATACTCAAACTTCTGCGCCTCACAGAACGACTCTGTTAAGGTAATGAAGTTCTTCCGAGTTATATTTTTACAGAGGAATTCAGTCATTCCAAGTAAAAGCATGAAAATCGGAAATTACACTGTTTCAAGTACCATGTTCATTTCACGGGGTGTGTTTATGGAAATTTTTGTTTCCAAATCCAATTTTCGCCATGTCAGTGACGTGTTTGCTGAAAATTCTTGTTTCTGAAGTCAATTTTTGCTAAATTGCTTTAACTCTTCCTCTACTGGAACACAAAATGAGACTTTTTTCTATGCTACTAATATTCTATTTGCTATATATTCTACACATATAATTCATTATCTCCTAAGCTTATTTTCGCTTCAGGTTTTCTTTAAACAATGTAGATTGCCTGGCTGTCCTCTGATACTTTTAGCCATAGACCCTGAACAAGCATGCTCATAAGAGGTTTCTGACTGAAGTCTGACAGGATTAGCTGCATGCTTGTTTCATGTGTGTAGTTCAGATACTACTGAAGCCAAAGAGATCAACAGGACTGTCAGACAGCTGGTATTGTTTAAAAGAAATACATAGCCACCATATCCCGCTCAGGTCAGGTGCACTTTAAGGAAAGAACCGTCAAAGTATGGCTTCAGATGCTCTTAGATGTACCTCCATGCTCCTCTCCTGTATACTGAAAGCAAGTCTACAAGCAGTGGAATGGGGTGATCGACACCCTAAAAAAGAAGAATGCAGAACCAACAGGAGCCCAAATGGTGCAGTATGTTCAATGGCAAATGGTACTATAAGGTTGTGGTACTCACAAAGGAAGGTTGCACAGGGGGCAACCAACCACTGCAGGCAGGTGGAGATTTATAAACCCGACTCCACTTGGGTGACCAGCTGGAACTGGACCCGGTCGCGACTCTGAAGCGATTCTAAGGCGCTTAGATCTTGGCTCTAGATTCCTCTCTGGCACTGTATTTTGCCTGAGGAATTGGGCGTTAGACCCACGAAACGTGTTGCCTGTGCGTGATTAAACTTCATATGTGTAGAAACAGGAGAGGAGGCACACCTTCCAGTAGTCAGTGGGATGTGCCAGGCCGTCCGGTCACCATCCGGATCCAAAAGAAGCAGTAGATGAGGCCAGCACCAACCGTAATTTAAATGCTCTTTTATTCAGATAGTTGCATAATAGGCTGTCACATATAATTATTATTATTATTTATTATTTATTTATTTATAAAGCGCCAACATATTCCGTAGCGCTGTACAATGTAAGAAAACAAACAAGGGATACATAATGATACAGACAATGATATACATCAAATATAAACACTGATACAAGATACAGCACTGCTGATTACAATTTGATTTAAAGAGACACTGAAGCGGAAAAAAAATGATGATATTATGATTTGTATGTGTAGTACAGCTAAGAAAAAAAACATTAAGATCAGATACATCAGTCTAATTGTTTCCAGTACAGGAAGAGTTGAGAAACTCCAGTTGTTATCTCTATGCAAAAAAGCTATTAAGCTCTCCGACTAACTTAGTCGTGGAGAGGGCTGTTATCTAACTTTTATTATCTCAACTGTAATTGAACTGTTTACTTTTCCTCTGCTAGAGGAGAGTTCATTAGGTCACAGACTGCTCTGAAAGACTCATTTTGAATGCTGAGTGTTGTGTAATCTGCACATATTATAGAGTGATGCAATGTTAGAAAAAACACTATATACCTGAAAATAAAAATATGAGAATATTTTCTTTGCTGCTAATCTTCTAGTAATTATTCATAGTACACAACCAATTCATTATATCATATATTTTTTTTCGCTTCAGTGTCTCTTTAACATGATGACTAAAATGTATAAATGTCTAACAGTGTGCAACAGTCCATGACACAAAAGGGTGAGAGCCCTGCCCTTGCGAGCTTACAATCTAAAGGAATGGGGTGGAAACAAGAGGTGGGGATGTATACAGTATATGTACAGGCAGTGCGTAATTAGGTTATTTAGTGGGTGCATGGCCTAAGCTAGAGAATAAGCTTGTCGGAAAAGGTGAGTTTTGAGGGAGTGTTTAAAGATTTCAAAGGTGGGAGAGTGGCGGATGTGTTGTGGAAGGGCATTCCAGAGGAGGGGTGAGGCACGTGAGAAGTCTTGTACACGTGAATGTGAGGAGGTAATTGTAGAAGAGGATAGAAGAAGCTCGTGTGCAGATCTGAGATTGCGGTTGGGGTGGTATCTGGAGACTAGTGAGGAGATGTACAGGGGAGAGAGATTGTGGAGAGCTTTGCATATAATGCAACGTTTCAAAGAATATTTCTTTATCAAGCATGTGACAGTCTCAATGTACATACAAATTGTAATTTCATTTCACAAATTTTAAATAAGAGTTGGCATACGCTATTACACTCCTTCCCCAGTATTGGTAAATTCCAACAACCCCCACTTTTCTCATACAAATGAGCCCCCACTCTGTGTGACAGGCTTGTACACGCAGAAATGAGAACTCTTGTGAGACCCCCTGAACCTTCGTCATACAGAGGGACATTCCCCTGCCTTAATTGCGTGCACTGTCACTCAATCATCAGGTCCCCATACTTTGCCCATCCACACACAGGTAGAAGATTTTACATTAAGGGCCTGTTTCCACTACACGCAGATTGGATGCAGAATGGATGCAGAAAAACTGACTCCAATGAATGCCTATGGGCCTGTTTCCACTAAACGTGATTTTTCTGATGCAGATTTTCCCATAGGTATTCATTGGAGTCTATAAGGGCCTGTTTCCACTACACGCAGATTTGATGCAGATTGGATGCAGAATGGATGCAGAAAAACTGACTCCAATGAATGCCTATGGGAAAATCTGCATCAGAATAATCGCGTTTAGTGGAAACAGGCCCATAGGAATTCATTAGAGTCAGTTTTTCTGCATCCATTCTGCATCCAATCTGCATCAAATCTGCGTGTAGTGGAAACAGGCCCTAAGGGATGTCATAACTGTGATTCACAGTATGTCATCTATTTACTTAAAGGGGCACTATGGCGAAAAATTGTAAAATGTAAAATATGTGCAAACATATACATATAAGAAGTATGTTTTTTTCCAGAGTAAAATGAGTCATAAATTACTTTTTTCCTATGTTGCTGTGACTTACAGTAGATAGTAGAAATCTGACATCACTGACAGGTTTTGGACTGGTCTATCTCTTCATGGGGGATTGTCAGGGATTTATTTATTTTCAAAAGCACTTAGTGAATGGCAGTTGCTCTGTCCAACTGCCAAAAAACTGTGTAGAAAGCAGGGAAGCTGGCCAGCATCATCGTTTAAATCCTTTTTAAGGAATATCTTTATAAAAAATAAAAGCCTTGCTGAGAATCCCCTCTGAAGAGATGGACTAGTCCAAAACCTGTCGCTTCTGTAAAATTTTTACTACCTACTGTAAGTGACGGCAACATAGGAGAAAAGTAATTTATGGCTAATTTTACTCTGGAAAAAAACGTACCTCTTATTTGTTTGTTTGCACATATTTTAAATTTTACAATTTTTCGCCATAGTGCCCCTTTAAATGCCCTTGTGGGCTTATTTATGTGGGCCAAACCACATCTAAATTCAAGGTACGATTATCCTCTCATAAATCAGCTATACGCAATAAGTTGATTGAATAGGCCGTTCCTGCCCACTTTGTTGCGCATGGGCACCATGTCAACCAGCTGCGGTGTCAGATCATAGAAGAGGTTCCACCCATGAAAAGGGGTGGCAATAGACTTAAAAAATTACTATACAGAGAAGCCTTCTGGATTAGGACACTGGGTTGTCTGCATCCGAGAGGTTTAAATAAAGAATATGATCTGGCACCGCTGCTTTGACTGGTGCCCTTGTGCGCTCCAGGAAGTAAACACTGCAGTGCAGTGAATATTAAGTAGCCATGTGGCTGGTTACAATAGCGGACTCTCCCCACCTCCTCTCCAGCCCAAAAATAAAAAAAACAACATAACTGAGCATGTGCACACAGTCTAACGCGGCTAAAACCACGTAGACCGCATAGCATGTTGCACTTTATCTGAACGTGCAGCGTTACAATGTAATTCAACGTGGGCACTGTGAACAGCCCTTTGATTTAACATTGCTGTGAGTTGGGCTGCGTTACAGGCTGCACTAGCGTGCGCCTGTAACGTCTTACTGTGAAAGCAGCCTTAAACTTCATATGTGTATGAATGTGTCATTATTAAGGTAAGCCACCTCTTGCTTTATTATTTTAGCTGTTTTTAACAAACGTTTATCTATTATTGGACGCCTCTTCCCCCCTTTGTGAAGTGTACATGCAGGAAGTGGAAATATTTGAGGAATAAGGCATCACAGCGAAAAAGTAAAGGTATATAGTTAACCAAGCTTCAAGGAAGCAAATATATATCTATATATATATATAAAATAGAGTAAGTGCCTCAACCTTCAAGCAAGAAGAAGTAGCGCCCTGCCCCCAGGACTGGTCCAAGCAAGAAAAAGGGTCTGGTCCAAGCAAGAAAAAGAAGTAGTGTCATATCAAACCAAGGGCTAAGAGGGATAATTTGCATATTCAGTAGCAGTGCATTGTGGGTAACCACAAATTCTCACTTATAGCTGAATTATTGTAGATTTGCTTCTGTTTTAAGAAGGAAAATTACACCAAGCTTTGCTTTTTTTGGTCTCTTTTATCCTCCTATACATTCTTAGTAGTTTGGGTCACCCTGAGCTGCTTGGTTACTCTGTTGTACTGGTCCAAGCCCTATCTCATACAGCCGTCTCAATCCCTGCTATGTACTGATGAGGACCAAATGTCTTAAATAGGCTGGCACATGTGGGTTTGATATGTAAAACTTAAAGTGGACCCAAACCAAAAATGTTTTTAATTCAAAATATTTAGTTGCACCACTCTGACACATACAACAATAAATAAACACTCCTTCAAGCCTATGAGCATTTCAGTGCATGCTTTTCACCCTTCTCTTTCCATAACTAGGGTTGTACAGGTGGCAGCCATTAGCAATTCCTCCTTTGCTGGACACCTGCTACTCCACCAGTTTGCCGGATTATTTCCCGGCACTATGAAAGGAAGGGAGGGGTCCCTCCAATAAATGTAAAATATTTTATATTTGTCAACATGCATATGTGATATGACTGTGTAAAACTTAAAGCTATAGGCTTGCTGGACTTACCAAGAGTGAAAAGGAATAATTTGCATATTTAGTAGTGATGCATTGTGGGTAATCACAAATGTTCACTTATAGCTGAATTATTGCAGATTTTCTTCTTTTTTAAGAAGGCCAATTACACCAAGCTTTGATTTTTTTAGTAGAATGTCTTTTTGGTCCCTTTTATCCACCTACACATTCCGAGTGGTTTGGGTCACCCTGAGCTGCTTGGTTACTCTGTTGTACTGGTCCAAGCCCTATCTCATACAGCCTTATCAATCCTTGCCATGTACAGTTGAGAACCAAAAGTCTGAAACAGGCTGTCACGTGTGGGTTTGATATGGCTGTGTAAAATTTAAAGCTATAGGCTTGCTATACACCAGTGGTTCTGGATGCTTGCTTGGCTTACTAAGGATGAAAAGGAATTATTTGCATATTTAGTAGCAGTGCATTGTGGGTAACCACAAATGTTCACTTATAGCTGAATTATTGCAGATTTCCTTCTGTTTTAGGAAGACAAATTACACCAAGCTTTGCTTTTTTTAGTAGGAGGTCTTTTTGGTCCCTTTTATCACCCTATACATTCCGAGTGGTTTGGGTCACCCTGAGCTGCTTGGTTACTCTGTTGTACTGGTCCAAGCCCTATCTCATACAGCCGTATCAATTCCTGATGTGTACTGATGAGGACCAAAAGTCTGAAACAGGCTGTCTACATGTGGGTTTGATATGACTGTGTAAACTTTAAAGCTATATGCTTGCTATACACCAGTGGCTCTGGATGCTTGCTTGGCTTACCAATGGGGAAAAGGGGTAATTTGCACATTTAGTAGCAGTGCATTGTGGGTAACCACAAATGTTCTCTTATAGCTGAATTATTGCAGATTTCCTTCTGTTTTAAAAAGGCAAATTACACCAATACAGTGTGCGGGATTGCAGGAAGCGACGACAGTGTAACGCACGATGGAACGCGGAAGAGGTGAGTCATCCCCGCCCGCTGCCTCTTACTAATAGTGGCGGCTGCTACTGTGCTTAAGCAGGAGGGGAAGCGCACATGGGGGACCCAGGTGAGGGGGGGGGGTTCCTGCTGAGCTTAAGCTGGAGGTGGAGCGCACATGGGGGACCCAGGTGAGGGGGGGGGGTTCCTGCTGAACTTAAGCTGGAGGGGGAGTGCACATTGGGGACCCAGGTGAGGGGAGGGGGTTCCTGCTGAGCGTAAGCTGGAGGTAGAGCACACATGGGGGACCCAGTGGAGGGGAGTCCAACCCCCCTCCCTGCCGCTGTGCCCAATACCCCCTTACTGCCCTCTACCCTCTTATGCGGCGTATGCTACGCCGCGGGTCGGCTAGTACCCTTTATTTAAGAAAGACATGCAGAGTTGCACCTTAACAGAAGGATGATGGACACATCTTCTTAATGTCCCTAAATTATAATCTGACAGGAAGTAAGTCTACTCTTGTCATTTCCTTTACAGGGAATGTTAAAAGTTTGCAGAGAGAGAGAGAGTTTTCCTGAAGTGTCGTGCCATGAAGAAAGATATATTTAATTTCCTATATCTGGAGTAATGTCTCATATTAAATTAATATTAAACATATGCAGATATTTCAATTTTTGCCCAGTGGCATTGAAGAACAGGCATATTTAGTAGCAGAGTGTGCAGGGATAGCTCAGCGCTTGACTCATCTGCTGGGACATTAGTATGTGTGTCTGTCATGCCTATGCGTCACACACACTACACGGATTGAGGTGACTTGATAATTTGCATGCCCAGGGAGCGCGGGTTGTGTCTATCTAGTAATGCTCATTGCAGACGCATGTACTAAAAGACCACATAATTAATGCATTCTTTCTTACAGCATTTAGCTGACAACAACTCATTTATTACTTAGTGATGATATTGTAAAGACAGGGAGGGAGTCTCTCGAGAAAAAGCTTACAAAACACGGATGCAAAATTAATACATTTTAGTGTAATTATATTGCGGTTAGGTTTACAAACTTGACACATTTAGCTATAAAATTTTTTTTAAAAAATACCATTTTACAGAAGGTGCTGAATTAATGATTAAGCAAGAACATTAGCATCTCAATGGGATAATACAAAAAAAAATCAACTGCAAACTGCATAAAGAGTGCATCCTAGAACCGACTGCATCTAATTTGAATTGATTAAAAGCGTGTGTCTTTAGAACTTTAGCTTAGAGATGTTCACTACTTTTTTTTTTACAGTACCCTAGAAGGCCAATTCATCATCAGTGTTTGTGTAGGAGTGAGAAAACTTTTAAAGCTTAAACAACAAATTAAATTAAGTAGAGTAATTTAATAACTGAATGGAATTTATGCACAATCAGTTTTAAATATCTGCTAAGCTGGTGTAAGACGTTTTTCAAGAAACAAAGTTGCTAATTGTTATTTATTAGCAATATTTGCAATTTTGTTTTCTTGTATAAGTGGTCTTAAAGTAGTTTCCAAAGTTTGATGTCCACCCCTGGAACAACTGCTGGTTGCAGTGGTCAAATCTGTCTGTGGTGGGTAATTGGCCAGTGTTAAGGAACCACACGAATTCACAGTGCCTGGTGGCCGGGTGACTGTGTACTAGAGATGTCGCGAACCTATGATTTTTGGTTCGCGAATCCCGTTCACGGAAGGTTCGGTTCGTGGAAAAGTTTGCGAACCGCAATAGACTTCAATGGGGATGCGAACTTTGAAAAATAGAGAAATTTATGCTGGCCACAAAAGTGATGGAAAAGATGTTTCAAGGGGTCTAACACCTGGAGGGGGGCATGGCGGAGTGGGATACATGCCCAAAGTCCCGGGGAAAAATCTGGATGTGACGCAAAGCAGCGTTTTAAGGGCAGAAATCACATTGAATGCTAAATTGCAGGCCTAACGTGCTTTAAAACATCTTGCATGTGTATACATCAATCAGGGAGTGTAATTAGAGTTCTGCTTCACACTGACGCACCAAACAGCTGTTTGCGTAGTGACGGCCGTGCTGGACTGGTGCGCACCGTGGCGAGAGTGTAGGCGGTTTTCAAGCCCATATGGTGGCCGGGCTGTGGTAGCTCAATGATAGAACAACAGTGACTATCCAGCTGATCAAATTTGGTCTGACCACAATGAAGCAACGCCCTTATTATCTTTTGTGTCCCACCCGAGACACTCAAATAGCCGGCGGTCATTGCTTCATTGTGATACGCAAGCCCCTTCACCGCGGCAAGGTAATGATCATGAAGGGGGATGGGCACATGTACATGCCTTTTGTTTTTGTGTTGCAGTCGCCCGCAATGCAGCCAGAAAAATTAGGCAGGCATGTACACGCACCAGAAAACTTAGTGTAGCGGCCGCTGCTAACAGCAGCCTTAAAAATTCAGGAATCCGCCTAGAGTCCTGGACCCTGTTGGTGGTGGCGGAGAAGGCAAGCGGCCTGCAGGCAGAGATGCTGTGTGTGGGGACTGACTTAGTCTTCGGTCATGCAGTAGCCCTCCATGATCCATTCCTCATTCATTTTGATAAAGGTCGGGTACTGAACACTGTCGTGACTTAGGCGACTTCTCTTCTCAGTGACTATGCCTCCAGCTGCACTGAAGGTCCTTTCTGACAGGACACTTGCGGCAGGGCAATAGAGAAGTTGTATGTCAAATTGGGACAGCTCTGGCCACAGGTCAAGCCTGCGCAACCAGTAGTCCAAGGGTTCATCGGTCTCGAGAAAGCCCTTATTGCGGGGCGAAACGGCCGTTGACTTCACCTCCGCACCTCTATCATCTGCAGTGACCTGCTAAGTATCATATTTTTGTATTTTTGTATTTTAGCCGTCGGTTACCATTGTGTGTGTTTTTTACAAAGAAGTAAATTAAAAGTTCAAGTTTTACAGTGGATGGGTTGCTCCTGGAATGCTTTACCTCTCTTGATATTATTGAATGGACTTTCTATTTGATTCTGGATGTTGCACCATCTTTTTTGTATATGGTTCACGGCTTTTTTACTGAGTGCACTCGCCACACCATATCTTCTCTGAAATTTTGGTACTGAACACTGTCGTGACTTAGGCGACTTCTCTTCTCAGTGACTATGCCTCCAGCTGCACTGAAGGTCCTTTCTGACAGGACGCTTGCGGCAGGGCAATAGAGAAGTTGTATGTCAAATTGGGACAGCTCTGGCCACAGGTCAAGCCTGCGCAACCAGTAGTCCAAGGGTTCATCGTCGCTTTTCGCAGTGTCTACATCCACACTCAAGGCCAGGTAGTCAGCTACCTGCCGGTCCAGGCGTTGGTGGAGGGTGGATCCGGAGGGACTATGGCGAGGAGTTGGACTAAAGAATGTCCGCATGTCCAACATCGCTCTGAGATCGCTGGAGCATCCTGTCCTTGCCTGCGTGGACTTGGGAGGAGGAGGGTTACTGCCAGTGGTACCTTGATTGCGTTGTGCTGCCACATCACCTTTAAACGCATTGTAAAGCATCATCGACAGCTTGTTCTGCAAGTGCTGCATCCTTTCCGTCTTCTGTTGAGTTGGTAACAGGTCCACCACTTTGTGCCTGTACCGAGGGTCTAGTAGCGTGGCCACCCAGTACAGGTCATTTGCCTTGAGTTTTTTGATACGGGGGTCCCTCAACAGGCAGGACAACATGAAAGAGGCCATCTGCACAAAGCTGGATGCAGACGTACTCTCAATCTCCTCTTGCTCTTCCTCAGTGACGGGACGCAACTCCTCTTCCTCCCCCCAGCCACGAACAATACCACAGGAACGTGGAGCAGCAGAAGCCCCCTGTGACTGACTGCCGCGGTTGTTCTTCTTCCGCCGCCTCTTCCTCCTCCACAGAAACACCTTCCTCATCACCATCATCAGAGTCTGACTCCTCTCCTTCCCCAAACGACTCCTCTTCTTCCTCCTCCTCCTCCCCCCTCTGTGCTGCCGCAGGTGTTGTGGAAACATCGGGTTCGGATGTAAATCGCTCCCACGACTCCTGCTGCCGTAACTGTTCTCGTTCACGCTCCTCCACAGCTGTATCCACCACTCTACGCACGGCACGCTCCAGGAAGTAGGCTTAGGGGATCAAGTTGCTGATGGTGCCCTCAGCGCGACTCACCAGTTTGGTCACCTCCTCAAAGGGCTCCATGACCCTGCATGCATTTCGTATCAGTGTCCAGTTGTTGGGCCACAACATCCCCATCCTCCCAGATTGTGTCCTTGTACTGTAATGATACAGGTACTGGGTGACGGCTTTCTCCTGGTCTAGCAGGCGAGAGAACATCAGCAGAGTGGAATTCCAGCGAGTCGGGCTATCGCAAATCAGGCGTCTCACCGGCAAGTTGTTTCTACCCTGAATGTCCGCAAAGCGTGCCATGGCCGTGTAAGAGTGCCTGAAATGCCCACACAACTTCTTGGCCTGCTTCAGGACGTCCTCTAAGCCTGGGTACTTGGACACAAATCTTTGCACGACCAGATTCAGCACATGTGCCATGCAGGGATGTGTGTCAGCTTTCCCAAATTCAACGCTGAAATGAGATTGCTGCCGTTGTCACACACCACGTTGCCGATCTCAAGCTTGTGCGGGGTCAGCCATTGCTCCACCTGTTTGTTAAGAGCAGCCAGGAGAGCTGCTCCAGTGTGACTCTCCACTTTCAGGCAAGGCATGTCTAACACTGCGTGACACCGTCGTACCTGAAGAGGTGGTAGCAGGCGGAGAGGAGATGGCTGTAGGCCTGCCTGCAAGCCGTGGAGGTGTGACAAGTCGGTCCGCTGCGCAGCCACATACTCCCTGCTTGCTGCCATCGGTCACCAGGTTGACCCAATGGGCTGTGTACGTAATGTAGCGGCCCTGCCCGTGCTTGGCAGACCAGGCATCCGTGATCAGGTGGACCCTTGACCCAACGCTCTTCACAATAGATGACACCACTTGCCTCTCAACTGCACGGTACAGTTTGGGTATGGCCTTTTGTGAAAAATAATTGCAGCCAGGTATCTTCCACTGTGGTGTACCAAATGCCACAAACTTACTGAAAGCCTCCGACTCCACCAACTTGTATGGTAATAGCTGGCGAGCTAATAGTTCAGCCACGCCAGCTGTCAGACACCGGGCAAGAGGGTGACTGGCAGACATTTGCTTCTTATGCTCAAATACGTCCTTCACGGACAGCTGGGTACTGTTGTGGGCAGAGGAGAAGGAACCGCTCAAGGGAAGAGGCGGTGTGGAGGAGGGTGGCTGTGAAGGTACAAGGGAGAAAGCAGATGAAGACGATGCACCTGAAGGAGGAAGAGGAGAAGGAGGGTGGCTTGTCTTTTGGGTGCTGCTTTTCCTCAGGTGTTCTTGCCATAGCTGTTTGTGCCTTCTCTCCAGGTGCCTTCGTAAGGCACTTGTCCCTACGTGAGAGTTGGCCTTTCCACGGCTCAATTTTTGCTGGCAGAGACAACAGATGGCTTTGCTCCGATCTGAGACACACATGTTAAACAATTTCCAAACTGCTGAGCCCCCCTGGGGTGATGGCGCTATGGTGGCATCAGCAGCTGACGTTAAAGGGCATGTTGGCTGGCTGTCCATAGCTGGCTATACATGGCGCCGGACACTGCCCCCAGCTGTTTCTGAGGATGAGCTCCCTCTGCTTCTATCATGGAGTCGTCTCTTCCTACTCCTCTCTGACTCCCCCTCTGAACTGTCCCCCTGGTCATCTCCTCTACTGGGAACATACGTGGCATCCGTATAATCGTCATCATAATTCTCCTGCCCAGATTCGCTTTCCTCAGACACCTCCTCAACTGCACCAACTTCAGGTGGTTAATCATCCCCATCCTCACAAGTTACGTCCATACTATCGCCACCTAACTCAGACGTATGAGGTGGTGTACCTGTGCCTTCTTCTTGTTGTTGCAGTAGTGGCTGGGAATCAGTTATTTCACCACCACCACCAAATAACTCCTGCAAAGTGTCAAATGCAGCGGATGTGGTGCTTGTTGTAGCGATGGTGGCTGCGGGAGATGAGGTGTTCTGTGTTAAAAACTCAAGCACGTCCTCACAATTTTGGGAAGTGATGGCACGTGCCTTCTTCTGAGCACTGTATTTTGGGACAGGTCCGCACGAAATCACAACAACACCACCTCGCACAGACCTGCTGGTGCCTGGTGGCCTTCATCTGGGTTTGCCTCTACCTCTTCCACTACCTGGTTTGTCCATTTTGTCCATCTCGGGGGATGCTAGGTATATGCAGTGAGCTGGGTTCACTCAACACAACAGGTAGTTAGATGCAGTGAGGTGGGTTCACTGAATAGCAAAGGTACTTAGATGCAGTGAGGTGGGTTCACTCAACACAACAGGTAGTTAGATGCAGTGAGCTGGGTTCACTGAACAGTAAAGGTACTTAGATGCAGTGAGGTGGGTTCACTCAACACAACAGGTAGTTAGATGTAGTGAGGTGGGTTCACTGAACAGTAAAGGTACTTAGATGCAGTGAGGTGGGTTCACTCAACACAACAGGTAGTTAGATGCAGTGAGGTGGGTTCACTCAACAGTAAAGGAACTTAGATGCAGTGAGGTGGGTTCACTGAACAGTAAAGGTACTTAGATGCAGTGAGGTGGGTTCACTCAACACAACAGGTAGTTAGATGCATTGAGGTGGGTTCACTGAACAGTAAAGGTACTTAGATGCAGTGAGGTGGGTTCACTCAACACAACAGGTAGTTAGATGCAGTGAGGTGGGTTCACTGAACAGTAAAGGTACTTAGATGCAGTGAGGTGGGTTCACTGAATGGTAAAGGTACTTAGATGCAGTGAGGTGGGTTCACTGAACAGTGAAGGTACTTAGATGCAGTGAGGTGGGTTCACTGAACAGTAAAGGTACTTAGATGCAGTGAGGTGGGTTCACTCAACACAACAGGTAGTTAGATGCAGTGAGGTGGGTTCACTGAACAGTAAAGGTACTTAGATGCAGTGAGGTGGGTTCACTCAACACAACAGGTAGTTAGATGCAGTGAGGTGGGTTCACTGAACAGTAAAGGTAGTTAGATGCAGTGAGGTGGGTTCACTGAACAGTAAAGGTACTTAGATGCAGTGAGGTGGGTTCACTCAACACAACAGGTAGTTAGATGCAGTGAGGTGGGTTCACTGAACAGTAAAGGTACTTAGATGCAGTGAGGTGGGTTCACTGAACGGTAAAGGTACTTAGATGCAGTGAGGTGGGTTCACTGAACAGTAAATGTACTTAGATGCAGTGAGGTGGGTTCACTGAACAGTAAAGGTACTTAGATGCAGTGAGGTGGGTTCACTCAACACAACAGGTAGTTAGATGCAGTGAGGTGGGTTCACTGAACAGTAAAGGTACTTAGATGCAGTGAGGTGGGTTCACTCAACACAACAGGTAGTTAGATGCAGTGAGGTGGGTTCACTGAACAGTAAAGGTAGTTAGATGCAGTGAGGTGGGTTCACTCAACAGTAAAGGTACTTAGATGCAGTGAGGTGGGTTCACTCAACACAACAGGTAGTTAGATGCATTGAGGTGGGTTCACTGAACAGTAGAGGTACTTAGATGCAGTGAGGTGGGTTCACTCAACACAACAGGTAGTTAGATGCAGTGAAGTGGGTTCACTGAACAGTAAAGGTAGTTAGATGCAGTGAGGTGGGTTCACTGAACAGTAAAGGTAGTTAGATGCAGTGAGGTGGGTTCACTGAACAGTAAAGGTACTTAGATGCAGTGAGGTGGGTTCACTCAACACAACAGGTAGTTAGATGCAGTGAGGTGGGTTCACTGAACAGTAAAGGTACTTAGATGCAGTGAGGTGGGTTCACTGAACAGTAAAGGTACGTAGATGCAGTGAGGTGGGTTCACTGAACAGTAAAGGTACTTAGATGCAGTGAGGCGGGTTCACTGAACAGTAAAGGTACTTAGATGCAGTGAGGTGGGTTCACTTAACACAACAGGTAGTTAGATGCAGTGAGGTGGGTTCACTGAACAGTAAAGGTACTTAGATGCAGTGAGCTGGGTTCACTCAGCACAAAGCTAGGTATATGCAGTGATGAGGTAGGTTAAGTAAACACAACAGGTACTGGGTATATGCAGTACTGGGTGGGTAGTACAATGTGCAGCTCCCTGTCACACACAAATGTAGTCACTGAATGTGCTGGGCTGCTGGCAGTGGCATACACACTATGAATTAGCAAGGCTGTGCATGCAACAAAAGTGTTAGTTAGAAAAAAAAAGTACAGGATGAGCTCTGAAAAGAGCTGTTGAGGGGTGCTATAAATGCAATAATAATCAGCCAGGAGCAAGGTAAGCAGCCAAGAACCTAGCTAATCTGTCCCTAGAAGAACAAGTCTGCAGAAGCTGTCTCTAGCAGGCTAGCAGGCACACGAGTGAGGCTAATGGCCGCTGGAGGCTGCCCTATATAAGGGGGGGGAGCTCCAGGGCTTAGTGTAGCCTGAATGGCTACAATGTGCCTGCTGACTGTGATGCAGAGGGTCAAAGTTGACCCTCATAGTGCATTATGGGGCGAATCGAACTTCCGCAAAAGTTTGCCTGGTGCAGGCGAACGCCAACCACCAAAGTTCACCTGGAACCGTTCGCCGGCGAACCGTTCGGCCCATCTCTATTACCTGCTGTAAGTGACAGCAACACAGGAGAAAAGTAATTTATGGCTCATTTTACTCCGGAAAAAAATTGACTTCTTATTTGTATATGTTTGCACATATTTTAAATTTTACAGTTTTTCGCTGTAGTGCCCCTTTAAGATCATATCTAATATATCAAGTGGTACTTGACGAACGTAGACATTCAAAATGGGAGCATAGCAAAATAATGTTGAGAAACAGTGGCCTAGGGCACAAATATCCCTAAGTTTTGGCTCTTATTCTAAACTCTGTTATTGCATAGCACTGATATAAAAATGTGTGAATCTGCCTTAAATTAGTAGCCTTTCATTGCCATTTTGGTGTACTGTTCCGCTTGAAATCATGTATTTTTCCTCCTATGTAGTTTCTGCACATGTAAGCATTACTAAAGATCAGATGCAGACATGTAAGAATCTACTGATTGGTAGTGGAGGCTGGCATGGAAATTTCCTGCTTAGGCATGTAGGCTGGTGACATTCAAACACATGCAGATCATGTGCATCCTGAGCCTAATTAGATCTATTATACACCCCACTCACAGCCACTCATGTTCTGAAATACCACTCTTACCTTTTCCCTATTCAGCTGTGCAAGCTGCTGCGCGTTGCCAAGATGAAGAGATGCTTGGGAAGGAATAGAAAGGCGATTGTGTGACTTGCTTGATGGACAGCAGATATCAACAGGCTGTTTGTTTCTCATTCTGAAGCCCACAGTTTTACAATAAGAGCACCGGTATTTTACAGTATACATGTAATAATGGTGCTCGGTAAAAATGGCATCGGAAATTAACCGATATTCTACGAGTTATATTATTTCTTATAGTGAAATATCAGTAATCTTTACTGATCTTTTACTATGACCCAACCTGACCTTTCTCACACAGATGCTGAATCCGCACCAACCCCCTCTAGTGCTGCCTAACCCTAACCCGCCCTGGTAGTGAGTAATACTAAAACTCACCTAGTGATGTCCAACCTTAAACCCTCCCCTCCCCATCTAACACTTAGGAACCCCCCCCCCCCCCCCCCAAGACTAAAGACCACCACTTTGACACCAAGCTGATATTCTCAGGCTGCGATGCTAATAGTAAGAGGCAGCGATTTATAGCTGCAATTTCTATAGTGGTTGGCCCCGGCCGGTGCCCGCTATTTCATTGGGTGCCCTCGTCGTCCACATTACCACTAATAGCGACTATTAGCATTGCAGTCTATGGCAGTTCAGTTTTTACCAGGGCACCTTCAGTGCCCTTTTTAACTGTTTTAGTTTTAAGACCCTAGTACAGCCTCCCATTTATGATTGCATTAAGTACCTGTCTGGTTTCTAACTGATTGCATCCAGTAGTTCCTTATTGCCAGGAGAATGGAAGTTCATTCTTTAGGACAAAACAGGCCGACTAACCCAGCCCTCCTCCTCCTACTGCTATTAGAGATTGGCTGGCTACCTCACGTAGATGATGATGGAATGTGGGAGGAGTTTAGACAGATCTCAGACTGCTATTCAGTCTAACCAAGCAGCTTCTGACATGACACAGGAAGAGTTTTGTAAGCTCAGTGACCCAGATAATCAAATAATCAAAGATTAATAATGCAATGATAGTTTCTGTGCAATGCACAAATATTTGTACATTGCAAATGATGATATATCCCACCCAGCATGCATTCGAGGCAAGGGCTTTAAATATTTTTCAATCACTTGGAAAGTAAATCCATCTTCTGCCATTTTACTTGCAAATAGTTGTTAGCTAAACATTAGAATTTTTTTTTGCCCGTAACATTCGGAAATGAATGACAATTTTTGTTTTGTATTTAGTTTAGCATTTGTAAATGTCCAATCAAATAATCCTTGAACTCTACCCACTTCAAATCAAATTCAGTTTTTCTCCTGAGTTTTCTCCTCCTGAGCTCGTTAAAAATGCCCTTAAAGTAACATCAAGCAAGAAAATACTCAAAATAATTTTGATAGTGCCTTTTCATCAACATTTGGGTATGTTTTGAATTGTAAAATGCTGAAAAGTTACTTTAAAAAGAAGATGAAAATGATCTCCTAGAAGATAACTTAGGAGAAAAATGTAATTGCATATGGGCCCATATACAGGTATCTAACATTTTGTTCAGCACCAGTAGCATACCGTAATTGGGATGCGATCAGAAAACACAGTACTTTTTTCAGAACAGATCTACCTTCATCTGTCATCAACATTTGTAACTGTCTGCCTTTTTCTGTCACCTTGGGCCTTCTGTTGCCTGGGATAAGGACCACAATACTGATAGGAGCCCCAACAAAAGCATGAGGTTCTCCATTTGATTGAAAAAGAACAATAGGAATCCTCCCTCCTTAGTAAGGATTTTCATTGGTTCATCACTCTGTGGACCAATGAGAATCCTCCCTTGGAAATGGAGGATTAGCAGAGTCGGCCTTTGGGGGTGGCAAGTGGGGCAATCGCCCCAGGCCCCGTGCCTGAAGAGGCCCCGCACCATCTGCGGCGGTGGGGAGAGTGGGCATAGTAGTTAAAATTCACCTGTCTTCGGGTGATGCTCACAGCTTCCATCTCTTTCCTGTCTCGGCATCTGACGTATTGGTAACAGCGCCCCCTATGATAAAGTGACCGCATGTCACCACAGGGGGCGTTGTTACCAATACACAGATGCCTGGAAAGGAAAGAGATGGAAGCTGTTAGCATTGGAGGAAGAAAGGTGGTGTTAACTACTATGCCCGCTCTCCCCACTGCTGCAGCCACCTACCTATCTAACCTATACTGTGGGGCACCTACCTATCTAATCTATACTGCAGGCACCTATCTAATCTATACTATGGGGTACCTACCTAACTAATCTATACTGCAGGCACCTATAATCTTTACTGCGGGACACCTACCTATCTAATCTGTACTGCAGGCACCTACCTAATCTATACTATGGGGTACCTACCTAACTAATCTATACTGCAGGCACCTATAATCTATACTGCGGGGCACCTACCTATCTAATCTATACTGTAGGCATCTATCTAATCCATACTGTACTAAGCTGTACTGCAGAGCACCTACCTATCGAATCTATACTGCAGGCAGGGCACATACCTATCTAATCTATACTGCAGGCACCTATCTAATCTATACTGCGGGCATCTACCTACCTATCTAATCTATACTGCAGGCACCTATCTAATCTATACTGCGGAGCACCTACCTATCTAATCTATACTGCAGGCATCTATCTAATCTATACTGTGGGGCACCTACCTACCTATCTCATCTATACTGCAGGCACCTATCCAATCTATACTGCGGGGCACATACCTATCTAATCTATACTGCAGGCACCTATCCAATCTTTACTGCGGGGCACCTACCTATCTAACCTCAACTGCAGGCACCTATTTAATCTATACTGCAGGCACCTATCTAATCTATACTGCGGGGCACCTACCTAATCTATACTATGGAGCACCCACCTAATCTATACTGCGGGGCACCTACCTATCTAACCTATACTGGAGGCACTTACCTTTCTAACCTGTACTGCGGGCACCTACCTATCTAACCTATACTGGGGGCACCTACTTATCTAAACTATACTGCAGGCACCTACCTATCTAACCTATAAAGAGTGTGTGTTTCCACAGTGTGTGTGTGTGTTTCCACAGCATATCTGTGTGTGTGTGTGTGTGTGTGTGTGTGTGTGTGTGTGTGTGTGTGTGTGTGTGTGTGTGTGTGTGTGTATGTATGTGTGTGTGTGTGTGTGTGTGTGTATATTCACAGCATATGTCTCTAGGCCTCGCATATGACACTCGCCCCAGGCCCCGCGTACTCTAAGGCCACTATTGAGGATTAGCATTGGTCTGTTTTTATCCAATGGGGAGCCCCATGCTTTCGCTGGTGCTCCCATCAGTATTGTGGCTTGTCCCCACCAGCAGCAGCAGTAGTGTCAAACTGACAGCAGTGGTGGACCTGAACAGCAGTGGGGAAACCCAAGTGGCATGTGGCAATGGACGCACATCGGTGCTAGTGTGACCAAGGCACCAACACTGCAACAGACACCACAGTGGGCACAGCACGTCCACTCAGGATACATGGCAAAAGCACTATTGTGGATCCTACCTGATGTGAACCAAGCCTTTGCCTTTTATAAATAGGCTTTTATATTTTTTAATACACTGCGGCAATGCACTTTGTTCCGGAGTGTGCTGAAAAAGCAGCAACCTATTGTCGCTTTATAAAAGGGCCCCTTAATCTAAACTCACTGTAATGACAATCAGCACACACATTTTAAACAATGCACTGCTTACTATTTAGTATATTAATATTCCAGCAGAAAACAAATTAAGGGCTTCCATTCAGCGCATTGCTGCTCACATTTGATTTTTATCAAATAGCTCTTGAAGATTGATAGTATTAGAATAAAGGGTATTGACTAGAAATATTTGATGGTGTAATTGTAGCATAATCATCAATAATGTGTTTCTTTGTGTGGGCTTACCCCAGGAAATACGTACACTTCACTTACCAAATACTTCATCAGCAAAGTTAACAGCAGGCTGGATATTGATATATCCTGCAATTACCTGACTAAGGAACTACTCATTTGTTAAAGATATTTTTAACTTAATTGTATCATATAACTCACTTTATACACTTCCTTGTTCGGATGTATAATGCTGTAATAATGATATTACTTTTAATCTGTAAATCTCTTAGTCTAAAATAACTACTTTGGAGTGGAGAAGCCTGCATAGACCTTTTGGGGTCCTATTTTCAATGCTGTGATACACTGCCCTCTAGGCTTCATGAGAAACAATACTGTATCCGCTTGTGTTCAACAAGGAAGGGAGGGGAGCCGTAGTAGAAATGGTTAATTTACTTGTATGCTCGCCTCTTGCTGTAGCTCTCCAGGCTGTGCTTCATCCTTCAATACTTCCTCCTTTTACAGTGGAAGTTCCGGCTATGAAGCAGGAAGTATCAGTAGGTGGTGGTGCAGTGTGCATCAAGAGACGGGCATACAGGTAAATTAACCCTCTGCTGCACCCCCCTTCTTGAACAGGAGTTGGTACAGTTTTGCTTCTCATGGAACTGTACACGCTCATCCCCACTTTAGACATTACCCTGCACTGTTTTAGAGCACACAAATAAATTTTGGACTGTTGATAAATGTCTCAAGTGTGTTTGCAACAAAAAACATTGATTTTGTGGGCAAAATGATCAGAATACCTCAGCTGGAATAAGAGTGTTTTCTTTGGTCTTTGGACATCAGAAATGGGTGATCCAAAACTATAGATCAGATGTGAACCCTCTTTTCAGAAGATATATAGCAGTTCAGCTACTGTGATGACATGGGAACCTTCCAGAAAACAATGGAACCACAGGCGCAAGCTGAAGTGTGGTGTCTTATTTGATATGTAAAATGCACAGAACTTCAAAACATGGTGAAAGTAAAGCAAAACTAAGCACAAGGAGAAAAGAAAACTAAGGAAACTTAGCACATAGAGAAATGCATGTAAGCATAAGAATGCCTTATTTACTTTTGGAGACTGGCTTTGTGTCAACTTAATATGCCAACTTAAACTGGACGTGTTTGTGTACTTTACAATACGTTTCACCACATTTATAGTGGTCACACAGCCATTCATTCCTGTGAGAGCAATTTGGGTTATTTTACACCATCTGTCCAGAATTCCTAAACTGTGTATGCAAAGCAGTCAAGCCTTTATTCTATTATGGGAAGGTTTTGGTATCCTTGTGGTAGGCTCATTCTCAAGAACACCTAGGCGAAAAGAGAGACCAAGAGCCCAGTGGTGCAGTATTGTACAAAAAATTGAGTATTTGTCGGTGTATGTAGCTAAAGGGGTTTGCAGACCCCTTCACCCACCATATACGTCTGCGGAAAATTAACCGTCCCTGCTCAGTTTTCCAGATCGCTCTCTTGGGTTTATAGTTTTTGGGAAAAAAAAACATTACCTCCAAAAGAGGTTTACCTAAATACTCATAGGAATGGAGGTGCCCAACAAAAGAGGTTTAGCTAAATATTTGAAGGCATGGAGGCGCCCACCAAAGGAGGTTTAGCAAAATACTTGTAGTATTTATTCAATTCTTTTCTCCTGAGTTTTCTCGCAGGAGATATCTTCACACCTTACCAATAAAATACTTTTTAAGCCCCCAGCAAGCAAGAAAATACTCAAAATAAGTCTGATTCTAAAATCACTTCTTTATCTAGTTTTTAGTACTTTTTCATTTACTTTGAGGCTGAAAAGTAAGTTTGTGGATAAAAAAATGTACTGAAAAAAACTAAATCACTTTGATGACATAAGAAATAAAAAGTTATTCCTTCATCAATACAGCTGAATTTTATGGGGCTGTGAAGTGGTTAAACTAATGTTTCTCACTCTGCAATTGAAAAGTACCAAAAAGTAGATGAAAAAGTACTATCAAAATTATTCTGAGCATTTGCTGGTCACATAACAGGCATTTTATTACAACAAGTATCAGGTACCTGTTGGGTTTTTATTCCATGTTCTGTTCCTGTAAGTAAGAGGGTTCCCTATTAACACTATGGAGGTTCCAGGAAAAATATGTCAGCACTCAGCAGTGGGGACACAGATAACAGTGAACCCTTTAGAGTTAACCTTTATTCTAAATCTATAATGGGTACTGCAGGGCAACTCTAAAGGGGATAGAGCTGTGAGGGCCCTCCAAATACTTACCCTGCCTCCAACTGATACCAGGATCCAACCACAAGATCAAGTATTGTTTTGACTACACTTGTTATGGGTGAGTGGATCATGATGACCACACTTAGTATATGACCCCCCCCCCCCCCCCGGCATAAGCATAAGTGACCGCTAGGCTGTGAGTGTTACCATAGAGAATACAGTGAAAGGAGTGCAAAAATTGGGGAGGCGGGGTACAAAAATGTGAACATTGGGGGAGGGGCACGAACATATTTTGCTTGAATGCCCCATGATTTGTAATTTATTATGTCCCTGATAAATATTTATAATGCACTTGCCCAGAGTGAATAGTCTAATAAGCAAAATCTCACCGAGACTCAAAAAAAAAATATGTAACTTTATCTAATTAAATTGTGGTGTATATATATCTCCAAACATTTTCCTCTTGACATCAAATTCTCTTTAACAATGCCAGTTATTTAATATAATATATAAAAATAAAAAAATCTGAAAAAAGGATTTTGTTGTTGTTGAGTTATTGACATGACAGATTTCCCTGCCTGGTATCCTCGTGTGCTCCGTGATAGGTTTCTGTACACCGTAGGAAACATGCTTTCTAACCTCCGTGGTGCTCATGTCCTCAGGGACTCTCTGCTATCCAGCACTTTTAGCAGCACACACTGTTCTGCTGTCTTACAAACTTTCTTAAAGGCAAAAAAATAAAGAATTATTTAGCATGAAGAGTTTGAAAGATAGAAAAGCAACTTCGGGATGCAAAAAGTCTTTGTATTATTTTTCGTATTATTTTCTTAAAAGACAAAACTTGTAATGCAGTGTGTAAACAATGAAAACTGCATGAAGGCAAGAATAAGCTAAATTCCAGCCTTTTTTTTCGATTTTAGCTTTGAATAGTGAACTGAAGAGGGATTACAGACTTATTCAAAACCAAGATGATTTTTTTTCCCCTGGGACTGTTATTTAAGCAATACAGTATAAAAGAGGAACTTTAACCCAGGATTGAACTTCATCCCAATCAGTAGCTGATATCCCCTTCCCCAGGAGAAATCCTTACCTTTTTACGAACAGATCATCAGGGACATCTGTATGGCCGGTATTGTGGTCAAACCCTTCCCACAGTATGATGACATACCATGGCCCCGACTGTTTGCTGTCTGTGCACCTCGTTGCATCTTTGCAACGTTTCAGCGAATCTGGGGATTCTAGCATGCATGGGAGCTTTGCTATTAACAGTACATTTCAGTGCCATAGACTTCAATGCAATTTGAATTCAGTAATTTGATCGAACCGAAAATTTTGGTATTTTTGATCAAATGACGGTCAAATTGAACTATGAGCTATTCGACCAACACTAGTTCAAATCCCTTTCCAAACCATTTATGCCTAAAATAACGGTAGCAGGAAAAAAGGGAGTCGGAGGCTAATGGAAGATTTGGGTGCTGCCATAGAATGTTATGCATTTATCGGTAATATGGTGGCCTGATAAATATCATTTTCAACATTAGAACATTAAAGTTTTTGAAATATGTTATTGTTTTAGAAACTTGCAATGTTATAGTTTTTGGCATATTATTTTGTTTGTACAGATTTTACGTTATCAAATATGTTATTGTTTCTACATTTCTAAGGATGTTTTTGTAGTTGTGGTGGTTGGGGCTAGGCACCACCAGGGGGGTCTTAGGGTTAGGCAACAACAGGGGGGGTCTTAGGGTTAGGCAACAACAGGGGGGGTCTTAGGGTTAGACACCATCGGGGGGGCTGGTTAGGGTTAGTGTTGGGCGAACAGTGTTCGCCACTGTTCGGGTTCTGCAGAACATCACCCTGTTCGGGTGATGTTCGAGTTCGGCCGAACACCTGATGGTGTTCAGCCAAACTGTTCGGCCATATGGCCGAACTAAGAGCGCATGGCCGAACGTTACCCGAACGTTCGGCTAACGCTGTGATTGGCCGAATGGGTCACGTGGTTCGGACCCGAATGCGCTCTGATTGGCGAACGGGTCACGTGGTTCGGGTAAATAAATACCCGATCCACGTCATTTCTCTGCCATTTGTCTGTGGGTTTAGCTTTGGGTAGGCAGGCAGGGTAGTTCTCTCTCCAGCCAGGCTAGCCAGGGTCCCCCGGTTATTGTGTCGCTGCTGGGAATAGTAGTACACCGCTCAGCCACACTATATAGCATTGTGTTTACTGCCACTCTGTGTGTCTGCTGGGAACAGTAGTACACCGCTCACCCTGTATAGCATTGTGCTCTGTGTCGCTGCTGGGAATAGTAGTACACCGCTCAGCCACACTATATAGCATTGTGTTTACTGCCACTCTGTGTGTCTGCTGGGAACAGTAGTACACCGCTCACCCTGTATAGCATTGTGCTCTGTGTCGCTGCTGGGAATAGTAGTACACCGCTCATCCACCACTGTATAGCATTGTGTTTACTGCCACTCTGTGTGTCTGCTGGGAACAGTAGTACACCGCTCACCCTGTATAGCATTGTGCTCTGTGTCGCTGCTGGGAATAGTAGTACACCGCTCAGCCACACTATATAGCATTGTGTTTACTGCCACTCTGTGTCTCTGCTGGGAACAGTAGTACACCGCTCCCCCTGTATAGCATTGTACTCTGTGTCCCTGCTGGGAACAGTAGTACACCGCTCACCCTGTATAGCATTGTGCTCTGTGTCCCTGCTGGGAATAGTAGTACACTGCTCAGCCACACTATATAGCATTGTGTTTACTGCCACTCTGTGTGTCTGCTGGGAACAGTAGTACACCGCTTACCCTGTATAGCATTGTGCTCTGTGTCGCTGCTGGGAATAGTAGTACACCACTCACCCACACTATATACCATTGTGTTTACTGCCACTCTGTGTCGCTGCTGGGAACAGTAGTACACCGCTCACCTACCACTGTATAGCATTGTGTTTACTGCCACTCTGTGTCTCTGCTGGGAACAGTAGTACACCGCTCACCCTGTATAGCATTGTGCTCTGTGTCGCTGCTGGGAATAGTAGTACACCGCTCAACCACACTATATAGCATTGTGTTTACTGCCACTCTGTGTCGCTGCTGGGAACAGTAGTACATCGCTCACCCACCACTGTATAGCATTGTGTTTACTGCCACTCTGTGTCTCTGCTGGGAACAGTAGTACACCGCTCACCCACCACTGTATAGTATTGTGCTCTGTGTCGCTGCTGGGAACAGTAGTACACCGCTCAGCCACACTATATAGCATTGTGTTTACTGCCACCCTGCGCCTCCTCCTGTTCCATCACGTGTGCTGCTGTTGGGTTAGCGTTGCCGGTCCCTGTTTATGGAACCTCTTATCTTTATTACATTTATGACTGCATGGCGGCAAAAAGCATGCTATCCGCACGCTTCTTGTCCTCATGCAAGGCCTGGGTTGTTGTGTCTGAAAGCGTGGCCTACTCCTCCTGCGCCTCCTCCTGTTCCATCACGTGTGCTGCTGCTGGGTTAGCGTTGCCGGTCCCTGTTTATGGAATCTCTTATCTTTATTACATTTACGACTGCATGGCGGCAAAATGCATGCTATCCGCACGCTTCTTGTCCTCATGCAAGGCCTGGGTTGTTGTGTCTCAAAGCGTGGCCTTGCGCCTCCTCCTGTTCCATCACGTGTGCTGCTGCTGGGTTAGCGTTTCCGGTCCCTGTTTATGGAACCTCTTATCTTTATTACATTTATGACTGCATGGCGGTAAAAAGCATGCTATCCGCACGCTTCTTGTCCTCATGCAAGGCCTGGGTTGTTGTGTCTGAAAGCGTGGCCTTCTCCTCCTGCACCTCCTCCTGTTCCATCACGTGTGCTGCTGCTGGGTTAGCGTTGCCGGTCCCTGTTTATGGAACCTCTTATCTTTATTACATTTATGACTGCATGGCGGCAAAAAGCATGCTATCCGCACGCTTCTTGTCCTCATGCAAGGCCTGGGTTGTTGTGTCTGAAAGCGTGGCCTTCTCCTCCTGCGCCTCCTCCTGTTCCATCACGTGTGCTGCTGCTGGGTTAGCGTTTCCGGTCCCTGTTTATGGAACCTCTTATCTTTATTACATTTATGACTGCATGGCGGCAAAAAGCATGCTATCCGCACGCTTCTTGTCCTCATGCAAGGCCTGGGTTGTTGTGTTTCAAAGCGTGGCCTTGCGCCTCCTCCTGTTCCATCACGTGTGCTGCTGCTGGGTTAGCGTTGCCGGTCCCTGTTTACGGAACCTCTTATCTTTATTACATTTATGACTCCATGGCGGCAAAAAGCATGCTATCCACACGCTTCTTGTCCTCATGCAAGGCCTGGGTTGTTGTGTCTCAAAGCGTGGCCTTCTCCTCCTGCGCCTCCTCCTGTTCCATCACGTGTGCTGCTGCTGGGTTAGCGTTGCCGGTCCCTGTTTATGGAACCTCTTATCTTTATTACATTTATGACTGCATGGCGGCAAAATGCATGCTACCTGTGCAAAGAAAACAGACATTTCCCGCATTTTAAAGACAGTTTTCCCTTTGACACTTTAAAATCGATTTTCTCAAAAACTATAAGCTCTTTTTGCTAATTTTTTTTTCCTCTTGTACCCACTCCCAAGGTGCACATACCCTGTAAATTTGGGGTATGTAGCATGTAAGGAGGCTTTACAAAGCACGAAAGTTCGGGTCCCCATTGACTTCCATTATGTTCAGAGTTCGGCGCGACCATGTTCGGCGAACATTCGCGAACCCGAACATCCAGGTGTTCGCCCAACACTAGTTAGGGTTAGACACCACCATGGGGTCTTAGCATTAGACACCACCAGGGGTGGTCTTAGGGTTAGACACCACTGGGGGGGGGTCTTAGGTTTAGGCACCACCAGGTGAGGGTTCTGTGTGGGAGTAGGGTCAGGTTTAGCAGTATCTTTGAAATATGTAACCGTTTTTCAACTAAATTTCTTTTCGTTTTGATGCCCCGGCAGTTTTAAAACGTTACTTACCATTTACATGTTTTCGGTTTCACTTCGCACCCACTTGAAAATAATCTTTTTCGTTAATGAGATTTCGTTATCCAGCTACGCCAATTTATTACCCAGCTGCGCCCTTTTTTCCTTGCACCTTTTTTTCATGCATGCAAAAATAACATTTTGCAGCAGACTAGAGAGAGAGGGAAGTCACACAGAGGGCAGCAGTGAGCTCTCCTCACACTAGATTACAAAACACCTGCTCATGCTGTGTCAAGATCTCAATCAGTTCCCTTCTGGAAAATACATTACATGGATTTCATTTTGTGCCAAGGATCTTAAATACTCCCTATTCACTCCTGGTATTAAACTGGCATTTGTTGTCAGATAAAATCACAAGCTAAATTGTGTACTCAGTCTGTCACAACCTCTTTAAATGAAGTCTTGTGTGTGTGGTTGTAGCGAGTTTCACGGCTCATGGTGTGAAAAATGCAGATGAGTCTCTCATGTTGTGTATGGGAAGCTGTAGGCAAATAGACTTCATAATTGCCACACCGAGCATCAATTATCCTCAGTGCAACTGTCTATCAGCAGTCATATCTATGGAACCCAGAAACGGAGTAATGGAACGCACTGTGGGAAGGCCAAGTGACAAGCTATGACTTCTAGTTTCTCCTGCCTCTGCAGTCACAATGAGACGTATAATGATTACTGTCACTATCTGACTACACGCAGGGAGAGAGGTGATGTGACAAGCTGACCTGAGTCACCATGTGCCGAGAACTCTCTGTCTCCTGAATTCTTACAGAGAACTTTCTGTATGCAAATTATCGGAACAGTCAGCACATCGCTTAGCGAGATGACTCACATGGTATTCGTCATATATGAAAAGGGCAGTGGAGATAATTATCACTGAAAGGATTATTAATAAATCCTAAAAGTTGGGGTATATCCTGCAAGGAATGGGGATTGTGTGGGCAGATGGTACTTTTTGTGTCCTGAGTTTAACTTTCTAAATACTGGAAGTCACTCGTGAAACAAGGCCTAAGGCGTTTAGAATATAGGAGGTGGGAGGTGTCAATTAAGAATGGATTTTCCTCCAGACTGTGAGTGCTGAAGCTGCCTACACACAGGCATAGACAGCTAGATCCTATTGCACTTGGGGTATTAAGTCTCCTGGCAGCTGTACAGATAGGAGCACTAGCTTAAAGAGAACCAGAGCCGAAGCTTGGGTTTAGAAACACATACCATATTTTTCGCCATATGAGCGAAATAAGATGCACTTTTTCTCCTGCTGTTGCTTCTCCATACTTATACAGGTGGGGCAGAGGAACATACAGGAGAGACGCGGAAGACATGGGGCGGGGGCAGAGCAACATATATGGGTATAGGGGGGTGGGGGAAGCAGGAGACATACGGTGTGGCGGATGGCAAACAGGGGCACATGGGGGGCAGAAGGTGACACAATAGGGACAGAAGGGACACATGTAGGACAGAAGGATATACAGGGAGGACACAATGGGGACAGAAGGGGTCACATGGAGAACAGCAGGGGACACACTGGGGACAGAAGGGAGCACATGGGGGACAGAAGGGAGCACATGGGGGACACAGGAGGACACAATCATTCGGGGAGAACATCTACAAGGTGCTCCTGAAATATGGACTCACTAGGTTTAGTATATTTTCTTTCCTGGTTTTCACCCTCTAAACCTAGGTGCGTCTTATATTCCAAAGCATCTTATACGTCGGCAAATACTGTACTTACCAAAGAAGAGGGAAGCCTCGGGATCCTAATGAGGCTTCCCCAGACATCCTCTGGTCCCTGGTGGTCACTCGCAGACCCACAAGCTGATTGGGGCCCTGCTCCTTTTCTGGCATGAGTGCAGCAGCGCGAGCATGGGTGTGCCTGTGCAGTACCACGGAGCCGCTCGCACACAAGGGGCTCTGGCTTACTGCACAGGCATGGCTGCACTTTTGCACATGCAGTACAGCCACACGGGTGCTTGAAGAGGAGCCCTGCCCTGATCAGATTACCAACAAGCCCTTGTCAGTAATTTTTGGAGAAAACACGCTCAGCAACAGAAGTCCAGAGGACAGCAAGGCAAGCTTCATTAGGATCCAGAGGCTTCATTCTTCTTATGTTAGTATCTGATTTTGTAGTCAAGCTCCGGCTGGGGTACACTTTAACTTCCCTGGTGGTAACCCTGAGCCTGACTCGGGGTAGCCACCGGCAGCTCTATGCAGAGTATAGTGTGCCGCGCATTCTGACATCAGTAGCCAATCTCCTCAATGTCTTTATAAGCTCTGGATCCCTCTAGTGAGATTGCCATCGGCAATCTCACTACAGAGTTACAGTGCCACCCGGAGGACGGAGGGAGAACTACAGCGCTGGATCCCAAGAAGGTGAGTAAATGCTGGGCTGCTGCAGATCTCTCTAGCAGCATGATTTTTTCCCGGTTTTAAGGTCTGAAAGCGTGCTGAAAAGACCCTAAAATCCAAGAAATTATCATACCGCCAGGGAGGTTAAGGTGTAAGTGCAGGCAAAGATTAAAATTTTTAATATTTATAGAAGTCCTCACATTTATATTTACAATCTCTGTCCCATTTAATTTAAATTGGTGACATTTCTGACACTAATTCCCCAAGAATCAGAACATTGTGTACCCCAAGAAACAACTGTCACAAATCTTAGCCTTTAGTGCTTTCCCCACTTCAGACAGCAGGGGGAGCTGTGAGAAAGTCAGCTAGTCCTAAGTAGGTGGCACTTGCCAAAAATCAATAAAACTCTTAAATCAGCTAATCTTTTTTACTGCCCTACCGCTACAGCCAAATCAAGCAGGCTAATGCCACAGAGGATCATGGGAACACAGCAACCTGGGCTATAAGCAAAATACATGTGACAGATTATGTTTTATAACAATGAATGGTTTAATTGTAATTCTGCTTTAACAAATATATACGTGGCAGAAGCCAGACAGTGAGCATGACAAAAAAATCTGACATCACTAGCTACATTCTTGTTTCAGGTGTGTGGTTCAGACACTACTGATGCCAGAAAGATCAGCAGGGCTGCCAGGCAACTGACATTGTTTAAAAATAAAATAAATATGGCAGCCTCTATATACCTCTGGCTTCAGGTTCCTTTGAATAGTTTTGTGCTTAAGCCTTTTAGATGGATTTTAGGTATATCGTTTTTCTTTCCTTTTTATTTGTCTTATATTCCTTAAAGGATACTGGAGGAAACATGTGACATGATGATATAGACATGGGTATGTACAGTGCCTAACACACAAATAACTATGCTGTGCTTTTTTTTCTTTCTCTGCCTGAAAGCATTAAATATTAGGTATGGAAGTGACTGTCTCGGTCCTGACTAAGACAGGAAGTGATTAAAGTGTGACCCTCACTGATAAGAAATTACAACTATAAAACACTTTCCTAGCAGAAAAATGGCTTCTGAGAGCAGGAAAGAGATAAAAAGGGTCAATAGTTCATAGATTTTAGCTCTGGCATATTTCAATGAATGTGTCATTGAGCAAAAACAATAAAGCAGTTAAAACTTAAAAAGTAAATTTAAACATAAAATAAAACTGGAATATCTGAAAAAGTAATTTTTAGGAGAAGGAAGATAGATACAATCGTTTATTTCCTTAGTTTATTTTTTGCCTTGCGTGTCCTTTAAGAAATATATACTTTTATCTAGTCAGACTTGGGATTATTACAGACTTCACCTCTGGGCAGCACGTTTTTATTTTATTTTATGTAGTACTGAACTCAGGCACCAGCTGGCAGCACATGAAATATCCATGAGGCAGTAGTCGGGCATGTGAGCCGTGAATAAGTTAGCTAGCCTCTGTGATGTTTACTGGTCTGTTTCCAAAGGTTGTCCTCCGCACCATATGCACAGTGCATGTAATTAACACAGCATTCATTTACTTCAATATTAGTTTACACATGTGCTGGAGAATGCCAATATAGAACAAGGCCACGATCTGTGTCTAATCCTTGATCGTCTTTTATTCAGCCAGCGATTTTCTGCTGATTGTAATAAAAAATGACTTCAATTTGGAAAACAACATCTCCTGGGATCTGAATAAAATGTTTCCCATAATTTGGGACAAGGATAATTACATGCCTGGCATATTTTATCTCTAAGTGCTTTACCAGCACAATAGGCTGTTATGTATAATAGCGGTCACCATGGAACTGATATATAGTTGACTGCAGCAAGTGTAAAGTAGAACTCTAGATCAAATATTGCTGTTATGTACAGGCAAGTGGGAGGTGTAGAACCTCTGTCAGGTTTTTTTTTATTTCTGACTATATCTCTGCTGGAGAGACTTCCCTTTACTTTCTTTGATTGGTAGCCTGACAAATGATGAGTGGATACATTCAACTGGGACACAGGCGGCAATAAGAATGTTTTAGAGGTCCTATACGTATGTGCCTGAATGCAATAACAGTTGGCAGAAATGGGCGTTAACGAGTGTTTCAGCTGACCATAGTTATGTATGTACAGTGGCTGCTCGGGCATTTGGCATCATTAACAATCCTTAATGGCTCCCCCCATACCCAAGCATAACCAATCACAATGTTATGTTGACACCCCTGGCCGAGTGAAGTTGATTTGTCGCCCATTGATTGTTGTCCCTCCCTCTCCCTCCATAGCAACAGAACATATCGCTAGCCACAAGGCTGGAGATGTATCTGTGTAGCAACGGTACCCGAATTGTCACCCGGAGGATCGTTTCCCGATGGGCGTCAATTCTTGCATCTGTTTACTTAGCTTTTATTTCCAGATCTTACCGTTATTTTTTTGTTTGATTGTTTTTTACTGCTGCTGTACCCTTTTGAAGAGAAAACCACATTTTCTTCCCATAGATATAGAATAGAGCAATACATAATGTAGAATATTCCCAAGCAAAAGCATAGACAACAAAAAAACAAATTCTACATCTCCCCAATTCATGGAAACATTTTAATCCAGCCAAGCCCAAAAATTGAATAGTAGTAATCAACAATGTTTAGAGGCAAAGTACCTTTTTTCACAAGCCAGACCTACTTGGACTGCAGTACAGCTTGCTTCCTGTCCTCTCTCAATTCAGTTGCTGGTCAGGTCAGTTAGATGTGACCAATTAACACAAAAATTAGGGAAGTTTACATTTACCAGATTCATGCATTACAGCAAAAACCACATTTTTTCATGAAGAGGCAGGACTCTCATAACATTACAGGAAGTAGGCATGAACAGTTGCTAGACCTCATCTTTAGAGATGGCCCGAACGGTTCGCTGGCGAACATCAGCTGTTCGTGTTCGTGGCGGGTGGCGAACAGACAGGGCGGTTCCACAGTCAGCAGAAAAATGGCAGCCAATCAGGCTGCACTAACCCACTCCCCCCCCCCCCCCTCCTATAAAAATGCGTCAGAGCCAGCCATATTCTCAGACTGGTGCAGCTGCTGCTGTAGTGAGTGGAAGGGAGAGACATTGCTGCAGAGACAGGGACAGTTAGCTAGGTGCTTCTATTGCTGATTTCTGAAAGCACCCCAAATCAAAAGCCCTTTTGAGGGCTCATATTGTTCTATTTGTTTTTTTATTTTGTGTGTGAGACACTGGTCACACTGCATACAGGCCGGCCACAGTCATTGCTGGGCTGTGTAGTTCTACTATACACTTCTATCTATATTACAAGCAAGCCAGCACACTGTCTTATAAGCTGTGCTTAGCTTGCTACTGTATCTGTTATTGATATCTGGTTGTGTGGGTTACACACACTGCATACAGTCCACAGCTTGCTACTGTATCTGTTATTGCGTTATATGTATTAGTGAGTTTGGTGTGTCAGTGCGAAGCAGTACGCAACTTACACAACCTGATCAATGTATACACATGCAAGATATTTTAAAACACTTTATGCCTCCAATTTAGCAATGGAATGTGATTTTTGCCCTTTAGGGATTGTAACCCTACTCTGCATGGAATACGTAATTTTCCCCGGGACTTTGGGCATGTATCCCACTCCGCCATGCCCCCCTTAGACCCCTTAAAACAACTTTTCCATCACTTTTGTGGCCAGAAATAGTCCCTGTTTGTTTTAATATTCGCCTGCCCATTGAAGTTTATGGCGGTTCGCCTTGTTCACGCGAACTCAAACTTTTGCGGAAGTTCATGTTCGCAGTTCGCAAACCCAAAATCCGAAGTTCAAGCCATCTCTACTCAGCTTCCTTAAAGGGACTCAGAGCTGTAATATAAAAATAAAGATTTATACATACCTGGGGCTTCCTTCAGCCCCATCTGCTCGGATCGCTCCCATGTCGCCGTCTTCAGCTGTATGCAGCGGTTGCTGGAGAGATACGTAGAGGGTGCACTTCTCATGCGTAAACTGGAGCCGACTGATGGCAGTGACTAGACCCGGTTCCCGAAGCTGCATACAGCGGAGGACGGCGGCGTGGGAGCGATCCGAGCGGATGGGGCTGGAGGAAACCCCAGGTATTTTATATTACAGCTCTGGTACACTTTAACAGGAAATAATATGAACAGGTCTTAAAGAGAAACCGTAACCAAGAATTGAACTTCATCCCAATCAGTAGCTGGTACCCCCTTTCCCATGAGAAATCTTTTCCTTTTCACAAACGGATCATCAGGGGGCTCTGTATGGCTGATTTTGTGGTGAAACTCCTCCCACAAATGATGTCAGCGTCTGTGGGAGCCTTGTTGCATTGTGGGAAATAACAGGTGTTTACAACTGCCAGAAAAGCAGGCAGCATCTCCTTCCAGTGACATCACCTGCCAGCAGTAAAAATGTCACCATGTGATAAATGTTAGATTGTAAATCAGGGAGAGGAAAGATTTACACAAACACTGACTAAATCATTTATACATAATTATTTTAAAAACTAAGCACTTTTTATTACATTATTTTCACTGGTGTTCCTATTTAAACCTGCACGTCTAGCAGAACAGCTGCAGCAAGCACAGATACACAATTTTCATTTTGAAAAGCTCAGTCACACAAATAATGCTTGCAATGTATTCTAATCAACATGATTTTTTTTCCTAGTTCAATTTTGGGTTTTCTTAGGTTCAAAAATGTCTTGAAATTTATTTATTTTAAAAAAGTGACAATAGTGACTTTTGTTTGGTAAGCAGTCAAAGAAATGAGTGAAGAGACCAGTGCTGAGGATGTAAAGCAGTGACACATAGCAACCTATCAAAAATCAGTCATCTCCTAACTAAAATAAGTACAACAATGTGAAATACCACTGGTTGCTATGGGCTACTAAGCTATGCATCATCATTCCATTACATTTTTTTAAACAAATATAAATCTGCAAATAAGTATTAACAATTTGAAAAAACACAATGTCTATTACAGAAAAACCTTGGATTGAGAGTAACTTGGTTTAAGAGCACTTTGATTTACAGGCAAACATTTTTGTGAACCTTTGACTTGATATACAAACAAGAAAAAAGTATATATGAGTCACGTGATCACAACTGAGCCGATAGTTCTTCTCCCTTTGGCGCTGCAGGATTGTGCTTAAAGAGAAACTCCGACCAAGAATTGAACTTTATCCCAATCAGTAGCTGATGCCCACTTTTACATGAGAAATCTATTCCTTTTCACAAACAGACCATCAGGGGCGCTGTATGGCTGATATTGTGGTGAAACCCCTCCCACAAGAAACTCTGAGGACCGTTTTACTCCTGGCAGTTTTCTGTCTGTGAACCTTGTTGCATTGTGGGAAATAGCTGTTTACAGCTGTTTCCAGCTGCCAAAAAAGCATGCAGCAGCTACATCACCTGCCAACAGTAAAAATGTCACCATGTAATAAATGTCAGAATGTAAATCAGGGATTTAAAAGATTTTACAATGGGCAAACACTGACTAAATAATTTATACATAATTATTGTAAAAATAAAGCACTTTTTTATTACATTATTTTCACTGGAGTTCCTCTTTAATTGTAGTGTAGAGATTGTGCAAAGTCCCATTTCCATGAAATCCTCAAAAGTACCTGTCATTGAAGAAGTTCCTTGTTAAAGCCACACAAAGAAAAAGGTAGGGTAAGGGCTCGTTTCCACTGTTGCGACGCGATTTCGCCGGCATTCCGACGCTTGTAAAAACGCATGCGGATGCGTTTCAGCATGCGTTTTTACCCGCGATTTCGCGTGCGATTTTGCATGGCAGGGTGCCATGCGAAATTAACCATGACACTGCCAGGGCAAAATAACATTGAAAAAGGTGCAAAATCGCACGCGAATCGCGGGTAAAAACGCATGTAAAAAACGCATGCGTTTTTACTATTAAATACATTAGCGGCGATTCGCATGGATTCCCGACGCAGGCGAATTCGGTGGGTCCCGTCGTGCAGATTTGGCCCGCCGCCAAATCGCTCCCGCACGCCGCACATGTGGAAACAGCCCCGGCCACTTCAGTGTACCAAGCGAATCCGCATCTCGTCGCCGCATGCGGATTCGCTATGGTGGAAACGAGCCCTAAAGCCAACACATGGCAATGATTCTGTTAGTTATAGTGAAAGTCTTGTTTATATCTTTATTTTATGCTATTTTACTATAACTGTTTTTGTGGAACAAATCACCTGGGTTTCTACTAATTCTTATGGGCAAATTTGCTTTGAATTTACAAGCATGTTTCGGGAACAAATTATGCTTGTAGACCAAGGTTCCACTGTATTTCACAATTACAGTACACATGGTTGATTTGTTTAACTAATCAAATTGATGGTAAACTGCAACCTCTGCAAGTGCTCCTTCTTGGCTGCCTTGGGCTATGACATATGGGTGACTCTGTAGCAAGTGCAACTTGCACTTAGAAACTGTATATTGTACAATGTAGTACATTACCTTACAGATATAGTATAGTACAGTAGTTCAAGTACACTAGACTAGGATTGAGTGTTGCTATGCTTTCATGGCTACATCTAGCTGCTCAGCAACTGAAGACTAGCAGTGTTCTAAGGGACTGAAACTAACTCTCTCAGCATGGGACCATAGTGAAAATGTTCATCCTCCTTCCTTCCCAAATATACAGGTCACACAATTAAAAGTTCTGAAAGCAAGCTAATTTTTTTTATTGGCTTGAATGGGTTAATAGTTTTAGTTTCAATTTCTCCCTAAAGCTTTATCAGGGTGTTAAATTGAGCCACACAAAGTTCTTAAAGGGATACTGTAGGGGGGTCGGGGGAAAATGAGTTGAAGTTACCTGGGGCTTCTAATGGTCCCCCACAGACATCCTGTGCCAGCGCAGCCACTCCCCAATGCCCCGGCCCCGTCTCTGGTTCACTTCTGGAATTTCAGAATTTAAAGTCTGAAAACCACTGCGCCTGCATTGCCGTGTACTCACTCCCGCTGATGGCACCAGGAGCGTACTGCGCAGGCCCAGTATGGTCTGTGCCTGCGCCGTGCGCTCTTGGTGACATCAGGGGAAGCAAGGACACGGCAACGCAGGCGCAGTAGTTTTCAGACTTTAAAGTCTGAAATTCCAGAAGTGAACTGGAGGCGGGGCCGGAGCATTGGGGAGTGGCTGCGCTGGCACAGGATGTCTGTGGGGGACCATTAGAAGCCCCGGGTAACTTCAACTCATTTTCCTCCGACCCCCCTACAGTATCCCTTTAAGGCTGCCGGGAGATAGCTTGACCACTGTGTCGCCACTTCTGGTTGGCCACTTTCAATCTAAGGAAGGGAAGAGCTGCAGACAGAAGATAAGAGTCTTATAGCAGATAGTTTCTCTGTGCAAGCTTAACTGATTATTATGCAAGATTTTCAGGTACTTTTAGCTGCTATGACCCTGGTTGAAGATTGTGTCCAGGGAAACCATGGGTAAAAGACATGTAGGATAGCTATACACTGTCTTTAGTCCATAAGCTGTAGGGCAAGTATTTAATTGTCTATCATGCCAGACTATAATTTCTCTTTAATGCAATACTATCCTAAAGGCAAGTTAAAGCACCTTAAATGTAGCCACAACATTTTGGATATAGTCCTCTGTGTGGCGTGGATATGATGTAAGGGCTCATTTACATACGGAGCAGTGCTAAGCAAGGCTGGGCTGAGGCATAGACTTAAGAGGTGCTAACCTATAGGTGCAGAGCCATAAGGCTGCACTCCTCCTCCTCCCCTCACCAGCCTTGCTGTCCTCCAGTCTGAGTTGCAAGTGGAGAACCCTCACCTCTCCAGGTTACCTTGCCTCGTCTTCAGCTTCTTCTCCTTAGTGCTGTTTAGCTCTGCGTCTTCAGACCTCATCTCTCATCATGTGACTCATTGGTACATGCCATCAAGTCACATGATGAAATGCTGGCTGCAGCCATTGGAACAAACACTAGGCGACACTGAGGAAAACGTGGAGGTTGATATGTTGCGTGGGAACCTGGAGAAGTGACATGGACATCGCTCTGCTTCAAACTAGAGGTGAATCCAGCTACCTATACCCAGGGGAAACCTGGCTACTCATGCTGTGGAGTTCTAGAAATCTATACTGAGGGGGGATGGAGGGGGATCAGGCTAACTACACTTGGGGGGGGGGGGGGGGCTGGCTACCTATAAGAGGTTGGGATCTGGCTACATATACCTAAACACACTGAATTTGTGTGAATACCTGGTACACAGTCGGTGCACAGTTTGGCCAACAGCAAGCATGGAGCACTTGGAGGCCTTATTTGTACACATTTTTGGAACAGAACTTTCTGTCCTTCTGGACAGTTTCCAGTTAGCTACCAGTTGTCATTCTTCCACTGTCAAAGGCAGGTAGAGGGTAAATTGACTTTTTGCTAAGTAAGATAAGTAGATAACAGGACCTGATATAGGCTCTAATGGTCTGTAAAGAGTGGCCACATGAGAACAGACTGCTCTATTTCTCTCTACATCTTTTCAAACCTGATCACCACTTTTATAACAATAAATGTATAAAAGGATGATCAGGTTTGGCTATGGACAGTAAGTGCCTTGATTGTCTTACCATATTCATCCTGAAACAGCAATCTGATGCCTCATTCACTTGACTAGATTAATGGATCTCTAGCCAGGACCACGATTTGTCTTTCAGTGCAGCCAGGTACTGGTACTTATTACAGCGACGAGCCACTGCCACCTGGCAAACAAGGTGATCTAAACAAACACCATTGTTCTCTCATTTTATTATCTGGCTAGAAAATAGAAAACGTTTTTGACAATTAACAAATTGGCAAATAGACACTGAAAATACTAGTATTCAATGGTATTGTATTAGAAATAGGCAAAGCCATAAAAAGTCTCGATCCTGCTTAAAAGTGGCAATTATTTCAGTTCACTACCACTTAACCACTGCCATGGTAATATGCGCATTGCTTTGGTAATGTGCATTACGCCGTGTTACCATAGCAATCTGTGCATTACTGTTTTAACGCTTGTGGCGATGATGGGTTAGTGGGTGGTGGGCCACAGGTGGTAGTAGACAACTTTACACAGTTTATTGCATTTGGCCGCCAAATGCAATAAACGTACAGAACACTATACACCATTATGACATCCAGCAATGCAAGTACAAATAAATACATACTGTATTGTGCATTGTTGGTGGTTTGAGACATCACCAATGCTGCTAGTAGAGTTGGGCCGAACCTCCGATTTTCGGTTCGCGAACCGGGTTCGCGAACTTTCGCGAAAGGTTCGGTTCGCGTTAAAGTTCGCGAACCGCAATAGACTTCAATGGGGATGCGAACTTTGAAAAAAAAAATTAATTATGCTGGCCACAAAAGTGATGGAAAAGATGTTTCAAGGGGTCTAACACCTGGAGGGGGGGATGGCGGAGTGGGATACATGCCAAAAGTCCCCGGGAAAAATCTGGATTTGACGCAAAGCAGCGTTTTAAGGGCAGAAATCACATTGAATGTTAAATGACAGGCCTAAAGTGCTTTCAAACATCTTGCATGTGTATACATCAATCAGGTAGTGTAATTAAGGTACTGCTTCACACTGACGCACCAAACTCATCGTGTAACGCACCGCAAACAGCTGTTTGTGTAGTGACGGCCGTGCTGGACTGGTGCGCACCATGGCGAGAGTGCAGGTTTTGGTGGCTTTACAGCCCATATGGTCAGTCACCTGGCTGATGTAGCTGAATGACAGAACAGTGACTGTCCAGCTGATCAAATTTGGTCTGACCACAATGAGGCAACGACCTTATTATCGTGGGTGTGCCCCCCGAGACACTCATCTAGGCGCCGGTCATTGCTCCATTGTGATACGCAAGCCCCTTCACCACGGCAAGGTAATGATCACGAAGGGGAATGGGCGCATGTTCATGCCTTTTCTTTTGTTGTTGCAGCTGCCCGCAGTGCAGCCAGAAAAATTAGGCAGTCATGTACACGCACCCGAAAAATTATTACAGCGGCCGCTGCTAGCAGCGGCCTAAAAAATTCAGCAATCCGCCTGGAGTCCCGGACCCTGTTGGTGGTGGCGGAGAAGGTAGTGAAGCGGCCTGCAGGCAGACATGCTGTGTGGAGGGACTGGGAGCGACTTAGTCTTCTTGGGGCAGGCCAGGCAGCCAGTCACACGGCGTGCAGGCAGAGATGCTGTATGTGCGGGGACTGACTTAGTCTTGGGGCGGGCAGCAGCCCTCCGGGATCCATGCCTCATTCATTTTTATAAAGGTGAGGTACTTAACACTTTTGTGACTTAGGCGACTTCTCTTCTCTGTGACAATGCCTCCAGCTGCGCTGAAGGTCCTTTCTGAGAGGACGCTTGCGGCAGGGCAGGAGAGAAGTTGGATGGCAAATTGGGACAGCTCTGGCCACAGGTCAAGCCTGCGCACCCAGTAGTTCAAGGGTTCCTCATCGCTGTTCACAGCAGTGTCTACATCCACACTTAAGGCCAGGTAGTCGGCTACCTGCCGTTCCAGGCGTTGGTGGAGGGTGGATCCGGAAGGGCTACGGCGAGGCGTTGGACTAAAGAACGTCCGCATGTCCGACATCACCATGAGATCGCTGGAGCGTCCTGTCTTTGACTGCGTGGACACGGGAGGAGGATTAGTGGCAGTGGTACCTTGCTGGCGTTGTGCCGTCACATCACCCTTAAAGGCATTGTAAAGCATAGTTGACAGCTGGTTCTGCATGTGCTGCATCCTTTCCACCTTCCGGTGAGTTGGTAACAGGTCCGCCACTTTGTGCCTGTACCGAGGGTCTAGTAGTGTGGCCACCCAGTACAGCTCATTCCCCTTGAGGTTTTTTATACGGGGGTCCCTCAACAGGCAGGACAGCATAAAAGACGACATCTGCACAAAGTCGGATCCAGTACCCTCCATCTCCTCTTGCTCTTCCTCAGTGACGTCAGGTAAGTCAACCTCCTCCCCCCAGCCGCGAACAATACCACGGGAAGGTTGCGCAGCACAAGCCCCCTGCGACGCCTGCTGCGGTTGTTCTCCTGCCGCTGTCCCCTCCTCCTCCTCCTCCTCCCCCAAAGAAACACCTTGCTCATCATCCTCTGAGTCTGACTCATCTTCTGCACATGACCTCTCTTCTTCCTCCTCCTCCCCCCTCTGTGCTGCCGCAGGTGTTGAGGAAACAGCTGGGTCTGATGAAAATTGGTCCCATGCCTGTTCCTGCCGTAACGGTTCCTGGTCACGCTCATTCGCAGCTTCATCCGCCACTCTACGCACAGCACGCTCCAAGAAGTACGCGTAGGGAATTAAGTCGCTGATGGTGCCCTCACTGCGGCTCACCAGGTTGGTCACCTCCTCAAACGGCCGCATGAGCCTGCATGCATTTTTCATCATTGTCCAGTTGTCGGGCCAGAACATCCCCATCTTCCCAGACTGTTTCGTTCTACTCCAGTTGTAGAGGTACTGGGTGACGGCTTTCTTCTGTTCTAGCAGGCGGGAGAACATGAGGAGGGTCGAGTTCCAGCGAGTGGGGCTATCGCAAATGAGGCGTCTCACCGGCATGTTGTTTTTACGCTGAATTTCTGCAAATCGTGCCATGGCTGTGTAAGAGCGCCTCAAATGCCCACAGAACTTCCTGGCCTGCTTCAGGACATCCGCTAAGCCAGGGTACTTTGCCACAAATCTTTGAACCACCAGATTCATGACATGTGCCATGCAGGGTATGTGTGTCAGCTTCCCCATATGCAAAGCGGCAAGCAGATTGCTGCCGTTGTCGCACACCACGTTGCCTATCTCCAGGTGGTGCGGGGTCAGCCACTCATCCACCTGTTTCTTAAGAGCAGCCAGGAGAGCTGCTCCAGTGTGACTCTCCGCTTTGAGACAAGCCATGTCTAAGATGGCGTGACACCGTCGTACCTGGCATGCAGCATAGGCCCTGCGGAGCTGGGGCTGTGTAGCTGGAGAGGAGAACTGCCACTCAGCCAAGGAGGAGGAGGAGGACAGCGAAGAGCATGTAGCAGGAGGAGAGGAGGTGGCAGGAGGCCTGCCTGCAAGCCGTGGAGGTGTCACAATTTGGTCCGCCGCTTTCTGCTTGCCATCGTTCACCACCAGGTTCACCCAATGGGCTGTGTAGGTAATGTAGCGGCCCTGCCCGTGCTTGGCAGACCAGGCATCCGTGGTCAGGTGTACCCTTGACCCAACGCTCTTCGCAAGAGATGACACCACTTGCCTCTCAACTTCACGGTGCAGTTGGGGTATGGCCTTTCTGGAAAAATAAGTGCGGCCTGGCATCTTCCACTGCGGTGTTCCGATGGCCACAAATTTACGGAAGGCCTCAGAGTCCACCAGCCGGTATGGTAACAGCTGGCGAGCTAACAGTTCCGCCACGCCAGCTGTCAGACGCCGGGCAAGGGGGTGACTGGCCAAAAGTGGCTTCTTCCGCTCAAACATTTCCTTCACGGACACCTGACTGCTGCTGTGGGCAGAGGAGCAGGAACCGCTCAAGGGCAGAGGCGGAGTGGAGGAGGGTGCCTGTGAAGGTGCAAGGGAGAGAGCGGCATAAGCAGATGATGCACCTGAAGGAGGAAGAGGAGAAGGAGGGTGACTTTGCTTTTGTGTGCTGCTGCTGCTTTTGCTCAGGTGGCCATCCCATTGCTGTTTGTGCCTTTTCTGCAGGTGCCTTCGTAAGGCACTTGTCCCTACGTGAGTGTTGGCCTTTCCACGGCTCAATTTTTGTTGGCAGAGCGAACAGATGGCTTTGGTCCGATCTGAGGCACACACATTAAAAAATTTCCACACCGCTGAGCCACCCTGGGATGTGGGCACCTCAGCAGCTGATGCTGAAGGGCAAGTTGGCTGGCTGTACATAGGTGGCGAATCTGGCGATACATGGTGCCGGACTCTGCCACCAGCTGTTTCTGACGAAGAGCTGCCCCAGCTTCTTTCAGCAACTTCTATCCTCCTACTACTCTCTGACTCCCCCTCTGAACTGTCCCCCTCTTCATCTCCTCTATTGGGAACATACAGAGGATCCCTATCATCGTCATCATCGTAATCATCCTGCCCAGCTTCGCTTGCCTCAGACAAATCCAAATGTGTAGGTCCTTCATCCTCCTTACACGTTACATCCATAGTGTTGTCGCGTAACGCAGACATATGAGCTGGTGAAAATTCATCTGGCTGTAACAATGGCTGTGCATCAGTGATTTCACCACCACTAAATAATTCTTGCGAAGTGTCAAATGCAGCGGAAGTGGTGCTAGTAGTAGCGCTGGTGGCTGAGCAAGATGAGGTGTTCTGTGTCGCTAAATACTCAACCACGTCCTGACAATCTTGGGAGGTGATGGGACGTGCCTTCTTCCGAGCACTGTACTGTGGGCCAGGTCCACACGAAATTACATTTACACGACCTCGCGCAGACCTGCCGGGTGGCCTTCCTCTGCCTCTGCCACTACCTCTTCCTCTTCCTCTACCTGTTTTGTCCATATCGGGTATGCACGGAGTGGTATATCACACTGCGTGCACTCACGTAGGTAGGTGGGTTCACTTAACTGCACAGGTATGCGCACTGATGCGGTGGGTTCACTGAACAGTACAGGTATACAGTGGCGGGTTCACTGAACACAACAGGTATGCAGTGGCGTGTTCACTAAACAGGTATACAGTGGCAGGTCCACTGAACAGAACAGGTATACAGTGGCAGGTCCACTGAACAGAACAGGTATACAGTGGCGGGTCCACTGAACAGAACAGGTATACAGTGGCGGGTTCACAGAACAGGTATGCAGTGGCAGGTTCACTGAACACAACAGGTATGCAGTGGCGTGTTCACTAAACAGGTATACAGTGGCAGGTCCACTGAACAGAACAGGTATACAGTGGCGGGTTCACAGAACAGGTATACAGTGGCGGGTCCACTGAACAGAACAGGTATACAGTGGCGGGTTCACAGAACAGGTATGCAGTGGCAGGTTCACTGAACACAACAGGTATGCAGTGGCGTGTTCACTAAACAGGTATACAGTGGCAGGTCCACTGAACAGAACAGGTATACAGTGGCGGGTTCACAGAACAGGTATACAGTGGCGGGTCCACTGAACAGAACAGGTATACAGTGGCGGGTTCACAGAACAGGTATACAGTGGCGGGTCCACTGAACAGAACAGGTATACAGTGGCGGGTTCACAGAACAGGTATACAGTGGCGGGTCCACTGAACAGAACAGGTATACAGTGGCGGGTTCACAGAACAGGTATACAGTGGCAGGATCACTGAACAGGTATGCAGTGGCAGGATCACAGTACAGGTATGCAGTGGGCTGAGGGCTCACTGAACAGAACAGGTATGCTGTGGCAGGATCACTGAACAGCTATGCAGTGGCAGGATCACAGTACAGGTATGCAGTGGGCTGAGGGCTCACTGAACAGAACAGGTATGCTGTGGCAGGATCACTGAACAGGTATGCAGTGGCAGGATCACAGTACAGGTATGCAGTGGGCTGAGGGCTCACTGAACAGAACAGGTATGCTGTGGCAGGATCACTGAACAGGTATGCAGTGGCAGGATCACAGTACAGGTATGCAGTGGGCTGAGGGCTCACTGAACAGAACAGGTATGCTGTGGCAGGATCACTGAACAGCTATGCAGTGGCAGGATCACAGTACAGGTATGCAGTGGGCTGAGGGCTCACTGAACAGAACAGGTATGCTGTGGCAGGATCACTGAACAGGTATGCAGTGGCAGGATCACAGTACAGGTATGCAGTGGGCTGAGGGCTCACTGAACAGAACAGGTATGCTGTGGCAGGATCACTGAACAGGTATGCAGTGGCAGGATCACAGTACAGGTATGCAGTGGGCTGGGGGCTCACTGAACAGAACAGGTATGCTGTGGCAGGATCACTGAACAGCTATGCAGTGGCAGGATCACAGTACAGGTATGCAGTGGGCTGAGGGCTCACTGAACAGAACAGGTATGCTGTGGCAGGATCACTGAACAGGTATGCAGTGGCAGGATCACAGTACAGGTATGCAGTGGGCTGAGGGCTCACTGAACAGAACAGGTATGCTGTGGCAGGATCACTGAACAGCTATGCAGTGGCAGGATCACAGTACAGGTATGCAGTGGGCTGAGGGCTCACTGAACAGAACAGGTATGCTGTGGCAGGATCACTGAACAGGTATGCAGTGGCAGTATCACAGTACAGGTATGCAGTGGGCTGAGGGCTCACTGAACAGAACAGGTATGCTGTGGCAGGATCACTGAACAGGTATGCAGTGGCAGGATCACAGTACAGGTATGCAGTGGGCTGAGGGCTCACTGAACAGAACAGGTATGCTGTGGCAGGATCACTGAACAGCTATGCAGTGGCAGGATCACAGTACAGGTATGCAGTGGGCTGAGGGCTCACTGAACAGAACAGGTATGCTGTGGCAGGATCACTGAACAGGTATGCAGTGGCAGGATCACAGTACAGGTATGCAGTGGGCTGAGGGCTCACTGAACAGAACAGGTATGCTGTGGCAGGATCACTGAACAGGTATGCAGTGGCAGGATCACAGTACAGGTATGCAGTGGGCTGGGGGCTCACTGAACAGAACAGGTATGCTGTGGCAGGATCACTGAACAGCTATGCAGTGGCAGGATCACAGTACAGGTATGCAGTGGGCTGAGGGCTCACTGAACAGAACAGGTATGCTGTGGCAGGATCACTGAACAGGTATGCAGTGGCAGGATCACAGTACAGGTATGCAGTGGGCTGAGGGCTCACTGAACAGAACAGGTATGCTGTGGCAGGATCACTGAACAGCTATGCAGTGGCAGGATCACAGTACAGGTATGCAGTGGGCTGAGGGCTCACTGAACAGAACAGGTATGCTGTGGCAGGATCACTGAACAGCTATGCAGTGGCAGGATCACAGTACAGGTATGCAGTGGGCTGAGGGCTCACTGAACAGAACAGGTATGCAGCCAGGAAGAAGTTAAGCCTAACTAATCTTTCCCTGAGAGACAGTCTGCAGCAGCTCGCCCTACTCTGACTAATGCAGGCACACGAGTGGCCGTAATGGCCGCCGCTGCCTGCCTTATATAAGGGGGGGTGGGGCTCCAGGGGCTAGTGTAGCCTAATTGGCTACACTGGGCCTGCTGACTGTGATGTAGAGGGTCAAAGTTGACCCTCAGGTGCATTATGGGGCGAACCGAACTTCTTCCGCAAAAGGTTCGCGTGCGGTACCCGCACGCGAACCACCTAAGTTCGCGCGAACCCCGTTCGCCGGCGAACCGTTCGGCCCAACTCTAGCTGCTAGATGTTAACATGATGAAGTACAGCAGAGACAAGAAACACTAGGTGGAGGCCTTTGTGAGTTTACTATCTAGAGGCTTGACCGGTTGATTTGACTGCACTTTACCAAACACCACTTTCTTTGCTAAATACATTTTTGTAAAATTGTCTAGTCAAAACTTGTCATTTTCTATTACTGATTACCTGCTATTGACAGCAGGAATATAAATAAATAAAGCATATTTTACACTGTTTCTAGTTAAAGAGGATACAATTGATTATTTAATTAATTATTTTTTTTTACAATATTCATTTATTAATTATTTTGTCGGTGATTGCCTATTGTAAAATCTTTCCTTTCCCTGATTTGCGTTGTAATATTTATCACAGGTGGTAACATATTTAGTCTGTCAAGTGATCAATGCGGAATGTTCGTTTACTGAGAGTTCTAAAGCTAGTAGTCTCTGGTCTCCCATAATTCTCTAGGGGGAGAATTTAACATAATAAACAGCCTAGGCTAAGCCTCCGTGGGAGGACACAGCGTTATACCAATAAACTGCAATATATATCCATAGGCACTGGCTTACCAATAAACCCTGCCGCCCCCTCAGTGGCGGGAGGTGGGGGTTGGGGTGGAGCTGGGAGGGAACCTGGAAGGCAGTCCTGTATATAGAGCAGAAGCATATACAGTACCTGCTCCCGGCACCCACGTCACCTACACTCACTTCCTGATTAGTTTTAAAGCGCTGTACACTGCGTGTAGCCAGCCAATCACCATGAGGGGAATGAATCCACGCGGTGATTGGCTAGTTGCACACAGTGCGAGCTACTTGACACGTGTGCCGGCAGCAGGTGTACACTTCTGCTGTATATGCTTCTTCTGGATCGAGCTCCCTAGCTCCCATCCCATCCCCCTATAATAGGGGGGCTGCCAACAATTCACTGCAGGGGCGCTCTGTTCGGCATATAGTAAGTGTTTCTGTTGCTGAAACCAGGACAATTAACGTAAAAGTGGTTATCTTAAATTATTTACAGCCTTCTGCTATATGTTGTTAGCATTCCTCTTTAAGGCTGTGGGATCTCTCCTGTTATGTACTTCTGCATTTATATGTATGAATTACATGTATGTGCATGCACTCCAGTTTTCACATTTATGGCAACAAAAGTGATAAAATAAACACAAAAAGGAAGAAATATATAGGCTGAAACAAGACTCTACATCAACTCCGTAAAAGAGGTGGACAGCTGTAGGAAATTCATTAGAACCTATAAAACGCCATATGTGTAAGTCTCGGAAGGAGCGGAGCGTGTCAGGAAGCTGGGACCATCCCCTCCGGCTCTCTGTATTTCCCGTGTCTCGTATGCATACATACATCACTTAATTGCTGCACGCCGCAGAATCCATTTTGTTTATGACGCCGAGAACAAATGTTTCCGGTTGCCGCTTCAGACAACTACAGTGACTAATAGCCAGGTGATCGTGGAAGAATTATCTGAACAGCAACCTATAAGGAAATAATCAATTTTATGAATGGCTCTCAGTACCGTAAGCGCAAACTGTGGAACACGGAGGCCTAATAGAGTATTTTTTCTTCCCGAGGAAAACAACCTCCATTAAATGATAAACCCCCTGATGCTTGAAGGATCCTCTGTGATATAGTAGACTTGCTAACCCATGGGCCAAACGGCTTTGATGGCACCATCCAGTCACTTCCTTCCAGTTATAGTCCGGAAGGGTGATTTATAACAGTGTTGGGTGCATTATCTGAGCCTGGCTTAAAGGTAAGAGTAGCTCAGCCCTGCTCTGCTGTTCGGGATTACTGTAAGGGCTGTGATGTGTATAAAGGGAGAATTCATATTTCATTGTTAGTGACACAGATGCGGAGCGGAATAATATTGTCATATGCTGGGTCATTCTTTTTGTCCGCGCTCCTTGGATTACATGGGATGACACGCAGAGCACTCTAGGGGGGTGTCATTATGGGGATAGTACTGATGAGATGATGGGCAAGATAACTGATACAGGAAGATGGCAGTCTCTGTCAGATTTGGTATACAAAGCGGCCCCAGTCTATAAATCACTACCGTAGTCCATAATCAGCTCAGGGCTGCTGTTTCCTGAGCCCAGGGCCAGCCATACTGACAGTTCTGTGCTTGTGTGCTTGCTATACATGCGTAGAGTTTAAAGTGTACTTGAATATGGAGGCTGCCATATTTATTTCCTTTTAAACAATACCAGTTGGCTGACAGACAGTCCTGCTAATGCTTTTGGCTGCTGTAGTGTCTGAATCACACACCTGGCACAAGCATGCAGCTAATCCAGTCAGACTTCAGTCAGAAACACATTATTTGCATGCTTGTTCAGGGTCTATTGCTAAGAGTATTAGAAGCAAAGGGACAGCGGGATAGACAGGCAATCTGCATTGTTTAAAAGAAAATAAATAAGGCAGCCTCCATGTCTCTCTGAGTTCCGGTGTGCTTTAAAGAGGCACTGTAGTGACATATACCGTACTAGAATTCAGTAAAGTATTCAGGATTGCATTTTTACATTGATGTGTTCTGGGTTGGCTGCCAGTGATGCTGGGCTGGCTTCCAGCTACGCTGGCAGGTTGGTGGTAGTTGCAACAAAGATGGAACCGGATAGGTAGCCATGGCCATATGGGGCTTCGGTCTTTTCTCTCCAAATCTATCAATATCTAACTTCTCCTCGATTACTCCTACCTGGGAAGGACAGCGCTGAGTCGTTGCCGCCACCCTCCTCCAGCAGCACATGGGCTGCATGTGGGGCATTTCACCGCCGCGTTCCCGGAGCTGCAGGCCCAATCTCTGACCACCAAGCCGCTGCTGCACCACCGCTGCCCATGGAGGCTGAGACGCTGCCTGTTTCTGGGATGGAGCCACTGTACCCACTTCCCTGTCATCCGCGGGCACTCTGCCGGCAGTACTCAGTCCTCCATCCACGCTCCTGGATCGCCAGCACAGAGACTACGTCACTGCCGCTGCCAGGTAGTGCAATCACCACCATGACGCTGCACGCATGCCGCACCATCACGCGGCTCGGGAAAGCTGATCGCCGATGCTGGTCCAGCTTCTACTGAGGCCACTTCACCATCTGGACCTGCAGGAACTCCGCCGGCCAAAGCACCACCATCCGGATCCAATGCACAAGGGCTGGGATGCCGATGCCACTGGTACTCTGCTCGCAGACCACTCCATCGCGGCGGCTAGGGGAGGGGTGACCTATACTACTGCTGCTGCTCAACCGCATAGTAAGCCAGCCAACACTACCCTGACCCCCCAGCCTATCCAGGAAGGCATCAGGCAGGCCACCAGCCAGCATCACAGTACCCTGCTCACAGTCCACAGCAGCAAGGCGAATTCCCCTCAGCCAAGAGGCTCATTAGGGATACCTGCAGCCACTGCCTGGACCTTTTAGACTCTTTGGGGCAACTAGGCCGCAAGCCTGGGGACTGGGGAATCGTTCCAGCAAAAACAGTCACCTAAGCTGCTGAGCCAGCCAGCCACCACCACAAGCCCCAGGGGATTCTTGGACTCTTTCTCTCTCTCTTTTTTACTCTATTCTTTCCTTCCTCTTTTGCTTTCTCTAGCTTATCTATACTGCTCTTTCCTTTCTGCACTATCCTCTTCCATGGACAGACTGCGGGGCATCTGAACCTCTGCAGAGCCGTTGAGCACCGCAATGGAATGTGGACACTCCGCTCAACTTAGTACTCGGTTGCCCCCCTAAGTCCTTCTCCGCTATGCTTGTATTTTTGCCTACTCTATGTAAATTACACTGTAGTTCATTATTGTGTACCATCACCGACCTGGTATATGCCAAAAATAATTCCAGGTACAACTCCAGTTGTACTTGGCGAAATAAATATTTCTGATTCTGATACTGGCTGGCAAGCAATGATGCTGGCTGGTTGTGAAGCTGGCTGGCTGTCAGTAACGCTGTCTGGCTGACTGGTGGTGATGCTGATGGGGATGCTGTGCTTGCTGGCGTGACTGGAGATGATGCTGATCTGGTTGGCCTGGCTGGTGGTGATGCTGGTCTGGCTTACCTGTCTAGTGTGATGATTGGCTTGCTGGTGGTGATGCTAGACTGGCTCGCTTGGTGATGGAGATGCTGGACTAGCTAGCGTGCCTAGTGGTGATGCTGTGGCCTAGCTTGCCATGCTGGTCCAGCCTGCAGGCCCATGGGGCATCTCTAGCCATTTTGTCACTCCAGGCGAGAAATCCTGTGGCACCCCCCCCCCCCCCCCCGTGATTGCCCCCAGTCCCATACCCCGCGCACCCCTCATGGTGAACACCACTCCTGTGGTGAACCCCACCCCCAAGACCCCCGAAAATCATAATGCAGCAGCGTTTCACCAGAAAATATACTTATTGCGGCATGGGTTCACCAGAAAATAGTTGTTATGCAGCAGAGCGTTTCACCATAAAATATACTTATTGCGGCATGCACTCACACACACCACACACAGTACACACACACACACTATACACACACAGTGTACACACACACACACAGTACACACACTGCACACAACATACACACTATACACAGTACACACACGCACACTTTAGACACGCACAGCACAGTACACACACTATACACACACACACACACACACACACACACACACACACACACACACACACACACGGAGCACACTATACACAGAGCACACTATACACAGCACACAGTAGACATACACTATACACATACAGAGATAGGAGGAGTGGAGTGAGACTGAGAATAGCCTGAGATGGAGCAGTTTATCTGTATTGCAGTCCCACATTACACAGAGACTAGTTGCTGGTAATAGGACTGCTGTCCCTGCCAGTCTCTTACACAAGTCAGCAAGCAGCCCTCCTGGAGTCTAGGGACTGTCAAAACTTTTCAACCTGTTTAAGACCTTATCTGCACTTGCAGTGATTATAACAATGGGGAGAGACCAGACAGATTTTTTCCCACTGACCCTCCAGACGAGTTCTACATCATGCTGTGTATATTTACCAGCTTGCCTGCCCTCTAATTGCACTTTTATCAGCTAGCCTAGTGTTTTACATTGCCTTACATCAACAAACCTGAATACAGCAGACACAGGACCAACCCTAAATCATTGAATGAAAGGTGGCCTGGGGGGAAGTCAATGCCTGGCTGCTACACAGTCTCTACATCCACGCAGTTACCAGTAGCAGAGAGAGAGGGACTGAATTCTCAGGAGTCGTACTCAGGAGCTGATGATGCTGTACTCCTCGGATCCCTGACTAGGATGAGTGCCTTCTCTCACTGACTCATTCATTACTGTGGTTCTTTGAATCATTGAGCTGATGTCCAGTCAGCCCCGCTGCTGCTGCTGCTGTGTAAACTGACACCTGAGTCAGCTGAGAGGCATTTCTTCTCTCACTACTCAGTGCAGAAGCGCCCCTTGCCTCTTCCTGTCGCCTTAGGCGAATATTTATAGCTACCTAATGGCTCAGACGCCTCTGGGCCCATGAGTGGGGCCTGTAAATGTTGGGGGACAACGGAGCGGCGCCTCCTAGTCCTTTGCTATGGCACCATGTCACCACCAATACAGTGGAATGTACAATGAGGGAAAAGTGAGGCTCACTCCTCCTTTACTGGCTGCCCAGGTCCATGTGATGTCTGCTGCCGGGCAGTAGAATGGATCTGTAGCTCTGCACCGTGCACACCTCCGTCTCATGCACTTTTACACCCCCAGCAGGCACGGTAAGGACATTTGTGCCCGGCCCACTGTAATGATGGTAACATGGTGCCATAGCACTGCGCCAGCGTCCCCCAACATTTGGGGCACAGCCGGTAGGCACAGTGGCAGGGCAACATTCGGCCCCACTGCAGTGCATTCGGAGTAGTTGATGATGCACCTGCGTAGTCTGGAAGGTTGCAGGTGAATGCAGATACTGCTTTCATCGTAGTTGGAGACAGCTGTTATCGCCCACAATGCAACCAAGTCCGCAGACAGGAAACTGCCAGGGCCATGGCCCTGAAATCACACTGTGGAATATCAGGCGTACAGATGTCCCTGATGAGGTATCTGAGAAAAGGTAGATTTCTCGTGGGAAAGCTACTAATACAATTCTGAAGCTCCTGTAAACTTGTTTTTTTTTCTTAAATCAGACTTTGCTTTGACTTTAATTTTATAGTGGCTGATTATTTCCCGTCTAGAAAGTAAAATGCTCTGTATACTTTTTGTTTTGACAATAAATCAGACAAGGAAAAACCGACTTCAGTGCAGAAGGAATATATATTGTTAAATGCTGCCACCTTACAGAATGATTAATAGCACTGTACTCACAGTTAGCGAAATGCCACAGCGCTGTGATCAAAGTGAGGGAAGGCTTTTCTAGAGTGTAAATACAAAGTTTACCAATTTGATTTCCCATAGAGGGCAGTGCTTCATGACAATAGACCCGATCAATCCGTCTTTCACTGCTCAATCCCTGCTACTCTGACACACACAGAGCAAGATGGGAAGATTAAAATGTCATAAAATGACCGCATTGTCACCTTCAGCTGTAATTTGTATCACCATGGCAGATTTATGATAGCTCAGATTTCCTGGACTCTTCTGGTGTCGGCTAGACTTTCGGTTAGGATTCAAACTCAAATTTAAATTTAAAGGAACTGAAAAATAAAAGTCATAATAAACATACACACATCATACTTACCTCCTGCATAGTCTACTCATTAATCTCTTTCTCCTCTCCCGTGTTTGGTTTGTCCACTGTGATCAATGGAATTCTCCATCCTCCATTTTGACAATGGCGATGAACCCCATAACAGCTTCCTGGTCAGCACACTGTTAAACTATAATATCGCCCACTTGAGTCATAGGGAAACATGGACATTACCTTGCTCATAAGTTGTCCTTTCAGTTATAACTGACTGCAACTGATATATAACTGACAGCAACCAATATATTTCCGTTCTGGCAAAATCTTGTCAGAAATGGAAGAAACTGTTGTAAGAAGAAAATGGTGAACTTCTAGGAGGAAATGACAGTGAGGTAAGTATGTAATATTCACTTGCAGGTACATCATATGTTTATTTTAAATAATTGCATTCTGTTTTGGTTCACTTTAAAGGTAATCTGTAAGCAATAACTGTAACCACATTTACAGACACAAGATTTCTGGTAGTGGAAGGTTAGCCACACTTACCATAACATGATACTCAGTAGTTAAACCAATCAGAAAGTCTAGGCATTGGCACTTGAGTGCTTGGACTGTCTGCAGATATAGCATTTCAGAGAGTCTGTATTTGCATATTACATGTTGGGCACAAACACAGACATAGTGGACAGGAGCATAACTATAGGGGAGCAGTCCTGGCAATCACAGGGGGTCTCCAGCTGCTAACTGTACCATCATCCAATATTGGGGTCCATCCTCCACATCAGGTGTTTTAGTGTCTACTCTGTGAAGATCATCATGGCCTCACTTGTTTTATGACACTTGCAAGATGGGCCCCCAGCCTTTGAGTTTACCAAGGTAAGGGGTGCCAACATTGGAAGACCCCAACAACATTTTGGTGGGGGTCCCCATAATTAGTAGTTATCAGTGTGATAGTGGGCCTGATTTATTAAAGCCATGGACAATGATCGTTAATTTACAAAAATAAATAAATACAACAACAGCCACAAAACATTTGAAAAGCGCGTTTCTCCTGTAGGACGCAAAGCACATCGTTTTAATTATTATTATTATTGATTTATAAAGCGCCAACATATTCCGTGGCACTGTGCAAAGTAAGAAACAAACATGGGGTACATAATAATACAGACAATGGTGTACAGCAATATACAAGATACATAATTAGTGACAAAATACAAAAAAATTATACAAATACAGAATACAAAATACAGAATTGGTAATGACAGTGATAAAAGTAACATGATAAATAAAATGTATAATCACTTCCAAGACACAAAAGGGGGAGAGAGCCCTGCCCTTGTGAGCCTAAAATCTAAAGGGAATCGGGGGTAAACAAGAGGAGGGGTAAAGGGAATGGGGGGAAACAAGAGGAGGTTTTAATGTGCGTGTCCACTTGCGACAGTGTGATTGCGTGTTATAAAATCACTTAGCATTTAATTAATATAGTATTTTTATGCCTAGGGTCTCAATACATGGAACTCATACCTCAGGGAATGTCTATTGAACTTGGCATGGACAATCCTTTATAATAATAGGCAAGTATCTCTGCGTCCCATGTCCCTGTGTCAGTGCTTTTGTGCTACTGCCCCACTGACAGCCAATGGTACAGGACGCGAGGACAAGCCGGGGCCCAGGCGAGCGTGTGTGGGTACGTGTGGGGGGCGGGCACGCACATGCATGCTGACATGCGGCGATGACAGACCTAGAGCCCGTTTTTAACCACTTGAGAACCGCAGTGTTAAACCCCCCTAAAGACCAGGCCATTTTTCTTAAAAAGGGCTACTGTAACTTTAAGGTTACTGTAACTTTAAGGTCTCGCTGCAGGGCTGCACAACTCACCACACAAGTGATCCCCCCCTTTTCTCCCCACCAACAGAGCTTTCTGTTGGTGGGGTCTGATCGCTCCCCCAATGTTTAATTTTTTATATAAATATTTATTTAATGATTTTATAAATAAATGTTACTATTTTTTTTACATTTTTTTCCCCAGCCCTCCCTCCCGCTGCCAGCCAATCGCCGTGATCAGCTGTCATAGGCTTCAGCCTATGACAGCCGATCACTATCCTGTCTCCTAGGGGGACAGCCGTGTCACATGGCTGTCCCCAGTACAGCGCTGCCGTGGATCGCATCGCTGCACAAGCCAATTAGATGGTGGTTTTGCCGTCTAACAGTCTCCTAGCGGCAACCACTGCGGGGAGGCTGAAGGCGGAGATGCAAGGACCTTACACCAATAAGCGTTAGGCGGTCCTGGGGCTGCCGCCGCGTCCACGCCCATCATCGTGACGTGGTCAGCAAGAGGTTAAATGGGCTTAGGACGATTAGTACATTATAGTAAGTTCTGAGACAAAAAATGATAAATCATACAAAAACTAATCTCAAGTAGTGATGTCGCGAACCTCCGATTTTCGGTTTGCGAACCTTCGCGGAAGGTTCGGTTCGTGGAAAAGTTCGCAAACCGCAATAGACTTCAATGGGGAGGCGAACTTTGAAAAATAGAAAAAATTATGCTGGCCACAAAAGTGATGGAAAACATGTTTCAAGGGGTCTAACACCTGGAGGGGGGCATGGCGGAGTGAGATACATGCCCAAAGTCCCGGGGAAAAATCTGGATTTGACGCAAAGCAGCGTTTTAACCCCCTGGCGGTCTATTAAAAACCGCCAGGGGGCAGCGCGACCGTTTTTTTGTGATTATTTTTTTTTAAATCATGTAGCGAGCCTAGGGCTCGCTACATGATAGCTGCTGTGCAGCGGCATCCCCCCACCCTCTTCGATCGTCTCTGGCGATCAGGAAATCTCGTTCAAAGAACGGGATTTCCTGGAGGGCTTCCCCATCGCCATGGCGACGGGGCGCGATGACGTCGCCGACGTCATCAACCTCGTGATGTCATTGGGAGTCCTGATCCACCCCTCAGCGCTGCCTGGCACTGATTGACCAGGCAGCGCACGGGGTCTGGGGGGGGGGTCGGTGCAGCGCGGTGGATAGCGGCGAATTGGCAGGTAGCGGCGGCGATCGTTATGCACACGCAGCTAGCAAATCGTCCCAGCAGGGCCTGAGCGGCACCCTCCGGCGGCTTACCCCGTGTCACACACGGGGTTACCGCCAAGGAGGTTAAGGGCAGAAATCACATTGAATGCTAAATTGCAGGCCTAAAGTGCTTTAAAACATCTTGCATGTGTACACATCAATCAGGGAGTGTAATTAGAGTACTGCTTCACACTGACACACCAAACTCACTGTGTAACGCCCCGCAAACAGCTGTTTGCGTAGTGACGGCCGTGCTGGACTGGTGCGCAACATGGCCAGAGTGCAGGCCGTGCAGCTCAATGATAGAACAACAGTGACTGTCCAGCTGATCAAATTTGGTCTGTCCACAATGAAGCAACGACCTTATTATCTTCTTTTATGTAGGTAGGCATAGGTAGGAGTCCCAGTATAGGTAGGTAGGCATAGGTAGGAGTCCCAGTATAGGTAGGAAGGCATAGGTAGGTGCCTCAGTAGTTAGCTAGGCATAGGTAGGAGACCCAGTATAGGTAGGTAGGCATAGGTAGGTGTCCCAGTAGTTAGCTAGGCATAGGTAGGAGTCCCAGTATAGGTAGGTAGGCATAGGTAGGTCCCCTAGTATAGGTAGGTAGGTAGGTGTCCCCGTATAGGTAAGTAGGTGCCCCAGTAGTTACCCATCAGCCAGGAGCAAGCCAAGAGCCTAACTAATCTTTCCTCAGGAGAAGAAATCTGCAGCAGCTGTCCCTAGTCTGTCTATTTGCAGCAGGCACACGAGTGAGTGTCATGGCCAGCGAGCCTTCCTTATATAAGGGGGGGGGACTCCAGGGCTTAGTGTAGCCTGAATGGCTACAATGTGCCTGCTGACTGTGATGCAGAGGGTCAAAGTTGACCCTCATAGTGCATTATGGGGCGAATCGAACTTCCGCAAAAGTTCGCCTGGTGCAGGCGAACGCGAACCACCAAAGTTCGCCTGGAACCGTTCGCCGGCGAACCGTTCACTACATTTCTAATCCCAAGAACTGATTTTGCTGAATTTAACAAATTAAACAAATGTGTGGAAAAAAGGTATGCACCATAGGACACTCCTTGAAAGTATAAACCTGTCAAGTGGTACTATTACAATTAACTGGGGAGGAGGAGATAACCACCATCATTGATGAATAGTACAAAGCATAAGATGCTGTGCAGTGGCGGCAAATTTTTAAGGGGCACAAAGGAGGCACTATGGCTGGATGGTGGGGCCCATTTGGGTGATAAAAATAAATGTTTGTATGGTGAACTTTAGATATTTTTTGCTTAACTCAGGTGATAAAAGTAAGGCTAACTAGTTCAGCAATGATAGGAATTAATTACAAGGAATCTTGCAAGGATTGTGAGGTATTTATGACAAAATAGACGAGACCCTAGGTTTACTTAATGCTTACTTGGGCTGACATGGAAATTTGTTTACAGACCCTATCCTGTTCAGTGTATGCTGCCGGATACTAACTGTATGTTATTTAGCGGTGGGGGTCGGAGGGCACTGGGCTCAGGGGGGAACATTGATTCCCCATGGGCAGTGCCCTAGGATATTCCAATGTAGCGCTGCCACTGATGCTGAGGGACATAGACGTAAGTCATAGCTTCAAACTTTACCAGCAAATAGCAACCAGCAGATAGCAAGCAATGCTGTTTCATATGGAAGCCTCTAATCCTTCTAATAATAGTCATATCCAAATATTTACAAGCCACAATTATGATATTAAGAAGCAAATAAAATGACTTGTAAAAACGCAGTGCACAATCATTACAACCCCCTCCCCCCACTTCTTTGTGTATCTTTTCAAACATATTTATATTTTGAAATATTGGCGTGAGATTAAAAGCAGTAATTAAATGAAAATTGCTTATTGCTAATTGCATTACTACAGTGCATGTTTGTGAATGTGAAACCCGTGGACAGGATAATCCAAGCAAAAAATGTGCAGGCAATTAGTATGATTCTACTCAATCCAAGTATAATAAGGCAATTTCAGCTGCATGCTTTGTTTTTGCATTCTTGTAAATGTTTTGCCACTTAACCAAAACTAACCATTGTAGGTTTTGAAAAAATCGATTTTAAAAATTCAAAGGGAAAAATGTTTTTCAGACTTGGTAAAATTACATTTTGCTGAGTTCAAAAACCATTTTTCCTTAGATTTTTTTTAAAATTTATTTTCTCAAAAACTACAAGGTCTTTTTCAATGATAGCATGTAACTATTGCTATTAACCGCTAAAGTGGACACAAAATTTCACATAATTAGGTGAAATTACAAATGGATTAAGCAAAATCAATTGAATTTCAAGCAATAAAATCAATGGGAAAAGCAACATCCATCCCCCCCCCCCCCAAAAAAAAGCTTCCTTAAGCCCCACGAGCAGTCCCTCGCGTCCTCTTAGACCCCTCGGTTCAGCCGCTACGATTCCCAGTAGGTCTGGGCAGTCGCAGGCTTCTGCGCATGCGCGACTGGGCCACGCACACACCCCTCGTTGTGCTCCCGTCCCCTGGAGCATTCTACGCAAAATGCTCCAGGGGACGGGAGCGTGGCGGGGGCGTGCACGCGGCCGAGCCACGCATGCGCAGAATCCCTTGACTGAGGCGACTTATTACTGAGAGTCGTACCGCCAGAATGGAGGACTTTATGGGGCTGGAGGGAGGCCCAAGTAAATATAAATGAGCGATAGTGTACCATCTTTGGACACACACATAGGCTCTGATTATGATTTTTAGTGATGATCACAAATTTTCATAGTCGTAATTACGCATCATAATTCGCAATTACGATGCAAAATTTTAATGCAAAATTTCAGGAAAATTTGTAATAAATTTCTCATGTAAACATAATCCATCCATAATTTTGTGCAATTTCACAAAATTTTGCATAATTTTGTGCTGAATTTGGTGGTTAATAGAATCCCAAAAATTGCTACAAATGTTAGGGGAATACTGGGAACAAATCAAAAAAGAATTTTTCGAGAAAATAGATTTTAAAAATGCAAAGTAAACATGGTTTTAAAACTGTTATTTTTCTGAGCTTAAAAAACATTATTATCGGTACTTATATAAGTTTTCTCCAATAACTTATGTAGCAATTTTGGTGTCAATAGCCTGTATGGGGGCTTTGCTATTCCCTGAAAAAGTCGGCACAAAGTTACGTGAATACCTGTGTACTCTATACGAAATCACTTGAATTTACAAATCATAATTACGTATAGGCGTAATTGTGAAAATGTATGCAAAATTTTGTGTAATCGTAATTAGCTGTTTACGATCATTACTAATGATTTTTTTAATTACATATTTCAGGTCCCATTACCCAGGTTTCCTGCATAAAGCAGGTCACTTCAGCATATGCTCTTCCCTGCGCTGCCCCTGACCTTGGTGTTGCCATAGACAGGGCCGGATTTACCATAAGGAAATGTAGGCACATGTCTGCAGGCTTCTGATGATGGTGGAAAGGCAGCTCACTCCTCCCTGAGTGTCTCCCTCCTTCCCTATGTTGAGTTCTGATAAGAGTGCAAATGAGAGGTTACTCACCCTGCTCTCTGTATTCCACTGATGACATCTCTCTTTAGTCGGGGGCACCTCTACCTAATTAATACTGGAGGTACCTCTAGCTACCTAATACTTGGGTCAACTGTAGCTACTTAATATTGAAGGTACATCAGGCTACTTAATACTAAAGGGCATCTGTAGCCAGGCACGGATTTATATCATAGGAGCCTATAGGCACAGATGTCCTGGCACCCTAGACTTCGTCCTCCAAACCCCAGCTGAACTGCACTACAAGTGTGTTGGCAGACCCAGCTGTTTCTTCTCTCTTATTCGTCATAGGTAGCTACAGGTATCCCTTAGCATTAGGTAGCCAGCTAGTGCCCCCGCCCCGACTGAAGGGAGATTTGTCAGTGGAATGCCAAGAGCGAGGTGACTAAACTCTCATTTATGCTCTGCTCAGGACTCTGCATAGGGAAGGAAGGAGGTGCTAGGGGAGGGGAGTGAGCCGCCTCTCCATGATCAGGCGCCTGTAGGCGCATGCCTACAGGGCCTTATGGTAAATATGTCCCTGTCTGTAGCTATCTATCAAATAATCCTACTAATATAATAAATGGGAAAGTTCGGATGTTTGGCTGTTTGTTACTCGATCATGCAAAAATGGCTGAACGGATTTGAATGAAATTTGGCACACACATAGTACATTACATGGAATAAGGTATAGGATACTTTTTATTCCCATAACCAAAAAGGGGGTGGAGACAAATAAAAATTTCACTGGAAAATGTAAACTGCAGCCATTCTTACACTGTTAATGGTAGGGTTCTCAAACTTTGCACAGTTGATCATTGGGTGACTGGGATTAATATTCAGAAAAGTGGGTGGAGTCTATAAAAGCCAATCAAATTAACCTATTGATTTTCAAGGGGAATATTTACATTGCTGCCATTCTTGCTCTGTTAATAGCACAAGCCTCAAACCTGGTGCAGTTGATTATTGGGTGACTAGGGTTCAATTTCAGAAAGGAGGTGGAGCCACAAACAGCCAATTAGATTTGTTTCATTCCAATGCAAAATATTGATGCCAAACACCGCAAAGCTCACAAACTTGGTAATTGAGTAATTGATTAATTGTGCGTTAGGGTTAGAAAAGTGGGTACAGCCAACACCAGCCAAATACATAAGCGGGCAACGCCGGGTCATATGTGGGCGGAGACAAATACAAATTTTACTGGGAAAATGTAAACTGCAACCATTCTTACACTGTTAATGGTAGGGTTCTCAAACTTTGCAGAGTTGGTTACTGGGTGACTGGGGTTAATATTCAGAAAAGTGGGTGGAGCCTACAAAAGGCAATCAAAAATGACCTATTTATTTTTCAGGGGAATATTTCATTGCTGCCATTCTTGCACTGTTAATGGCACAAGCCTCAAACCTGGTACAGTTGATCATTGCGTGACTGGGGTTTACATTCTTAAAACAGGGTGGAGCCACAGACAGCCAATATGATTTGTTTCATTGTAATGCAGGTTATTTATGCCAAAGACCGCAAAGCTCACAAACTTGGTCATTGAGGAATTGTTTAATTGTGTGTTAGGGTTAGGAAAAGTGGGCGCAGCCAGCACCTGAAAAATACATAACTGGGCAATGTCAGGTCATCAGTAGGTGGAGACAAATGCAAATTTCACTGAGAAAATGTAAACTGCAGCAATTCTTACACTTTTAATGGTAGGGTTCTCAAACGTTGCACAATTGGTCACTGGGTGACTGGGATTAATATTCAGAGAAGTGGGTGGAGCCTACAAAAGCCAATAAAAATTCACCTATTGATTTTCAAGGGGAATATGTAATTGCTACTATTCTTGCACTGTTAATGGCACAAGCCTTAAACCTGGTACAGTTGGTCATTGGGTGACTGGGGTTCAAATTCAGACAAAGAGGTGGAGCCACAAACAGCCAATCAGATTTGTTTAATCTCAATGCAAATTATTGATGCCAAAGACCGCAAAGCTCACAAACTTGGTTATTGAGTAATTGTGTGTTAGAGTTAGAAATAGTAGGTGGAGCCAACACCAGCCAAATACATACCTGAGCAATGTTTGGAAATAAGTGGGTGGAGAAAAATAAAAATTTCATTGTGCAAATGTAAACTGCAGCCATTCTTACACTGTTAATGGTAGGGTTCTCAAACTTTGCACAGTTGGTCACTGGGTGACTGGGATTAATATTCAGAAAAGTGGGTGGAGCCTATAAAAGCCAATCAAAATCTGCCTATTGATTTTTAAGGGGAATATTTAATTGCTGCCATTCTTGCACTGTTAATCACCTGTACCTGGTACAGTTGGCCATTGGGTGATTGGGGTTTAAATTCAGAAAAGGGGTGGAGCCACATCCAATCAGATTAATTTTATTTAATTGCAAATTATTGATGCCAAAGACCGCAAACCTCACATACTTGGTCATTAAGTAATTGTGTGTTAGGGTTAGGAAAAGTGGGCAGAGCCAACACTAGCCAAATACTTACCCGGGCAACGCTGGGCGTCCAGCTAGTATATAATAAAGATAAATCAACCTGATTTATCGCAAATTCTTTCTGTTTTAAGAAAGAAAACTTTTGTTTTTTCTTAGCATTTTAGTAAGGGGGCTTTTAGGACCGTTGTAGTCCCTCACACACTCCAATGAGTTCGGGTTCACCATGAGGTTGCTGGTTAGTCTGTAGCTATCTATGATAGGCAAGGGAAGTAAGAGAGAAGTGACAACTGGGCCAGCCAGCACACTTGTGGTGCAGTTCGGCGAGGGTTTGTAGGTTCGTGGAGGGCGAAGTCTAAGGTGCCAGGACATCTGTGCCTATAGCCTCCTCTAAGGTAAATTCAGACCTGGCCATAGACTTAACCACTTAAGGACCACAGGGTTTTTAATGATCGGTGCTGCGCGGGCTCTCCAGCCCACAGCACCGATCAGGTAAAAGGCAGGGCGATCAGACTTTCCCCCCTTTTTCCCCACTAGAGGGATGTCCTGCAGGGGGGGTCTGATCGCCGCCGGCTGCTTGTGATTTGCGGGGGGCTCCTCAAAGCCCCCCTCCGCAGTGATATTGTGCGCTCCCTTCCCTTACCTCTCTCTCCCTTCCCCTATGTGAGGCGCAGGACGGATATCCATCCTGCGCCAGATAGGATAGGCTTTAGCCTATCAAATGACGGCGATCCCCGGCCAAATAGAGGCCGCGGATCGCCGATCTCCGTCATGGCGCCGTATTGATGTAAACAGCGGAATTTCTTCCCCGCGTGTTTACATTACATGTGCGAGCCGCGATCGGCGGCTCGCACACTGTTCATGGAGACACCCTCCGTGAACTGGCATGGAAAGGCCGCTCGATCGAGCGGCCGTTTCCATGCAAAACCACTAACAACCCGCCGACGTCTATCGGCGTTAGCTGGTCGTTAAGTGGTTAATGTTAATACATCTATGGCCGCACATTGGGATTTCAAATGTAAATGGGGCCAGTGATAGCCAGACCCCAAATTACTTCTCCCTCCAAGTTACTATGACTGGGAGGGGGAATAGAATTGAATGCCGCCCGGTACTTCAGCAGCAGCAGGGTAAGCTGTCATTCGGCTCATCCTGCGGCCAACTGACCGAGTGACCAAATAACACATATACATCCTGCAGGCTCACTTTAAATAATTCTAGCTATAGCTAAATAGCATATGGACATCTGCTTGTTCTATCAGGTTCTTTTAAGTATCATTTTTTTTCCTCCTCCAGAAATATCAATTTACTGGAATCCCTCACAATTTGCTTTTGTTGTGTGATTAAATCCGTCTATTAAAGTAATCGAATTCCACTGCTTTGTCTGTGTGTTGACTGGATGCCATCTGTACTGAAATCTCGCTATCATTTTGTCTGTAACTATGTGTTGTAATAGCAAAGACCCATCTGTTTCCAAGGAGGTATTAGGCAGGGGTGACAGATATGTAAATAGGAATTGCAGACCTGCCAAACTAAGTTAACCCTTATATAAGGAATGTTCGTATACCGGCTATGCTGTGCCGTGTCAGCAGCCATGACATTGTACCTGTTGCTGATCTGACAAAGAAAATCTCTAAAAATTTCTGCATGTATGAAAACAAAACACCTAAAAAACACACTGGTTTGTGTACAGAGAAAATATACTTTATTAGTAGTCAATTTACTGCCAACCTATAAGAAAACACTCGCTGAGAATACGTTATCATTCCCATCGGTATCTGTCCTAGCGGTTTCACATGCTGCAGCGTGCTTCTGTGTGAAACATTAATTCAGCTTCCGATTTTGCTGCGTATGCTCCACGGAATTGAAATTTCCGCATTTCCGATCGTAAACTGGCGTTTCCGATCGGTAATTGGAGAGTGGAAATCGGGTTTAACACAACTCGGTAATTTCAACCCAATCACAGAACTTAAAAGCACTAGACCAATCAGAGAACGCAGAATTTTTCCATGAAAATCGGATTGCTGTGGTAATTTAACCCCCTCCCGGCCGCCTAATGCCGATCGGCATCAGGAGGGTGGTAGCCCCAGGACTGCCTAATGCCCAAAGGCGTCAAGTCCTGGGACGTGGTTTTGCAGGGGATTGCGCGTGCTGATGCGTGTGAATTTCCGCTTGAATGATGATGGCCGCTAGGAGACTGTAAGACAGCGAAAATTGTGATCTTCATCAGCGCTGTACTGGGTACAGCCGTGTCACTCAGCTGTCCCATAGAGAGGCTCAAGAGTGATCGGCTCTCATAGGCTGATGCCCATGAGAGCTGATCGCCGTTATTGGCTGGCGTGGGGAGGGAGGAGGTAACCAGACAAATTTATTGAAAAAAAATAAACAAATAAATACATAAAAAAACAAACATTGCAGGAGCAGAAAGCTCTGTTGGTGAGCAGAAAAGGGGATGGGAGGAATCACTTGTAAGATCCTGCAGCAAGGCCTTAAAACTGCAGTGGCCTGAAGTGTAAAAAATAGCCTGGTCACTAGGGGGGTGTAAGCCTATGGTCCTGAAGTGGTTAAGACCAATCACAAGACTCTGATACTACTGAGTGTTCCTGAGCCTTGTGATTGGCCTAAAATTTCTGTGGTATTCTGATTACCGCGGTAAAATTCTGCATTCTCTGATTTATCCAATGAGTGAACTCAGAAGTATTTAGGCCAATCAGAAAAAGCAAAAAATGACAAAAAAAGACACCTCGGAAACCGGAAAATAAAAAATCTGCAGAATCAGTAATCGGCACTGGCAGAAATTGGAATTTCCATGGGATTGGAAATCACAATTGCCGACCATCACAATGTGCATTAATTAGCCATGTACAAAATTGTGTGCATTGCACATCTGTACTTTTCACAATGAATATATTTAAAACAGCAGACTGAATGGCAGCTGCCTTAAAGGGGCACTACAGCGAAAAACTGTAAAATGTAAAATATGTGCAAACATATACAAATAAGAAGTACATTTTTTTCCAGAGTAAAATGAGCCATAAATTACTTTTCTCCTATGTTGCTGTCACTTACAGTAGGTAGTAGAAAACTGACAGAAGTGACAGGTTTTGGACTAGTCCATCTCTTTATAGGGGATTCTCAGGTATATATTTATTTTCAAAAGCACTTAGTGAATGGCAGTTGCCCTATCCAATTGCCAAAAACTGTTGCCGGCCAACCTCGATGTCTTCACTGGCCACCTTCCTCCCTTAAAAAGATCCCTGGTGTCTAGCGGACCTCCTTTCTCCCCTATACAGTTCCCTGGTGTCTAGTGACTCTCCCTCCCCTATACAGTTCCCTGGTGTCTAGTGGCCCCCACCCTTCCCTATACAGTTCCCTAGTATTAAGTGCTTTCCCCTACCTCCCTATATATATTTCCTGGTGTTCTAGGGCTTCACTCTCAATATAGCTTTCCTGGTGGTCTACAGTAAAGTGAGGAAACCACTTGGGGGGCAAATTTAATGGCTCTGAGGACCAGATTTGGCCCAGGGGGCGGAGTTTGACATGTATGGTTAAGCAAATTGTTAGTCATCTTCAGGTCTGTGTGTGGGCAGTGTAGTGGCAGGGGAGGCCAGCAAAGTCACACTTGGGGGAAGTGACTGAGCAGGTGGCAGTTAATGTGACACCAGGGAATGTCCAACACAATTGCTACCCCTGTGTATCAGACCTTTATTTTAGTATGCTAAATTGCTAACGTTGTTAAAAAAACAAAACAAAAAACAAAAACAAAAAAACAGAAAAAAAACATTCAATAATAACAATTGTAGACTTGTGGGCAAAGAAGAATCCTCCCCCCGGCAATTTAGGCAGATGCTTAGGGCATAGTGAGTGTCAAGGGGCTCACCAGCCGCCTTCTCTGACCTCTTTTCACTTCTGCTCACCAAAAAAAGCCACAAGGGGGCCCCTACCTTGCCTAGGGCCCCATTACATCTTCATCCATCTCTGCTAGTGGTCGGTAAACACAGCAGTACTGTAAACTGTGTCCTTTTGAAGAAGTTCTATGTGAACACAGGAAATTAGCTGCCCATTCGGATGAATTAGTCATATTTTCTTTGTCAGATCATTGTTGAGCCCAAACATGATCAGTAATTCAGTGCATGATTTTTGGCTTAACAAATTAGACATCCTGTAATAATCCTATTATCCAGACATTACATTAGATGATGCTGTCAAGATGCATCGCAAAGGATCCCAGCTACAAATAGTCTTGTCATTGAGAGTGTCATGATTGGGGCACATTTAATTCTAGTGATTTCAAAAGAATAATAAGGGAACAAGAGCATATTATTTATTCATTCAGGTTGATATTCTGATTGAGCCAGGCATTGACTAATATTTTAGCTTTATTTAATGGGGGGGAGCGAAAGGTCAAACCTAAGCTCCCACCAAATAGCTCAACACACAGGTTATCTGCATAAGAAAATGATAACGTGCTCTGAACCCACTAGCAGCCAATTTACTTAGAGGATTACAAGTGCTCCAGACCAATTTATTTTAGCACATTTTTCGTTTCTTAGTTGTTGCATTTCCCTGCTTCTAATTAGTACTGCTGTCATCTGTATTTATGTGCACTTGTCACTAGGGGGCAGTGTGAGACACTAAGGCCTTGTTTCCACTTAGTGCGCTTCCATCCACTTCTGTCCGCTTTTTATCAGCACATCAATGACAATGTTACAGATTGATACATGTTGCTGAAAAGCGGACAGAAGCGGACAGAAGCGCATAGATGGAAACGAGGCCTAACAGGGGACTTCTGCTTTTAGTTTAACTTTCTATATGTTCTGCTAGTAGAGAGAGATCAAAGCATTCCATTAATTTACAGCACAACAAATTCTGCCGACTGAGGTGAAAAGCAGTGCATTTATCTCAAATGAGATAACTCTATTGAAGCTGCTAAGCTGTTAATCGGAAAAAGATCAGCTAGCTTCCCTGATTAATCAACAATTGACATTTTGATCATAATATTCGTCAGATGTGCCCTAGTTTGAAAATATTTTAACAAGATTATATACAGCAAATCTAGACCCTTACTCAATTCACTTTTCTCCCAAGTTTTCTCCTAGATAATATTTTTACTCCCTAATAATGTAAGCAGCCAGCAAGCAAGAAAATACTCAGAATAATTTTTGACAGTACTTTTTCACCTACTTGTTGGTACTTTTTCCTTTGCAGAGTACTGAAAAGTTATTTTAAACAGAAGCTGAAAAATGTTCTCCTTGTAGAAAACTCAGGAGAAAAGTTAACAGGATATGGCCCAAAGTTATTATTATTATTGATTTATATAGCGCCAGCATCTTCCGTGGCACTGTACAATAGCATACAAGGTATAACAATAAAGAGTATACAATACAACACTTGATACAAGACAAGAGGGTATAACAGCTAATACAGTGAATAAATTAACTACATGTTTTACAAGAGGTGAGGGGTATGTACACCCATTACACAGCATTGAGAGACAAAAGGGAAGAGAGCCCTGGCCAAAAGGCCTTACAGTGTAAACATTTAAGGTATAGGACATTAGGTAAGAGAAGCTGTGTGTGGAGTGGTAGAATGGTGGTTAGTGGGCAAGGTCCAAGGTAGGAGAGTATGCCTGTCTGAAGAGGTGAGTTTTTAGATTGCACCTAAAAAGAGTAAGTGTGGGTGAGTGGCGGATGTGTTGAGGGAGAGTGTTCCAGAGGAGGGGAGAGGATCGAGAGAAATCTTGCAAGCGGGAGTGGGAAGAGGTGATCAGAGAAGAGGACAGAAGGATATCATTAGCAGAGTGGAGATTGAGTGTAGGAAGTATACTGAATATCCCTAATGTCTAACCTACCAAAAATATCTAATAGTGCATTGTGGCCTATATAGTAACTCTCTACTGAGCCACCATGACCTCATCCATCTCAATCTTGATTCAGGACAGGAAAGTTTCTAGGCTACTTAGCTAACCCCCACTGTTAGTAGCAAGACGCAGTCCCCTCCCCCAAGTATAGGTTAGGTAGCCACAGAATCTTCCAATAGTAGGTAGTCAGATGCAGCCCCCTCCACACCCGTATAGGTAGCCAGAGAGCCTCTTCACTCATTTTCAATACCTCTACTAATCAATCCATCATGTGACAGCAAACTTTGACAGATCTAACTGCCAGTTTTTGTTAAAAGCACAGTGGAATGCTTGTTTTATATGCACACAAGAACAAATTTATAAAGCTGGTAAGATGTTTTCTATTAATTCTTGCCATACGTACAGCCCAAAAGATTTTTTTTTATTTTTTTCTGAATAAAATTGAATCTCCCTTTAAAACATTTTAAAATCACCCTATCCTTGTCTTTCTTTAGAACGTCAGTGTATTTCTCACAAAAATGTGTGGGTGAAAAGAAAATGGACGCTTTTGATCATCGCTAGTTGCGACTAATTCAAAAAGCCCTGAAAGGATTTGTGTTTGAAATGAGTGCAAATGTACACAAATAAAGCTCTAAAAACATGCTAACCAATGAAACAATATGCATTGGAAATGCAATTAAAAAACAAAAGTAAAAATGATGTAATTGAATAATGAAAATGAGTAGAGTGCTGAACAGCATATCAACAACACCTATAGATGTTAGCAAAAATCAGGGCTGGATTTAGGCCAAGGCCACCTAGGCCATGGCCTAGGGCACCACAGGAACAAGGGCACCAAAGCAGCAGGCTAAACTGGTGCAGATTGCGCAAAAGGTGGATCAGCGCAACACCAGGCCGCCTCCGAATGGCCTCCAATCAGAGGTGCGCTGAGCCCCCCCAGAAACTACAAACGCACCTTGAACCCAAACAGAAGCTCTGCATATACACCAAAAGCATGGCTGTTAAGTGGGAGCAGCTGACCAAAAACGAAATAAATTAGTACATAGCAAGGAAGTGAACAGCGCTACTTAAAAACAGGCAAGTGCCTACCTGCAAAAGAGTGCAAGCCCCACTTGTGGAGTCGAATACACACCGAGCATACACATGACCTGTCTACCACTGGAGGAGGATGTTATTTTCCTGTAACAGCTTGCATGCAACCTATTAAGTACTCGTCTCTCCCACTGCGAAGAAGTCGATCCTCCATGGGAGGGGCCTAACACTAACTAAATCCTAACCTATGCATATGCATAGCCTGGGTGCGGCTAATCAAATAAAATCAAAAATTGAAAATTGCACAAAAGGTGGATCAGCGCAACACCAGGCCGCCTCCGAATGGCCTCCAATCAGAGGTGCGCTGAGCCCCTCTCAGAAACTACAAACGCACCTTGAACCCAAACAGAAGCTCTGCATATACACCAAAAGCATGGCTGTTAAGTGGGAGCAGCTGACCAAAAACGAAATAAATTAGTACATAGCAAGGAAATGAACAGCGCTACTTAAAAACAGGCAAGTGCCTACCTGCAAAAGGAGGGACGAGTACTTAATAGGTTGCAAGGTGCGGTTGGGTTCAAGGTGCGTTTGTAGTTTCTGGGGGGGCTCAGCGCACCTCTGATTGGAGGCCATTCGGAGGCGGCCTGGTGTTGCGCTGATCCACCTTTTGCGCAATTTTCAATTTTCGATTTTATTTGATTAGCCGCACCCAGGCTATGCATATGCATAGGTTAGGATTTAGTTAGTGTTAGGCCCCTCCCATGGAGGATCGACTTCTTTGCAGTGGGAGGGACGAGTACTTAATAGGTTGCATGCAAGCTGTTACAGGAAACTAACATCCTCCTCCAGTGGTAGACAGGTCATGTGTATGCTCGGTGTGTATTCGACTCCACAAGTGGGGCTTGCACTCTTTTGCAGGTAGGCACTTGCCTGTTTTTAAGTAGCACTGTTCATTTCCTTGCTATAAACTGGTGCAGAATTTGCAAGCTTGCAAATGCTGCAATGCAGGGAGATCAGGCGAGCGCCTGACCGCAGTAAACTGCTGCTATCTGCCTGTGCAGCAGCCATTTTGCTCTCTGTGCAAATTTGCATTGTGACCAGTGGCTATGGACTTGGGCAGCATTAGCGACGGAAAGAAAATCGATTTTCACAAAAACTACAAGTCCAATGTGAATGTTTTTTTGGGCTTGTTCCCATGGAAACAGAGAATCCATGCCGTTCATATTGGTGGGTCATTCGTAAGTCGGGCGTTCATAAGTCGGGGACTACCTGTAATTCCATCTTTTCCCACCAGTGCTCAATCTGTATATTACATCTCATTTGAGTCCTCTCTAATAAAAGTGCTTCCAGCCCTTGTGAAGGTGACAATTTTTTGTTGTGCATGTCAAGTGAACACTATTTCCCTCCTGATTATAGTGGCTTATGCTTACAATGCAGCACAGTGGAGCACCGACACCTCAACCAATGTTTTCACAATTTTTCTCCTACACATTGTGCTGTATTTTCATATCATTCAGATATAGCAGAATTTCTGTATTTCTATAAAGGGAAACAGGGAAACTACAAATCATGGTTCCCACAGCAAAACTTTGATGGACCTCCCAATGTTCTCACTCATTCCCTTGCCTACCCCTGGTGACAGCTTGGAAGCCAATCTTGCAAGGGTCATAAACTAGTGTGGACTTAAAAATCTTCACACCCACAACAAGTGTAGCCACAAAAACTCCTGATCTGAGGGTTGGACCCCTTTATCGGAGAGAATGAAGTAGTAGTGGGGCCCCCCTTGCAGCTCTGGGGCCCCCTGCAGTCGCAAAGACTGCTCTCCTGTAGTTATGCCCCTGAAGGGAAACTATTTTACACTCTAAAAAGATAAAATGATAGATGTTTTCTGTGTGCTCATATATGTCATACTGAACTGAAAGTAAGGCCTATAACAACAGAAGCAGCAGAGGTCTCTAGATGCCACATTGGCATAGAAGGTGCAGAGGTTGTGACTGCATTGGGGATCCTGGACCAGAGTTATCCATCAGTCTCCCTTTTCCATTTGCAGCCTCCTCTTCCATATGCAGCAATGCCTCTTCCGTGTCCAGGTGCCACCATGGGTGTAGTTACTCAAGGCACAGGAATGAGGGGTGTTTCCATGAATAGGGCCTTGAGTAAGCCAGCAATTACTCTTAACTATTTCTAACTGCTATTAAATCAGAGTTATCCATTGCATTGCGTTCCTACTTTGCAAAGTGGAACATGTAAAATAATGTATAGCAATAGATTATATAAAACCAAAGTGTAGTTGTAGGCCACCACAACATCACATTAAGGTAGAGTTTAAAGAGAAACTCCGACCAAGGATTGAACCTTATCCCAATCAGTAGCTGATACTTCCTTTTACATGAGAAATCTATTCCTTTTTACAAACAGACCATCAGGGGGCTCTGTATGGCTGATATTGTGGTGAAACCCCTCCCACAAAGAAATTCTGAGTACGTACTCTTGGCAGTTTCCTGTTTGTAAACCCTGTTGCATTGTGGGAAATAGCTGTTTACAGCTGTTTCCAACTGCCAAAACAGCAAGCAGCAGCTACATCACTTGCCAGCAGTAAAAATGTCACCTTGTGATAATGGGCAAACACTTACTAAATCATTTATACATAATTATGGTAAAAATTAAGAACTTTTTTATTACATTATTTTCACTGGAGTTACTCTTTAAACTCCAAAACACACAACATTCAGTAATGAAAATACAATCTTAATAATAATCCATACATTTGTATACGTCAGACACAAAGTGCTCAAGAGCTGTAGCCACTGGGAGATGCTCAAGAGGCCACCATGCAGTGTTAGGTAGTCTTGCCATGAACTCCTTCCTGAATAGGAACTGACCCTAAGCCAAGCTTCGAACCCTAGCCTCCCATGTCAAAGGCGGGGCCCTTAACCAGTACACTATCCAGCCACTCTCCAGCGCCAAAGTCAAAATCTAGCTGCCCCATCCTGCTTCCTGCTCAATGCTGGTCATTATGTTTTTATGAGACATAGGGATGGCTCAAGCTCTCGTTTTATGGTGTACTACACTTATATATCCCAATTACAAGAGAGTTAAAAAAAATGGTCAAGTCAAAGGTAACAGCATTAGATCTGAATGGATCTCATAAATGAGTGCCATCACACACACAGAAACTAATAGTTTGCTGCATTGAAGCAAGAAGTCTACTGGTCAACAATTTAATCTTCACATTTATTTTTTGCCTTTCTACTATTTATCCCATTATCTCTTCACTTGCATTTTCAGTGAATGTAGTGAGCTCAGTTAACTTGCCCTCCCCATGACCTCTAACTGTTAACATAGCCATTGCCCTCAGTTCCACAACAGTGTGAACCAATCAATGAACATCTTTCATGCCAAGAAATAAGCCATGAGATCCTCTGGCATGTTCCTGGACCACAATACACTTTGTTGCCAGGTCAATAATGTCCTCACGTGTAAGGCATTGTTAACGTGTACACTCATCAACACAGTGAGAAGTTGTTCAACTGAGGCTTCTATGTGAAGGTTAGTTTTGAATATATGGTTGTTTTTGGAATATGTTAGTGTCATGTTATCAGCATCTTTTATTACGGCAGCTGTCGTTTAGTTCCCTGTAATAGGGCAACTGTTGATGGTATTGGAAGCACTCTGCAATTAGCCTGTATTTTATAGTGGGTTGTGGGTTGTGTATGATAGGTGCAAGGCCAACCCAGGTCTACAGCATGAGATCTAAATGGTTCTCAGGACTAAAAAGCTATGTACACACGCTCAACAAAAGGCATTTGAAACATCTACCAAATGAAAGATTATGTCGTATTGGATGACAGTCATGTAAACAATTTTAGCCAAACGACAACAAAGAGCGACTGATGTCTAGCATTTTGCCCAATCCATTTGGCAGATCAAATCAACTGACTGTTGGGCTGTGATTGTGCAGTCGCCAGTCGGCCATGTGTGTACAATGTCGTTTAAATGACATTGTCCTACGGAATGTGCACGTCGTGCATAATGTCACTCCCGCTTGCGCAACCAGTATTTAAATGGAAAAAAAAACACATATCCAGGCATATTGTCCCAAGTTAGGACAATGAAATAAGTCCTTAGGGAGGTGCTCAAGGGAGTGTGACCAGCAAAATGGCAAAGTCAGTTACCCTTTGCACACTACCATGCAAATGTTTATACAAATCCATTCACATACATTTTTTTATGTTCAGAGGGTGGGAAATTAAAAAAAAGGAAATAAAATGATATAAGGTCCCTCCCTTAAAAAAATAAATAAAAATGACGTGGTGTTTCTAGCATCTAAGGGGGCTTTTCTATTAACTGTTAAAGTCGGCGGGTTTTTAATTGCGAATACCGACTCGTGATCCCGAGTAACTCGAGATCATGAGTCGGGTAATGAGTGCGATCACGAGTGCATTTGTGATCGGCATTCGTGATTGAGTGCCGATCACTAGTGCCGATCACGAACTTGTGATCACCAGTTACTTGTGATCATGAGTTAATCGTGAAGAGCACCACTGGTGGCTGCCTGTCAAGCACTTTGAGTCCAACAGGAGAAAAGCACTATACAAATATAGGAATTAGGAATAAAGTTAAAATCTGGGGTTTTACCGGTAGTACAAAACAATACATTCTCTTGCGTAGTCATTCAACTACACTGCACAGAGGTACCCAAGTATTTAAATGAAACGTTTGCAATATCTATTTGAGGACAACATCGCTGGAAAGACTCCGTCCTCATTTGTCTTTGTCGTCAGTAAATTTATTTCAGTTGATCATGTGTACGGGCCTTTAGTGCTATCACTAGCAAAAAGACTGAAGAACTCTGACATAGGGGACCGTTAAAGGATGGCACCAAGCTAGAAGCCTACAGATAGATGGCTGCTTTCACATACGAGAGTGGAGGGGCATAGTTGGAATGAACACAGGTTCACATTTCCATCGGGATTACTCTTTAGAGCATTGTCAAGGACTTCAGCTCACATGATTACTGATATTTAAGGTGAGATTTTATCCTGTTTTAACACAACACAGCAAACATGCTTGATGGAATCACAATTACAGCAGAACCTTCCGCTCAATATTATATTAGCGATACCAGTTCTTCTATATTCCCAGTCCTCAAATCTACACCCAACACTTCAATGTCCAGTATAGTAAGGGCATAAATCATTCAGACCCGAGATCCAGTACATAGGGTAATAGAGAACAGAAATCAATAGTCACTCTTCAGGTCATTATAAACTTGCAATACTTTAATGAAGGTGGCATTGTGGGAAACACACCATCATGGTCTAGATAAACAGACTTTCAATGCTGCATTTTTCTTGACAAAGTTAATGTATAGAACTGAAATGTAGTTTATCATGGCTCACCGTTAACTAGGTTACATTGATTGAAGGTTTTTTGAAACTTGTTGTACAGCCAATATCTCAACACATAATTAAAAGACACTGGGCTAGAACAGGTTTTATTTTACTACCAAAGATATGGTAAGCCAAGTGTTATGACAAACATATAACATGGGTTTTTAAGCTGAATTAATACATAATTCCAGCCAAATTTCTTTACTAGCTGTGGATTCCATAGATAAGACTTTTTATTTCTCTCAGATTCCTCCTGTAAACATAGTTCTTTTTGTGGAGATTCTATTTTATGCCTTGTGCCCACAGACAGTTTTAGAAAAAGCACCAGCATTGCTTAGGTCAACATGGACCTCATTGGCTTTAATATGAACTCTAGTGGTCACAGGGACAGCAAGTGAGGGATAGCAATGCAAGCATAACCTTCTATTTCATCATCTGTAGACTTGTTTTATTTTTTTACGAACATTATTTAAGGATATGCCATTTTGGAAATTTTCTTAAAATGGGGAAAACTGTGAAATTCCAGTTAAGGTTTTAACCTGTCCAAAAGTAATATACAGCTTTGGTTGAGATTTACAAATATCATGCCTTTGTCTATCAGTATTAAGTAACTTCTCCAAATCTGCAACATGTTTCACCGGTCCATGCCTGCTTCCTCAGTCTTGACAAAGGTGCTCTTACACAGTACTGCTAAACTTCAGTGCTGCTTTGTGGCCTGAGGAAGTGGGCATAGACCCGTGAAACATTGCAGATTTGGAGCTACAAATTAATTGAAATTTGATGAAAAAAATTAGTGATTTATTCTTCAGGGGAGGTAAGCCCACTACTACCTCTCGTTTTAAATGTTTTTTAACATAGTTTTACTCTACACTGGCGTCTCTGTAAAAAAGTTATTTAGTGTTTACAGTCCACCCTTGGTAGAGGGGTGTTACCCCATCTACTTTCCTGTCTACAGAGAGCGACTTTTACCCAAGTGGGGTTGGGTTAAACTCCCCACCTGCTGATACAGTGGTAACCCACCTTGGTGAATACCTTTATTATGTTCACTCATTAATATACGTTCTATATGTACTACACTATTGCGGGCTCTCAATACTTTTCTCTTTGTTTTGTGCATCAGCATGTTTGTATTCCTATCTACCCCCCCCCCCCCATCCTACAACATTCAATGATCTGAGCCCCAACTGTGAGCGGGACTCAGAGTTCCTTACCTCCTCCACCAAGGCATCCTTCCTGCTGTTGCTACTCATTCTCCCTTTAACAGATGCATAGATCAGTACAGCACTAGTGCTGAGTTACCTACCTCTTTCAGCATCGAGTTCCGGCTGAGCTCCTGCTGCAGGTCTCCTCTGTCTTCATCTTGGTCTTCTGCACATCACGTGAAGTCATGTGACATGCAGGGAAACATGAACTGAAAGAAAGGCAAAGAAGATTTAGTGGCTGCAGTGGGAACTCAATGCTAAAAGAGGCAAGCCCAAGCAATGCTGCACTGATCTATGGGCATGTTAAAGGGAAGATGAGCTATAGCCAATCAATGTTTCTGTACAGTATGCACTGTCTGTCACACTAATGATCGTATAATGATTATTAATAGCAGAAGTAACTGAGCATGTGTACAAGGCTTGGATTTGGGAAGGAAGCCATGCACGAGGAGCTTCCTGGTTTATTTACACTTTGGGTGTCCTTAAAAATTACTCTCTTTTTATGCTGCATCTTTTTGATATTGTTTTCATCCACCTAATAAACTGTTCTTTGCACACTGCAAAATGGCAATAACACAGGTTTTAGTGTTTCAATACATTATTGTGCCATTTTGTCTTTATGGCAAGCTGTAACTCCCTAAATGCCTAGCCCTAACCTCTAACTCTAACTGATACTAACTTTACCATAGTTTGCCTTTTTCATGTGCATGAAAAAAGGGCGCAGTGAAAAAAGGGCTTGGCTTGATAACGAAATGGCGCAGGTGAATAATGAAATCTGAAGGAAATAATAACAAAAAGATATTAACGTTCAAAATCGTTACGTAATTCAACAATACAGCTTAACTCAACCCGACCCTCACACAGAACCCTGCCCTGGTGGTGCCTAAAACTAACCACTTCCCTGGTGGTGACTAACTCTAATTACTCCCCCCCGGTGGTGCCTAACCCTAACCCCCCCCCCCCTCCCCGCGAGGCCTAACCCTAACCACCCCCCTTGGTGTTGCCTAAAACTAACCACTTCCTCTGCAGAAACACCCTTTTACACATAGAAATGATAATATATTTGATAATGTAAAATCTGTACATACACAAACAAAATAATATGACAAAAACTATAATGTTGCAAGCTTCTAAAATGATAACTACTTCAAAAACTATAATGTTCTAATGTTGTCAACGATATTTTTCGTGGCACCCTTTTTTCTGCTTTTTTTGCCGTATTATCGATAATTGCATTAAAGTCTATGGCATCATCCTTTTTGTCCACTCTCGTCCTGCACCCTTTTTTTCCTGCTACCGCCTTTTTCAGTATTTGGTTTGGACACAGAAACTTGCTTATTGTACAGCTGGAGCACATAGGCGTAGGTAGGGTTTTCAGCGCCCAAGGACAGAGACAGTTTTTGTACCTCCCCGGATAGTCCTGCGGCGTATGAAGCACCAAAAAATGGGCGTGACCACGCAACAAACTCTAGTGTGGTCATGGGTCCACCCAAATCTGCAAATGAATGCTGTTTAGATGGCCAGACCCCTTCCCCCGTAGATAGCCAAATGTGCTCCCCCCCCCCCCACTTTAGATAGCCAAATATGCTGTCTTCGCCTGTTCAGATAGCCTGAGGTGCCCCCCTTTAGATAGCCAAATGTGCCACCCTGTAGAAGGCTAAATGTGCCCCCTTCCCCCATTCAGATAGCCAGATGTACCAGCAGAAGACTCACTTCTCCTGCAGCGTGCCTAGCATCCTCTTATTGGTAAAAAATGACAATACTTGTAACATGACGCTGCTGTTACCAAGGAGAGGACACTAAGTGGTCTGGAGAGAGGTGACATTGTCACCAGAATGTCGGAATCTAACAGAAAATTGTATGCTCTTCATTTCCAGCAGAAGGCAGTAGAAACATTGCATACAATGGCACACACCATCTTATTATCTAAAGGTGGTGCCCAGGGCTTTCAGTTCTGCCCATATCTAATGTCACACTGGACATAAGTGTCCATTTTCCTGAAATGTGCAGTCATCATGAATGTATCTATATTTGACTTGTTCTATAAATAGAGGTTAATAAAACAATCTGCTTGAGTTTTTGAAGTGCTCGTGTAATTTCCTGTATAACATTTTCTACCACATGTCAGTTTAAAGACAGGTTACTTCTTTATTCCCTTTCAAGAATCTATTTGAAGGAGTCTTGCTGTGCGCAGTTTTCTATGATAGACATCCCCCTTGCACACTGACATTTACCATACCAAACACACGCGCCGGTCAGTTAGGGCACGCAAGTCTCTCATGCATAGATCAATCCATTATAAAGCCGAGAGCGGGAGGGGGAGGCGAGACCTCAGGTATGAAAGTGCTGCAGGAAGCAGATGTGGGCTCATTCAGATGCTCTCCATAGAGTTGTTTAAATGTTACCTGTTGTAGAGTTCTGTTTATGCACTAGAAATACGCTGATCAACCACAACACTGATACCGCTGACAGGTGAAGTGGATAGCAATGACTATGTTGTGACTGTGACAACTGTGAAGAGATAGGCTATAAAAGGTTTCAGGTGAATACTAAAGGCACCCATTAACAGTAAAATTTTAAGTAAATGGTCATATTTTTTATTAGATTACTCAGATCGGATTAGATTACAACAGGTGACCAATCGATCCCAAATGATACAATTATTGATAATTTTGTTAAAGGGAACCTTAACCGAGAGGGATATGGAGGTTTCCTTTTAAACAATACCAGTTTCTTGTCAGTCCTGCTGATCTCTTTGGCTGCAGTAGTGGCTGAATCACATACCTGAAACAAGCATATAGCTCATCCAGTCAGACTTCAGTCAGAGCACCTGATCTGCATGCTTGTTCAGGGGCTGTGGCTAAAGAGACACAGGATCAACAGGAGAGACAGGCGACTTATTATTTTAAAAGGAAAAATACATATCCTTCTCAGTTTAGGTTCCTGTCAGCAATATTGTTACCTCTGCTGCAGGAAGCGGCATCACCGCTCCCACGTCTGACGTCACCTTGCCCGCGGCGGCATCCCTGCAGGCTCCCCGCCGCAGGACGGGCATCTCTTCATTTAACAGGCATAGGTTGTCACGTGGACGCGACAGGTGGTGTGAACTTTATGCACTGAGGAGGCGAGTCAGCTGACACACCGGTCAGCTGACCTCAGCTGCCACCTCCCCAGTGCTGATTGGTCGGCTCGCTCTGGGCGGGTCTTTTGAAATAGCTGCCTGTACTTAAAGAGAATCTGTATTGTTAAAATCGCACAAAAGTAAACATACCAGTGCGTTAGGGGACATCTCCTATTACCCTCTGACACAATTTCGCTGCTCCTCGCCGCATTAAAAGTGGTTAAAAACAGTTTTAAAAAGTTTGTTTACAAACAAACAAAATGGCCACCAAAACAGGAAGTAGGTTGATGTACAGTATGTCCACACATAGAAAATATATCCATACACAAGCAGGCTGTATACAGCCTTCCTTTTGAATCTCAAGAGATCATTTGTGTGTTTCTTTCCCCCTGTTCTCATGCACTGAAGTTTCAGGCTGCTTGTTTCTTCCTGCAAACAGCTTAGCCCTTGTCTGTAATTCTTCAGTATGTGAAAGCCCAGCCAGCTCAGAGGACGATTTATCCAGCTTGTAAAAGATGGAGAAGAGAAAAGCTGCTCGAATCTAAATAATACACAGGCAGTGTGCTTAGAGGGGCCTGGAAGGGGGAGTTCATAGCAGAACCACAACACTGAAGAACTTGGCAGCCTTCCAGACACAGGCTGACAAGTCTGACAGGGGAAAGATACATTGATTTATTACAGAGACAGTGATAGTATAAAGTGCTGCAGTAAGCCAGAACACATTAGAATAGCTTTTTGAACTTGTAGGATGATAAAAAACAGGATGCAATTTTTGTTACGGAGTCTCTTTAAGCTCGGGGCTTTCAGTAGCCCGTTGTCTGTTGTTGCTGAAACTTTGCAGTAAAAGCTCTCAGACCTTAGGCCTCTTGCACACTGCAAGTGATTCCGATTCAGATTCCGCTTTTTAATCAGTTTTTACATCCGATTCAGATTCCGATTTGCAGTGTGCAGGGAGCAAACTGCAAATCGGAATCTGAATCGGATGTAAAAACTGATTAAAAAGCGGAATCGGAATCGGAATCACTTGCAGTGTTCAAGAGGCCTTAGTCAGATCCGTGTGTGCTTGATCCGGCAGGACCCCGGGGATTCACACTTGGCTTAGGAATATTATATTATTGTAATTGATTATCTGTGTATGACTCTTTGCCTGAACCTTTGATTATCCTCTCTGCCTCTCGATTCTGTACCTTGCTTATCTGATCTGCTGCCGACCTCGGCCCGACCTCCACTCTGATTTTGCCTGCTGATTCTGTACTTTCACCCATATGATCTGATACCGACCTCAGCCTGTTTACTTACCTCGATTTTGTCTGACGATTATGTACCGCTGCTGACCGACCTGTTACCGACTGTGCTTGTACGACCACTCTCTGATTGGTGATAGCCCCAGCCACCTAAGGGCTATCACTAAAGGAGTACTCCTAATATTACTGTGCACTAATACACGTGTGATCACACTCTGAATAAAGTACTGACTACGGTTCTGATAGAGCACATTCTGATCATCAGATACACCACTGATCATTACAGTTCCTTTTAAAGAACAGGTTGATGGGCATGACACATTTTTCATATATATGATTGCAACTGGTTTTGATATTGGTAATAGTTTGGATTCTTAAAGGATACCCGAGGTACATGTGACATGATGAGATAGACATGGGTATGTACAGTGCCTAGCACACAAATCACTATGCCGTGTTCCTTTTTTTTACTTTCTCTGCCTGAAAGAGTTAAATATCAGATATGTAAGTGGCTGACTCAGTCCTGACTCAGACAGGAAGTGACTACAATGTGACCTTCACTGATAGGAAATTCCAACCGTAAAACACGCTGCTAGCAGAAAATGGCTTCTGAGAGCAGGAAAGAAATACAAAGGTTCAATAGTTCATAGATTTTAGCTCTGTCATACTTCAATGAATGTGTCATTGAGAAAAAACAATAAAACAGTTAAAACTTAAAAGTAGATTTAAACATAAGATAAAACTGTGAAATATCTTAAAAAGTCATTTTTTTAGGAGAAGGAAGATAGATACAATCATTTATTTCATTAGTTTATGTTCACCTCTGGTGTCCTTTAACCTGTTAGCATCTTCAAACAAAATATTTCATAAGAAGATGCACACTGATTTCAACCTCAGATGGCAGATCTCATTGTTCTGCCTAATGAGGTCATGCAGAGCGACGGAGGGAGCATTTTCTAGAGGTACCTGTTCCGTAGGCTGGACTGGCTTCCCCTCTTAATCCACCTGCAGCACTGCACTCCCAGCATCCTCTTCTGACATGCGGTCACATGTTATTACATGTTATCAGGGCTCAGAGGATAGTGTCAGAGGTGCAGTACCACCCAGTGGTGGAAGAGGGGTAATGGAAATTTACCATGGCGTCCATTTGAATGTCTGCCATATCCACAAGTAGCTCTTTAGGCTTTGTGTATGCTGTACTTGTAGGTAAATAACACACATCTATCCGTTCAAAAATAATTTTGGTGAATGGAGGGAAATTGGCCTTAAAAATATAGTCCATGCCTTCTAATACATCAGAAGTATGAGCTACTTGTTTCTACAAATGGTATCCTACTTTATGTATGTATATACTTATTACTCTGAGCAGCTGTGTCTATAAGCATGTACTGGAAACAATAAACTCTATAGGTAACCTGGCAATTAACTGATGTCCTCGCAGCAGTCTGGTAGCTCGGGTGCTGACTGCACTTTTTAGTGTAAGATAGACACTAGAGAGACAACCTTCAAATCTCAGAATATCATTATGATACTGAATACAAGATGCATAAGAATAGACTGTGAAAATATTACTCGCAGCAAATGTATATCCAGGCTTTCATTTAAAGCAGTTTTCAATCCTTGAAACAATTGTTTTTAAAATATTTTTTTACCATCACCTCATTTTACCATCTTGTTACATTATGTCCATTATTTTCATTGTGCCTTAAAGTGAACCTTAAGTCAAGGGGGAAAAATGAGTTTAACTCACCTGGGGCTTTCCTCAGCCCCCTGCAGCCGATCGGTGCCCTCGCAGCCCCACGCTGATGCTCCTGGGCCCGCCGGCAGCGACTTCCGGTTTCGCCGTCACCGGCCGACAGGCATGGGAACGCGAGTGATTCTTCACGTTCCCAGCCACAATAGCACCCCCCATGTTGCTATTGTGGCCTCCTGGCCGCAATAGCAGCATGGGGGCCATATTATGGCTGGGAACGCGGAGAATCACTCGCATTCCCATGCCTGTCGGCCGGTGACGGTGAAACCAGAATCGCCGCCGGCGGGTCCAGGAGCATCAGAGCGGGGCTGCGAGGGCACCGATCGACTGCAGGGGGCTGAGGAAAGCCCCAGATGAGTTAAACTCATTTTCCCCCTTGACTTAAGTATCCCTTTAAGGTGGCCATACTCATGAATCTGCTCAGCAAGGGATCTATTCCTTCCACACACTGCACATAGATGTCCAATAGTTCTGTAACGATTGGTGTCAGCACACAGAGAGAATCTGATTATTGGTGATCTGCAGTATCACCAAGAATGCAGATATATACCTGATTATTGATGATCTGCAGAATCACCGATAATACAGATATATAGCTAACCTCTGGACACCTAAGGTATGTGAGTTTTTGATGAAACAGTAATACTTTGAGTAGTGCACCTGCACGCAGGTGATCATAAGCAGTAAGGAAATACTGCTCTGAAGAATACAGAGCCTTCCAGCAGCCTGAAGCTCCCCAGGGGGTGGAGTCAGGCTGAAGATCGGGAGGATCAGAAGGTGAGTGACACCTGAAGGTGGATGTCACAATCTGATCTAGAGACTATCTCTTAAGGGGAGAGATAGCTCTCGAGGTCGGGCAAGCCAGGTCGGCAACACAAGGTTAGATAAAGTAAATAGACAGAAGGCTGATTCGGTATCCTAAGCAAGCAGGGGTTTGGCAACAGAGTATCAGATATGTGAGTTACCAAATCAGATGACAGAGGAGTAGTCAGGCAAGCAATAAGTCACAACAGATATCAAATAATGCCTAGTCTGGGTGTGAGGTCCTTGGTTTCTACACCCCGGAACTAGTCTGAAGAATAATACAGATGACAATACAGTTCCCTAATCTTGGGTGCGAGGTCCGTGGTCTCAGCACCCTGGAACTAGTCTGAGCATAAGCAAAATAACAATACAAGGTTCCTGGCTCAGTGTGAATTCCCAGGTCCTCCTGGTTCAAACACACTGCGGGATCTAGCTAAGGTCTGAGTGCTTCCATGTAGTGATCGCAACGTCAGACAACCCGAGAATGGCCAGCAGCAAGTATATATGGAGCAGTGCTCTCCAGCACCACCCCTAATTGATCAACAAATAGAATCTTGCCCTGGCATCAGCTGATCAGCATGATCAGCTGACCTTCTTCTGTTTAGCATAAGAGTTCTGCCTCTCAGCGCGCGCACGCGTGTTTCTAAGCCTGTGTGCACTAACATATCCAGCCACCCCAGACCCATGCTGCTCCACACAACTCGCCGTGCTGGACGCGGAATGCGCCGCCCTACTGCTGTCACAAGCAGCGGTTTTTCTGCGTTCTGTCCTGCCACCCGGCGCACGCGTCCGCGTGCAAACCGCCGCATTGGACGCGGAAACAGCCGCCTCCTCACCAACAGACGCGGCGGCTTTTCCGCGTTCTCTCACAAGTTCCAACTGCAATGCAACTGCTCAATGCAATGCGATGCTATAGGCCATTAATATACTGGTGCTCTCCCCCTGCCCTAATCGATTGAGATTTTTCATATGATCAGTCATTTAAAGAAGAACATTAACCAAGGATTGAACGTCATCTCAATCAGTAGCTGATACCCCCTTTCCCCTGAGAAATCTTTTCCTTTTTTCGAATAGATCATCAGGGGGGTCTGTATGGCTGATATTGTGGTGAAACGCCTCCTACAGTGTGATGTCAGGACCTAGGTCCTAATAGTTTCCTGTCTGTGAATCTTGTTGCATTGTGGAAAATAACAGCTGTTTCCAACTGTCAGGCAACCAGTATCTCCCTCTGTGCATATGTGTGTCTATAAAAAAAACAACCTTTTAGCCTATCACAATGTCAAGGGGCCCATACACTTAATGATTTTCTCGCCGATATACAGCAGATTCGATCACTGTGATCGAATCTGCTGTAAAAATCGTTGCACAAACGCTGACTGAATGATCGTTTTCCATCCGAAATTGATCGTTCCCGTTGATCCGTCCGTGCGGAAGATTTCGATCGATCGCCAGCAGGTCGGGAGTGCATCGATAGCGGCGTTCGAATGTCCGACGACCGACGCTAACGGCAATACATTACCTGATCCGGACGGCGCATATCTCCGCTGTCACCGCTGCTCCTTCTCTGCTGGGCTTCAGCAGGCTTCACTTCTTCCTGTCCCGACAGGAAGTTTAAACAGTAGAGTGCCCTCTACTGTTTAAACTTCCCCGGACAGGAAGTACAGTGCAGCTGCAGCCATGGAGCCCGAAGCTGAGAAGAAGACAGTAGAGACCGGGGGACTCGTGCCCGGCCGGATCAGGTAATGTATGCCGGGGGGGCGGCGGCAGCTCCACAGATGGTGAATCGATTTCATGCTGAAATCGATTCACAATCTGATTGCAGTAAAGGCAGCCATGCAATCCTTCTCTGATCAGATTCGATCAGAGAGGGATCTATCTGTTGTTCGATCCGATGGCAAATCGACCAGTGTATGGCCACCTTTAGTGCGTGCGGTTATAAATAGTGGCAGTTGGTACCGTCTAGTTATATTCTTGTCTGCCAGTAGTAAGGATGATTACATGCAGGCTCATTGTGGATCAAACAATATGAACACAATCCATGGTGAATATCCATCATTTCTTGACCTGTCTTCTATTTTTCACCTTCACACTTTGCAATGTATTGATTTATTTTTTACCCTTTTCACTAAAGTTCCTCTTAAACCACTTCCCAGACACAGTTTTTTTTTTCTCCTCAAAGGGAACCTTAACTGAGAGGGATATGGATGTTTCCTTTTAATCAATACCAGTTGCTTGTCAGTACTGCTGATCTCTTTGGCTGCAGTAGTGGCTGAATCACAACCCTGAAACAAGCATGTAGATCACAGGTGTCGAACTCCTGGCCTGGAGGGCCAGATCCATGCCAGTGTTTAGGATGGACTGAGAAAGAAAGGAATGTGTTCTACCTGATGGACCCCGCATGGACATGGGCTGTGGCTAAAAGTATTAGAGACACAGGATCAGCAGGAGAGTCAGGCAACTGGTATTATTTTAAAAGGAAATATCCATATCCTTCTCAGTTTAGGATCCTTTTAAAAACCAGAGCGTTTCTCACATCACGCTCCTCCCATTCATTCGCCAATAACTTTATCATTATATATCACATAGAAATGATCTACCGTATTTTTCGGACCATAAGACGCACTTTTTCTCCCCCAAACATGGGGGGAAAATGTGCCTGCGTCTTATGGTCCGGATGCTGCAATTTTTACTGGTGCCAGTTGTCACCCCCCTGTAAAATACTGTTTCCCCGCGGCTGTCCTATTCCCCGTCTGTGTAAGTCATCGCTGGGTCTGTCAAAGTGTCCCTTGTGTCTGTTTCCCCGTCTGTGTAAGTCATCGCTGTGGTTTGCAGGAGGGTTATGAGTCTAAGTGTCCCCGCGGCTGTGTCCCCGCGGCTAAGTGTCCCTCTATACACGTGCTCCCGCCCCCTCCTCCTCTGCCCCGTCCCCCCGACCACGTTGCCCGGCTCTCTATGGGATATGTGGGGAGTGTGAAGGCGGCCGCTTACCGCTGGATGCTATCGCCGATCAGCGGTAATCCTCCGTGATACAGCCGCCGGGTGGTCCGTGCACGCTGCTGAAGCCTTCCTCCCTTCACTTCCGCATTGATGATGTAAGCGGAAGTGAAGGGAGGAAGGCTTTGGCAGCGTGCACGGACCACCCGGCGGCTGTATCACGGAGGATTACCGCTGATCAGCGATAGCATCCAGCGGTAAGCGGCCGCCTTCACACTCCCCACATATCCCATAGAGAGCCGGGCAACGTGGTCGGGGGGACGGGGCAGAGGAGGAGGGGGCGGGAGCACGTGTATAGAGGGACACTTAGCCGCGGGGACACAGCCGCGGGGACACTTAGACTCATAACCCTCCTGCAAACCACAGCGATGACTTACACAGACGGGGAAACAGACACAAGGGACACTTTGACAGACCCAGGGGACACTTTGACAGACACAGGGGGCACTTTGTCAGACACAGGGGATACTTTGACAGACACAGGGGACACTTTGACAGACACAGGGGACACTTTGTCAGACACAGGGGACACTTTGACAGACACAGGGGACACTTTGACAGACACAGGGGGCACTTTGACAGACACAGGGGGCACTTTGACAGACAAAGGGGGCACTTTGTCAGACACAGGGGACACTTTGACAGACACAGGGGACACCTTAAAGGACACAGGGGCCACCTAATAAGACATCGTGGAATTTAAGAGGACACAAGGGGCACGGATGAGGACACGGGGACAGAGGAGGACACAAGGGGACAGAGGAGGTCACAAGGGAGACACTAAAGGTACAAAGGGGAAACAAGGACACAAGAGGTGCAAGGGGGACATATAAATTGGGGAGGGGAGAGGATCCACAAGATGCCCCTGCACCATGGATGCACCAGGTTTAGTTTTTCTTTTTTTTACCTGGTTTTTGTCCTTCAAACCTAGGTGCGTCCTATGGTCCGGAGCGTCTTATGGTCCGAAAAATACGGTATATCTTGTTTTATTCACCACAAATTAGGGTTTCTTTGGTTGGTACTTTTTGCTAAGAATTATTTTATTTTATTTGAATTTTAAAGGGAATAATAAGAAAAAAAGGAAAACAATCATTATTTTTCAGTTTTCAGCCATTATAGTTTTAAAATAAAATGTGCTTTGATACATAAATCCCACACGTTTTTATTTGTCCTGGTTATTACAACATTTAAATTGTGTCCCTAGTACAATGTATGGCGATAATATTGTATCTGGAAATAAATATTATAACAATAATTATGAGCCTTTATTTGCAAAATTAACACCCTCATGACATATATATTTAAAAGTCCATAAGAGAACTATTTATGTATTTTTAATTTTTTTAAATGGTGTAAAAAAATTTTTTTTTAGGTATACGGCTGCAATCCAGATCCGTTTGGTAAAAGAGACACAAAAATAAATAAAAATGTTGGGGTCTGGGAGGTCAGCAGAAGGTGCACCTGTAGAATCAGGTCCTCCGCTGTTTAGGGCCTCACCTCCATGTCAGACATACTGCCAAACAGCTCCAGCAATTAGTCACTGTTGCTCCACTCCAGAAATGCTGGGCCCATGTGTCCCCATCCAAAATGGCCGCTAGAAAACGCATAGGAAGTGGGGTAGAACGTCAGTTTTTTAAGGCCAGTGTGTTCTGTGCTTTCCGTTCCCCATTGGTTTCTTTTTCCGGATGGTGCAGTCAGCTCCGGTCCGGGTGCGTGGGCCGGATGATCCGGACCCAAAAAATAGAGCATGTTGGAAAAGTGTCCGGAGTCCGGATCCGATCCGGCTCCGTTCTGTACGGAATGGACGCGTTTGAACGTCCGCATAGACTTTCCATTGCTATGTGGAACGTATGTTCCGTTTGTACAGTATACGGTCCGGATCCGATCAGGCGAATCCGGATAACGAACGCTAATGTGAACCGGGCCTTAAAGGACCTTTGTCGCGAAAATCTTAAAATCTTAAAATTTAAAATATATGTAAACATATACAATTAAGAAGTACATTTCTTTCAGAGTAAAACGAGCCATAAATTACTTTTTCTATGTCGCTGTCACTTACAGTAGGTAGTAGAAATCTGACAGAACATACAGGATTTGGACTAGCCCATCTCCTCATTGGGGGTTCAAAGGGATTTCTTTATTTTCAAAATGCACTTAGTGAATGGCAGTTGCTCCATCCAACTGCCAAAAAAGTGTATGGTGAGCAGGGAAGCTGTCCAGCATCTTTGTATAAATCTTTTTCAGGGATTGTCTTATAAAGAATAAAGGCCATGCTGAGAATGGCCTATGGAGAGAGATGGACTAGCTCAAAACGGTAATGTTAGATTTCTACTGCCTACTGTAAGTGACAGCAACATAGGAGAAAAGTAATTTATGGCTCATTTTACTCAGGAAGAAATGTACTTCTTATTTCTATGTGTTTTAAATTTTAAGATTTTCGCAACAGTTTCTCTTTAACAACAGCTTAATTGTAATTGCATTCACTCCACAACTGCCACATGCAAAGATCATTTTAAAGTGGAATGAAACCCAGCAATTCTTCTTTGCTCTAAAATATTATTTATAGCATATTATATACTACCATCATTGTTTTTACTAGAACAGTATTCAATTAGTTAACACAGGCGTTACAAGCTCAGTGCAGAGAAAGTTGGACGCATCCGAACTGGAGATAATGTTATCTTGTGTTTACTTAATTGTATCAAGTGAGGAAAGTGACACATCCTCTGACTGTGCAGACTCTCCTGAACACTGACAGACAATCAGAAAGCATTTCTGCTCAAAATTCAAGATGAATAAATCAGTTATGAATAAAATGCAATGTCAACTCTGAGAGCAAAAACTGTACTTTGGGAACGTGTCATTTCTAAATGAATAATAATACTTATGCACAAAAGCAAATATGATAACCGTATGGCATATAACAAGTAGGAATGTTTTTATTGAATATTATGACAGGATTGTATACAGCTTTAAATAAGAAAGGTTTAAAACATGTATGGACATCCCTCTGGGCCTTAGGGCCTCCTCTGTCTTCTCCAGTTTATACAGTATATGTCAGAGTCACATAGCTCAAGCCAAACCGGGGGTGTTACCTATTATGGAGGATTTCACAGTTGATTGTTAATACCCTATTTCTGGTGTTTATCCAATTGCGGACTCTGTGTTCTTAAGCTAAGTACCCACGCCGTTTTTTTCCCGATGACCAACAATTTTTGGAGCACTGAGCGGTCGTTTCCGCGATATCATGGCGTGGGTACAAGCACATGACCACGAGAATGTTGCTTAGCATCACACCACAATAACAACCGTCACATCGGATTGCTAAAATCCCAAGCAAAGTGCCGCGAGCGTTTGAAATCCCATTTGCTCCCGGCGTGTAGCATTGGTAAGTAACCAGCTTTAGTATAATGATCTGTTGTGTATATATTTATATGCAGGCAGCACTAGATAGCTGCTTTATTGTTTTTCTAGGTCTTGATAGTGCAACAGATGCTGTTCATTGTTTACTTTTACTTGCTATAAAAAAAAAAAAACTCTCTCATAAATAAAGAATATATATATATATATATATATATATATATATATATATATATATATATATATATATATATAAATTGCAAAATAAATGCACTTACAAGATCGCATAAATTTGCAAGCATTTTTTCACATGCTCAATGTTTCACTCCTCGGACGTCGACCGTGGCCAGCGGGGGACATCAACAAGGGAACGTGGTAAGTCTGGAGTGCCCGGTGAATGATAATGACTTTTCAGGCGCTCTCTTCTCTCTCCTTTTTCTGATACAGTCACTTGTCAAATCCCACCGCTGAGAGAGCTGCACTGGATGCTCCCTGTCCTACTTTCATTGTCTGACACTGGCATTGGAGAACTGATTCACCTTGGACATAATATCCTTTAATCCTGGTTGTAACACACAATGCGCATATATGTGTCTATTGTGTTGTCTATGCAAAAGAGGCATGAGAAAAAAGTAGTGCAAAATAGCGGTAATTGAATATCAGTAATTTTACCGATATTCTACTATTACCCTTTGTACCCTAATTCTCTCTTGAAACCCCCACCTTCTCTTAGCCCTAAACATCCCCCCCCACCACCACCACCACCAACACCTGCTTCTAACCCTAGCCACTCCTCATCTCACTCTGGAAAACTGCTGCTCCCAGCATGCCTGCCACTCCTACAGAGTTCCACTGCTACTTTTCGCAATTGCCACTCGCTTCCAAATTGTCCATTACGAAAATAAGAAAGAAGAACAGTAAACACCTACAATACGACTGTAGCTTATGAAGAGGGGGAAAAAATGTAATAATGTTCTTCTAAGATGGAAAACCTTTTTTAAAATGAGCATTCACTAAAAACACACAGGAGGAGATTGCCTGAGGCTTGCGGCCTGGGTGCCTGCTCCAGTAGTCCAAATTTCATCAATGCAAAGTAATCTGCAGCATGTTAGCATGTGCTGTAGTTACATTAACATGATCACTGGAGGAGAGTGTCAGAATTCACAATGATATTTTTATAAGGACTTCGGAGCAGACAGGATGATGTATCTCACCGCATACAATTATCCGTGGAACGTTCAAGTGTGCAAAGTATGTTTTATAACTGCCTGCACCCCCGAGTGTCTTTCCACAGACAGAAATAAGCCTTGGAGGAAATGACAGTGAAAAATCGGACTTGTGGAGCACGAATCAGGCATAAAACCAAGAAGGTAAATGCAGTTATCCTGCAGAGAATCCTTGGGGGATAATAACAGGGACAGCCTTTATTTTTGTCTGATAGAGTTCAATGCTGGATCCTTACAAAGGTTTATATATTTTCCTCCGCAGCCAACTCTGGTTGAGGATAACTGCCGGTGACATCTTTAAAAATGACATATTGGTGCAAGGGTTCTAGCAGAGAATACTGTAAAGTCTATCTATCTATCTATCTATCTATCTATCTATCTATCTAGACGAACATTATCAACTTCTTCTCATTTGGGGGTTGATTCACTAAATTGTGGTAATAATGACGTGCTAAGACAGCGCGGCAGAATTACTGTTATTTACGTCTGCAAGTATTGTGAGTTACGCTGTTAGCGCATTCGCGTAGCACAGCCATTGTTACTAACAAGTGTTACCATTATAAACATGCATTACCATAGCAACAGTCACGTGACACGAGTACCATGGGTCGCCCTAATAGCGTATTACCGCAATTTAGTGAATCAACTCCCTTCTGTGGTGTTGCACAGTTCAAGGGATAATTCACATTTGTGCTAGCGTTCTGTGCATGCAATTTTTTTCTTTCTTGTCCAAAGTTTTGTGCACCCTTTTGCGATTCTTATATGTGTTCGTATGCAAAATTCTGCATTGCGATTTTTCTGTACACCCCAGTGAAGTTAATTTACATTGAAATCTGTCTAAAAACAAAATTACATGCACATTTTCACTCATAACGCATATTTTTATGTGCATTTTCTGCCTTTCCATTGACTTACAATGAGAGTCAATTAATTACACATGATAAAAACAGGCCTGCTGTCTGAATTTTATATACAGAAAATTTGCAAACACAATTTTGCACAAAATCACTAAAACAATGGGATGCCATTGAGATACATTACATCTGCAGCTAACACATTTTTGCAATTTCACAAATCGCATGTGATTTTTTTTACTTTAGTGACTCCCAAGAATGTAGTTTCATGTAATTTACAAAATTATGCAAAATCAAGATTACATGCAAATTCATAATTACGATCAGTATCGTAATTGCAAAAATTACACAACACATCACTAAAATAAAATGATCCATTATGACTCTCTCTAATGCTAGTATCCCATTCCCAATATCTAACTACATCCCCCTCCCCATGTAAACCTATTCCTGATGCCTAACCCTAACCTTCACTCCTGGAATATGCTTCTTTCTAATACCTAACTCCCTTCCTCCCCAACCCCCCCCCCCCACACCCCCAATGTGGACTTGTTTTCAACATATAACCCTAATCTCCTCACAATGTATACCCCTCTTAGCATCCAACCCTAATCTTCTATACCCTAACCATTTTCCCCTGCCCAATATCTTAACATAACCAGTGATCCTAACCATCACTCACCTTACATCATCTTATGGTTGTCAAACTGTTCCATCAGGTTTCAGACTTTGTGCCAACAGGTGCCGTATCACAATGTCCAAATTCTACAGCTGCTCCTGAAGTTTCAATTCAGGCACACAAACCATGTGGGAGTAACAACAATTGCCTCTGAGAAACCCTGGTTGGCAGTGATCTTGCTTAAAGAGACACTGAAGCGGAAAAAAAAATATGATATAGTGAATTGGTTGTATACTATGAATAATTACTAGAAGATTAGCAGCAAAGAAAATATTCTCATACTTTTATCTTCAGGTATATAGTGTTTTTTCTAACATTGCATCATTCTCTAATATGTGCAGATTTCACCACCACACCACCACAGAACATTTATATCGCGCTTTTCTCCTAGCGGACTCAAAGCGCCAGAGCTGCAGCCACTAGGACGCGCTCTATAGGCAGTAGCAGTGTTAGGTAGACTTGCCCAAGGTCTCCTACTGAATAGGTGCTGGCTTACTGAACAGGCAGAGCCGAGATTCGAACCCAGGTCTCCTGTATCAGAGGCAGAGCCCTTAACAATTACACCATCCAGCCACAACACTCAGCATTCAAAATGAGTTTTTCAGAGCAGTCTGTGAAGTAATGACCTCCCCTCTAGCAGAGGAAAAGTAAACAGTTCACTTACAGTTGAGATAATAAAAGTCAGATAACAGCCCTCTCCACGACTAAGACTTAAGGTGGCCATACACTGGTCGATTTGCCATCAGATTCGACCAACAGATAGATCCCTCTCTGATCGAATCTGATCAGAGAGGGATCGTATGGCTACCTTTACAGCAAACAAATTGTGAACCGATTTCAGCCTGAAACCGTTCACAATCTGTTGTGGTGGTGCTGCTGCTGCTGCCCCCGCCCGCCCGCATACATTACCTGCTCCGCTGGCGCGACTCCAGTCCCCCGGTCACCGCTGATCTGTCTGCGCTCTGGTCTCCAGGTCCGGCATGCCTCACTTCTTCTAGCCCGGCAGGAAGTTTAAACAGTAGAGGGCGCTCTACTGTTTAAACTTCCTGCCGGGCTAGAAGAAGTGAGGCATGCTGGACCTGGAGACCAGAGCGCAGACAGAGCAGCGGTGACCGGGAGACTGGAGTCGCGCCGGCAGAGCAGGTAATGTATGCAGGCTCTATTGCGTCGGTCGTCGGGCACTCGAACGCCGCTAGCGATGCGCTCTTTACCTGTGGGCGATCGACGGTTATTTTCCGCACGGCGCGATCGACGGGATCGGACGAAATGGATCGGAATTCGGCGTGTAGCGTGAACAATTGGCAGCAGATTCGATCCCAATGATCGAATCTGCTGTCGAAACGGGCACAAATCGGGCCAGTGTATGGCCAGCTTAAGTCGGAGAGCTTAATGGCTTGTTTGCATAGAGATAACAACTGGAGTTTCTCAACTCTTCCTGTACTGGAAACAATTAGACTGATGTATCTGATCTTAATGTTTTTTTTCTTAGCTGTACTACACATACAAATCATTATATCATAATTTTTTTTTCGCTTCAGTGTCTCTTTAAAGAGTTTAAATAAAACCTGACCTGAACATGCTTTAAATAGATAAACTATAATGTCCCTCAAGTACATTCAATTTCATTGTTCCCATAAATGGGTCAAAGGGAAATGTTCTCTCTTCAGATACCAACATAAAGTCCAACATTCCGATTGACAAAATTCTGTATTCCAATCTAGGCTGGCTTTATACTTTTTCTGCCCCTAGGCCAAATGTGTTGTGACGCCTCTTTCTTGTGCAGCAGTGCCCCTCCCATTCCATGTGCAGCCCCCTCTTCCATATGTATCCATGTACTGCAGCCCCTCTCTTTCTTTAACAGCTCGATTGGACATTAGCTTCTCTTTTTTCTGTGTTGCTCCCCATTTGCAGCCTCATCTTTCAAATGTATCAACCTCTTTTTGATGACCATGTGCTCTCCTTGGGCCGCAGCCGCCCAAGGCCTGGGCCTTTGTGGCCTTTCCAAAAATCCGTCCCTGATCCCAATCGACCATAGAATCATTTAATGTCGATTTTCTCCACATACTGCATGGTTTTCTGTACAATTTGATCTTAAAAATCTGATTGAATTATTGCATCTGAGGAAAATATTGCACCATTAATAGGCACCTTTTTACATTTTTTTTCTGTTGTACAGCAGGACTAACAATAGGAGGACAAGAAACAGTCCAGATCTGCAAGTGCTAAATAGAAATCTTTATTACAGGGAGAGAGGCCAGCTATGGTGTCATCAATGTGTTGCTTCTCTTCACAACCCAATCAGCAGGCTAGGAATATCCCTGACCACTCTATTTCTGCTTAGAGGACAGCAGAGAAAAGTAACACCAGAGTCTGTGCCATGTCTAAGGATATCTGAATCAGTGGACTGGCTTAAAAATATATATATATTTTAGCAATTAAGAGATTACTCTTGTACTGTTTTATCTGTGCCTTTAGCTGTTTCCCTGGAGAACAGCCTTAGCCAGAGTGTTTCTTTAAACGAGCTATGATAGCTTCTACAGATACAATGAAGGTGATATAACGATGAATGCATTTTTTTTCCTTTTCATTTTTAGAGCTACATCAGTGTTCTCCCGTCCCCAAAAAGGTTACATATCAAGCTCCATACAATGCCATTGGCAGCTGGGTATTGAGTCTTTTTCTAAAAACAAAACAATCTCCCGACAGGACTCTATAGGAAAAGCATTTACTTACTTCTGCTAATGGAAAACTGTGATAACGATCTTTGAATAATAGGTTTTAGAGACATCAGCTACCAGGCCTTGTGTAGCTGCTTTATCAGTCAATACAGCCATCCTCTTTGAGAAAGGAGTGTGCAGTTTAGAAGAAGAAGAAGAAAAAAAAAATAGATAGATTTGCTTTGTATGATCCTTGCAGCTCGACTTGCTGGATTCTACCCTTCTTCATCAATGCTTTATTAAATGAAAATTACACTTGCCAGATAGGAGGGATGTGATTATTTTCCGTGAGATTTTGCTGATTAGTCAATTGCTCGGCGTCTGTTGGAAGCCACTTGTGTTAAGTTTCTGTACAGTTTTCATATAAAGTGCAAATGATCCTTACTGTACCGCAGCTGAATGATTTTTCAATTAGTCGGCTGTTCCCTGGCTACGTTCCTGATGTGGATGTGTATTGGTGGAGCACGGCAAATGTTTAGCACAAGTTATGATCCTTGGAGAGCTTGTTTGTAGAGAAACAATATAGGGAAGCAAATATTGTGGTGCAAAAAGCAAACCTGGGCCTTGTCGGCTGACACGTTTTGTGTGTTGTTCCCGAGAAAGGATAGGCTTATTGGTAAGGCTTATTGGTAGTCCTGACTCCTGAGCTCAGACTGGTGCTCATTAAGAGATTATTCCTGCAGCAAGCAAATGTAGGAGATTTTGCATAGTGAAAATCTGCATGGTAATACAAGTCTGTGAGATTGTTTCCATTACATGCAAATTTTCATTCTTGTTGTGGGGGGAAATAAAACTGACGGCTTGTTGCATTTTATTTTCAAATGCCGTATGTTTTCATGTCCGAATCATGCACGATGGCTATGCTAATAAGCATGTAAAATGTGAAAATTTCCATATGTTGTACAATAACAAGCAAAAACAATAACATTTCTATAGAGTTTTTCTCCCATAGGACTCAAAGTGCTTAGGCTCTCTCAGATTCAGAAATTGGTAGTAGGATGAAGTATTAACACAGAGGATAAAATTATATTTCTGAAAATGCCAAACTGAACAGGAGGGTTTTCAGTGTGGATTTAAACACATCTGTAGATGGAGCTGTCCTGATCTGCTGAGGTAAGGAGTTCCATAATGTAGGAGTGGCATGACAAAAGGCTCTGTGACCAAATGTTTTCAGGAGGACTCTGGGTAAGACTAGATTATTATTATTAGAACCTGTGGATCTTATATTGCAGGAATTACTACGCAGCTGCAACATTTCTTTCATGTATCCAGGGCCCAGATTATATAGCGATTTAAATGTCAGTAAGCTGATTTTGAATAGGTTCCTCCATTTGAAAGGTAGCCAGTGAAGGGAGTGCAGGACCGGTTTTATATGGCAGTGATGAGGTTGGTTAGTTAACAGTCTGACAGCAGTATTCTATATCAGCTGTAGGCGGTACAAGTCCTTGTTTGGAAGGCCGGTGTGGAGAGCATTACAATAGTCCAGCCAGGATGTAATGAAGGCATGAACTAAGGTTGGCAGATCATCTGGGGGGATAATTATGTGGTATAACAACAGAGGCGCCAAGTTGAGTAAAATTAGTTAAAATTGTTAAAAAGGGGGAATAGGGTGGACTCGCCTCCCTTCTGAAAAAATGGCCAGACAACGGGCAGGTTACTTCAAGTTTAAAGTAACATTTATTATGAGCTCCAAAAGTGCAACACGTTTCACGGGTAACAGTCCCGCTTCTTCAGGCAAACAATTTTTGGAGGGAGCAAAGTCGGGTCAAGAGCCAGATATAGCGCCTCTGTCTCTGTCACTTCCCCCTTTTTAACAATTTTAACTAATTTTACTCTACTTAGCGCCTCTGTTGTTATACCACATAATTGTTTAGTCCACCCTTGGTGGAGGGGTGTATCCCCATTTCCTTCTATCTACAGAGAGCGACTTCTTAACCCTGAGCGGGGTCAGGTTACAATTCTCCCCGCCTGCTTATCCAGTGGTTGCCTTGGAGGCGACCCGTCCTTGTGAGTATAACCATTGTGTGTGTTTGCATCAGACATCACCTCATTAACATACTACACCATATTGGGCTCTCGGTTCTCCTCCTTTCTTTCAATCTGGGGGGATAAGGTGCTTGATTTTTGTGATGTTCTTCAGGTGAAAAGAGGATGACTTCACCACAGCAGAAATGTGAGTTCTGAGTTTAAATCCTCATCAATTAGATGAACTCCCAGGCTACGCTATAAAGGAAGCACAGAGGGTGGGAAATTCAGGTATGCTTGGCACATGTGAAAACGTTTGCACATTTTTTTCTCACTTACTATACAAGCTGGCAAACAAAGACTTGTAAATATTATTATTTTTGATTATTGATGGTACCCATGTCTTACTCCCTTCAGAAATAGATATCATTGGAAAGCCTAGAATTTTGGCTTTCATATGCACTATGTCACATGTGATGCACCATTCCAGAGTTAGGAATGTTGAACGAAGGTTGTCCATTGCATCTGGCTGCAGAGACCAGCATCCAGCAGCTGTTGGTGGAGGGAGAGAGAACTCCCAGAAGATGCAGCTGGTGCCTTTCACCGATCCATTGCTCTGGCTTTTGTTCACCATTCCTGGCGGCATTAAATACTGTTCCTCTTCTGAGGTGTAGCAACTTAGAGGGGGAAGTCATTCAAGATCCGGCGATTGCTGAAACCCGGAATTGCCCTTACGCACCCTGTGCACTGTAGCATTACTGCTCTAGTGGTGGCTTTTTCTAGGTGCTGAACGCTGAGCGCCGTGTGCCGAAACCACCTGCTTCGGTGAGCTACTGCAGTGTACACAAACAAGCAGCTGGATGCTCCTGAGCACCTCCTGTCCTGCAGACAGGGATGGCTCAAGACCAAGTTGCGCCTGGGGCAAGGTCAGGTTTTGGTGCCTAAAGGTCAGGTTTTGGCGCCTAAACTGCCATTCATTTTGCCACCTTTTTAAGAATTCAACAAACTGTGCCTGGGGCAAGATACCCGCTTGCCCTCCCCTAGATCCGTCCCTGCCTGCAGACGTTCCCAGTGCTCTCTGCAGCCAGGCACAGTAGACACAACTCATTCAACACCCACTCAGGAACGGCACATCGCACTGACACAAGGCATAGTGCAAATGAAAGCCAAAGGGGAGTAAATATAATTTAACAGCAGACAGTCAAAGTTAGTACATTTATTATTGATTTATATAGCATCATCATCTTCAGTAGCACTGTACAATAAATTACAAGAGAAATGTAGCATAACATAATTATAAAAATATTCAATGTTCTACAATACAAAAGCAGCTAGAAAAATAGTGCCTTTGCACACATATTACCTAAGGAGATTGTGGGGTAGGGAGCAAGGTACATCAGGGCTATTTCTGACATATTTGGCACCCCAAAAAATGCCCCTGAGTACCCCCATTCTCCTAACATTATTTACCTGCCTGCTCGCCTCCTCCACAGCACCCTCTTCAGTTATGCATACAATTACCCTCCCCGTCACAGGGCCAAATGTGCCCATTATCCTCCCCATCACAATGCCAAATGTGCCCATTACACTCCCCGTCACAGTGCCAACTGTGCCTATTACCCTCCCCATCACAGTGCCAAATGTGCCCATTACCCTCCCCATCACAGTGCACAATGTGCCCATTACCCTCCCCATCCCAGTGCCAACTGTTCCCATTACCTTCCCCATTCACAATGCCAAATGTGCCTATTACCCTCCCCATCACAGTGCCAAATGTGCCCATTACCCTCCCCATCACAGTGCCAAATGTGCCCATTACCATCCCTGTCACAGTGCCAAATGTGCCCATTACCCTCCCCGTCACAGTGCCAAATGTGCCTATTACCCTCCCCGTCACAGTGTCAAATGTGCCCATTACCCTCTTCGTCACAGTGCCAAATGTGCCCATTACCCTCCCCATCACATTGCCAAATGTGCCCATTACCCTTCCTGTCACAGTGCCAAATGAGCTCATTACCCTCCCTGTCACAATGCCAAATGTGCCCATTACCCTCCCCGTCACAGTGCCAAATGTGCCCATTACCCTCCCGTCACAGTGTCAAATGAACTCATTACCCTCCCCGTCACAGTGCCAAATGTGACCATTACCCTCTCTGTCACAATGCCAACTGTGCCCATTACCCTCCCCATCACAGTGCCAAATGTGACCATTACCCTCCCCATCACACTGCTAAATGTGCCCATCACCCTCCCCGTCACAGTGCCAAATGTGCCCATTACACTACATGTCACAGTGCCAAATGTGCCCATTACCCTCCCCATCACTGTGTCAAATGTGCCCATTACCCTCCCCGTCACAGTGCCAAATGTGCCCATTACCCTCCCCGTCACAGTGCCAAATGTGCCCATTACCCTCCCCATCACAGTGCCAAATGTGCCCATTACCCTCCCCATCACAGTGCTAAATGTGCCAAGTACCCTCCCTGTCACAACGCCAACTGTGCCCATTACCCTCCCCATCACAGTGCCAAATGTGCCCATTACCCTCCCTGTCACAGTGCCCAATGAGCCCATTAGAGATGCTCATTTTTCAGATCGGAAATCGTCATTTCCAATCGGAATTCGGAAAAAGGAAATTCAAAACTCTGAATTCCACAGAAATCTGATCTACTACAACTCGTTAATTGTAGCCCATTAACAAAACTCGGAAACATTGGACCAATTAGAGAATGCAGAATTTTAATTTTAGACCAATCACAAGACTGATTTGCCATTTTCATACCTCTGTTTTTCCGATTTCCATTTTTCCTTTTGTTTTTTTCTTTTTTTCTTTTATGTAAAAAAGTGACTAATAAAATACTCCTCAGAAATCGAAACATCGGACATCAGAATTTCCGTGGAATCAGAAATGGGCATTTCTGGCCATCCTTAGTGCCCATTACTCTCCTACCCTTTCATTTTGGCACAGGGAGAAGCTAAAAGATGACACTCCCTGTAACCGCTAACCTCAAGGAACAAAAATTCCTCTACCGGTTACCTAATTTCCTCCCATCTGCATGTAATTTGGTGTCCGGCTATTAAAGTGATTTTGTAGCTGGGGCCCAATCCGGTGCAGCGCAGGGGCCAAGCAGGCGGCAAAATGACCTGTCTCACGCTATCTAGCCTCATGTTCAGCAACCTGTGATGCACTTTGTGTTATGAAACCTTTTTCTGATGGCCAACATTGAGTTTTTAGCAATATGTACAACAGTCGCTCTTTTATAGAAAGAGACCAGACAGCTACCCTTTGCCCCTCATCAGCATCTATGAGCCTTGATTGCTCATGGCCTTGTTGCCAGTTCACCAGTTGCTCTTCATTGGACCCCTTTTTATTAATACTCCACACATACCAGGAGCACTCCACAAGATCTGCTTTTTTAAGGTTATCTGGCCCAGTCATCTAGCCATTGCAGCTTGGTTCCTGTCAAAGCCTTTCAGATTCTAAAGGCTCATACACACGTCCAAACAATTAGCCCAACTATCTTGAACACTTGGTCCATTGGAAGATAGTTGGAGTTGTTTACGGCTGGCAAAAATCAAGATGGTGGATAATTCTGCTCAACTATCGCGCAAGTTGGCCATGTGGTTCAAGTCTTTTGAATAACTTTGTTGTTTTTGAATGGGGGCATGTTGTGCAATTTGACGTTTAGTTTGCACGCATAGTATTTAAGTGAGTTGGTTGTTTTAGTTGGTTGGCATGTGTGTAATTACTTGTCGTGTAAACAACCTGTTGTGCTGTTGGTCATGTTGTGTAGTTGGTTGTGCATTATGTTGGAAGAATGTATGAGCCTTTACACTTTCCCATTTAACCTGCTTACAACACATCACTTTCAAGAACTTACTGTATACGCTTGCTGCCAATATATCCCACAGATAGACGGGAGCCTTTGTAACAAGATAATCAATGTTTTTCCCTTCACCAGTCAGTGGTTTTTAACGCTGTGACTGATCAGTGTATTTATGTGTTTATGGTTGCGTAGTCATCTGTATGCAAGGCTACAGGTATAATCCAGATAAAACGGTATATATTTTATTTTCACGGATAACGAAAAAAAGAAAAACAGGATTTACAAAGCTGGTCTACTATGGGCAAACGCTGAGCAAAAGACATTTGGATTATGTTGCTTTAGCAACAAAAACACATCGAGTGAAAAGATCAGAGGTGTTTTAAAATGAGTTCATATAGCATTTGAACCCTGCAGACATCTCATCAATGTTCCTTTATGAGAACTCTTTCAAAGATGACATTTGGAAAATTGTGATATCTGCCACAAACGGAAAGTTGACTGCCATGCCTCGCTGTCAAGCTGTACACTGTAATGGGCAATGTCTTTCTTCCGGTACAAATGAGAAATGTAAGTGTGTTTAAATTAAAACAGATCTCGTCTACGCCCTTCCCGCAGGCTCCCCGAGGTTATGCCCGCGCTTACACTATGAAGTATACAGATGTGCTGTCAAGATTACTTTCACTGCATTATAGCACTGCTGACAATGTAAAAAGATGAAGCATATATTGTTTACCTGTTCTATAAACTGTTGGAAGCTGAGAATAAAGGACAGGCAATTAAAAAATATACTGAAGAAAGAGAACTCATAAATAGAACCAACTTAAACAGCCGTGGCTCGGAATGCTAAAAGTGCGTCAGCAGATTGAACTACATATGGTGTCTTAGTGGTCTTTTAGAAGGCAGGGCTTTGTCTATCACTTACAAATGTGAAAGTGTTCTGCATCACTGGACAAAAAGCTATGCTCCAAGAGTCCCAGGCATGTGACTATGTTCTAAATGTTGCCGCCAACACACAAGTCTGTCAGCCAGCCTCCCAAAATTCAAGCCCTCCAAGATCCTAATGACCCAGATTGACAGCCAACCAACAGTGTTTAAAAGACTCAGTCTGAGCCAACTATAAAGTTGGTGTTGCGTTCAGTAGTTATAGAGATTGAGTAACTTTAACTAGGTTTTATTTACAGAATTCATCATCTCTCTACATAAACAGTGTCTTCTTTCCGTGTTCCTAGCCAGGGAAGAACAGGAATCAACAACCCACAACAGTATAGATAATTGTATGCATTAAATAAGTATAACAGTACCATCTACAGGCCAGATGTATACAGGGCCGGTGCACCCATGAGGCAGGGTGAGGTGGGTTCCTCAGATGGCAAATTCAGGGGGGTGGCACCCATCTGGCCGTGGGTGGGAGGGGCCGCTGAGCTAGAGGGTGTAGCGAGCAGGAAGGGGGTATTGGGCACAGTGGCGGGGAGCTCACCTGAGTCCTCTGATCTGCGCTCCCCCTCCGGCTATTAATGCAGCAGCGTATATTGTCAGGCAGCGGGCGAGGACTCACTACTTCTGCGTTCCGCCCACTGTACTGTAATTGGACGGCATTGCAGGAAGTGATGAGAGTGGAACGCACGCTGGAACGCGAAAGAGGTGAGTCCTCCCCGTCTACTGCCTGACAATATACGCTGCTGCATTAATAGCCGGAGGGGGAGCGCCGATCGGGGGACTCAGGTGAGAGGGGAGGTCCAACCCCCCACCCCGCCACTGTGCCCAATACTCCCTTTCTGCCAGCTACCCCCTCCAGGCTACCTATTATGGGGGCGGGGGTTATTATACTGGGGGGCGGCATTTTTTCACAAATTTGCCTCAGGCTGGACAAAAAGTCTAGAAACAGCCCTGGATGTATGAACACCACAGTTGGCATGTTTTTTCCAAGGTTCAGTTTGTAAAGTCTGGCCCTGCCTCTAGTATTTAACGCCACCGGGGATGTGAGCAGCAGCAGGATGAGCCATCATTCAGCTCACCCTGCCCCAGCTCACTGGCGGCATACACATACGTACGCCTACAAAGCTTCCAAAGCAGCATAAAGATAGTGTCAATGTTGGCCATTTTCTTAAATAGAACCTGTACTGAGTACAATTATTTAAAATAAACACATGAGGTAACTTCAAATGAACATTACATAGTTACCTTGCCATCAGTTCCTCTCAGAAGCTCACTATTTTCTTCTTGCAGTGATCCCTTCCAGTTCTGACAACATTTTGTCAAAACTGAAATACATTAGTTGCTGTCAGTTATATATCAGTTGCTGTCAGTTACAGCTGAGAGGAGAACTGATGTGTCCATGTTTCCCTATGGCTCAAGTGGGCGATGTTACAGTTTAACTGTGTGCTGACCAGGAAGCTGTTATGGGGTAATGGCCATTTTCAAAATGGAGGACGGAGAAATCCATTGATCACAGTGGACAAACAGGAAAGGAAAAATAGATTGAGGAGTAGACTACACAGGAGGTAAGTATGACTTGTGTATGTTTATTTTGACTTTTAATTTTCAGTTCAGGTTTGGTTTCACCAAGTTCCCTGCTTTCATACAATATAATCTGGAAAATCGCATGTAAAATATGATAATTCACAAAAAATTGAACCTTAATAGCGCACTCTTCTTGGTCACATGACTGCCAAGCATGCTGGGTGCTCCAGCCTATTGAAACTAGCCCACTACGAGTATCGCTGTCTACTCAGAGCTTCATCAACCACTGACTACAAAAGAATGCCTTCTGCAGATCACTTCTAGCATGCTGTCAAACTTTAAACAAAAGACATATTTGAGATTTTTCAATTCAAAGTGTGGAAACTTGAAAAATACAGGGGAGAGGATGGTGAGGAGGGTATGCATGTTTTTTTATACATAAAGGGAAAAATATGTACTTTTTTAAAATTCTTTAGCATCTTTAGCAGGGAAATAACACTGAATTTTTTTCCAGACAGTTTTTGTCTCCATTTCATTTTATTCATTCATCAGTTCATCAATAATGGATAATAACTGCATTATTAATAAGGCAGCAATTTGAGACTGATTTAATAAATATATATAAAATGTATGTCTATCCTTTAAGACCCCTTATCCACAAGCCTTCAATTTGTTACCCTGTTGCCTTGGCAGCAGAATGGGAGGCTTAAAAGTGAAACCAAATATTTTGCAGTCAAACATACTCATGAAGGTAATTTATAAAATGTTCATAGTTAACAGCATGTGATAGTTGCTGAAAAGAGAGCCAGAAAATGACCTTCTTATATTGTACAAACAATTCAGAAGGACTCTAAATCTAGAAATACAACCTCACTATAGGGCCAATTTTTAGTCTTTTTTTAGGACATATGAATACTGCCTGGGACTGGAAGTTTGCAATTTCTATATGGGAAACTGTACTATTTGGGTAAAATCCAACCAAATTTGAACAGCACAGTACTTGCTAGAAATCTTTCTGCTTGGTAAATCTTTTTTGCAGGCTACTGTCATATTGCTTGAAATCTTGTTATCTTGTTTGAAGAGATGATGCCTTTAGTGCCTATCCTCTTCAAGCTTTGGTGCTCAACTTATGTAATCCCTAGGCTGTGCTTAATTTTATATGCAGACCTGGGTAATGTGGCTGGGGTACACCAGTTACTGCAGAAAATCTAAATTAACTGTCTTTATCTTCACCTTATTTTGATGTAATTATAAAAAAAACTACCTTTTATCTATCTGCTCCATTATATTCTATCTCTTGCTTTCCCCTCAAGCCAAATATGAAAAACCTTACAGTTGTCCCAGAAACATCTCCCTTAGCACAGTGGACCTACTCAATTTAGGCTAGATTGTATTTGTTGTAAATTAGGAACCCAAGTCCTTCCTTCATGCACCAAGGATTAACCACTTTCCCATCCCCCGGAACGAGTATCTACGTCCCTACTTTACCTTGCAGGGACATAGATACTCCTCCCTTGCTGCTGCACACTTAGTGTTGGGCGAACAGTGTTCGCCACTGTTCGGGTTCTGCAGAACATCACCCTGTTCGGGTGATGTTCGAGTTCGGCCGAAAACCTGACGGTGCTCGGCCAAACCGTTCGGCCATATGGCCGAACTAAGAGCGCATGGCCGAACGTTCCCCGAACGTTCGGCTAGCGCTGTGATTGGCCGAACGGGTCACGTGGTTCGGACCCGAACGCGCTCTGATTGGCCGAACTGTCACGTGGTTCGGGTAAATAAATACCCGAACCACGTCATATCTCCGCCATTTGTCTGTGGGTTTAGCTTTGGGTAGGCAGGCAGGGTAGTTCGCGCTCCAGCCACGCTAGCCAGGGTCCCCCCCAGTCATTGTGTGTCACTGCTGGGAACAGTAGTACACCGCTCGTTCAGCCACACTATATAGCATTCTGTGTACTGTTCTGTGTCTGCTGGGAACAGTGGTACACCGCTCGTTCAGCCACACTATATAGCATTCTGTGTACTGTTCTGTGTCTGCTGGGAACAGTAGTACACCGCTCGTTCAGCCACACTATATAGCATTCTGTGTACTGTTCTGTGTCTGCTGGGAACAGTAGTACACCGCTCGTTCAGCCACACTATATAGCATTCTGTGTACTGTTCTGTGTCTGCTGGGAACAGTAGTACACCGCTCGTTCAGCCACACTATATAGCATTCTGTGTACTGTTCTGTGTCTGCTGGGAACAGTGGTACACCGCTCGTTCAGCCACACTATATAGCATTCTGTGTACTGTTCTGTGTCTGCTGGGAACAGTAGTACACCGCTCGTTCAGCCACACTATATAGCATTCTGTGTACTGTTCTGTGTCTGCTGGGAACAGTAGTACACCGCTCATTCAGCCACACTATATAGCATTCTGTGTACTGTTCTGTGTCTGCTGGGAACAGTAGTACACCGCTCGTTCAGCCACACTATATAGCATTCTGTGTACTGTTCTGTGTCTGCTGGGAACAGTAGTACACCGCTCGTTCAGCCACACTATATAGCATTCTGTGTACTGTTCTGTGTCTGCTGGGAACAGTAGTACACCGCTCGTTCAGCCACACTATATAGCATTCTGTGTACTGTTCTGTGTCTGCTGGGAACAGTAGTACACCGCTCGTTCAGCCACACTATATAGCATTCTGTGTACTGTTCTGTGTCTGCTGGGAACAGTGGTACACCGCTCGTTCAGCCACACTATATAGCATTCTGTGTACTGTTCTGTGTCTGCTGGGAATAGTGGTACACCGCTCGTTCAGCCACACTATATAGCATTCTGTGTACTGTTCTGTGTCTGCTGGGAATAGTGGTACACCGCTCGTTCAGCCACACTATATAGCATTCTGTGTACTGTTCTGTGTCTGCTGGGAACAGTAGTACACCGCTCGTTCAGCCACACTATATAGCATTCTGTGTACTGTTCTGTGTCTGCTGGGAACAGTAGTACACCGCTCGTTCAGCCACACTATATAGCATTCTGTGTACTGTTCTGTGTCTGCTGGGAATAGTGGTACACCGCTCGTTCAGCCACACTATATAGCATTCTGTGTACTGTTCTGTGTCTGCTGGGAATAGTGGTACACCGCCTGTTCAGCCACACTATATAGCATTCTGTGTACTGTTCTGTGTCTGCTGGGAACAGTGGTACACCGCTCGTTCAGCCACACTATATAGCATTCTGTGTACTGTTCTGTGTCTGCTGGGAACAGTAGTACACCGCTCGTTCAGCCACACTATATAGCATTCTGTGTACTGTTCTGTGTCTGCTGGGAATAGTGGTACACCGCTCGTTCAGCCACACTATATAGCATTCTGTGTACTGTTCTGTGTCTGCTGGGAATAGTGGTACACCGCTCGTTCAGCCACACTATATAGCATTCTGTGTACTGTTCTGTGTCTGCTGGGAATAGTGGTACACCGCTCGTTCAGCCACACTATATAGCATTCTGTGTACTGTTCTGTGTCTGCTGGGAACAGTGGTACACCGCTCGTTCAGCCACACTATATAGCATTCTGTGTACTGTTCTGTGTCTGCTGGGAACAGTGGTACACCGCTCGTTCAGCCACACTATATAGCATTCTGTGTACTGTTCTGTGTCTGCTGGGAACAGTAGTACACCGCTCGTTCAGCCACACTATATAGCATTCTGTGTACTGTTCTGTGTCTGCTGGGAATAGTGGTACACCGCTCGTTCAGCCACACTATATAGCATTCTGTGTACTGTTCTGTGTCTGCTGGGAATAGTGGTACACCGCTCGTTCGCCACTGTATAGCATTGTGCTCTGTGTCGCTGCTGGGAATAGTGGTACACCGCTCACCCGTCACTGTATAGCATTGTGCTCTGTGTCGCTGCTGGGAATAGTGGTACACCGCTCACCCGTCACTGTATAGCATTGTGCTCTGTGTCGCTGCTGGGAATAGTGGTACACCGCTCACCCGTCACTGTATAGCATTGTGCTCTGTGTCGCTGCTGGGAATAGTGGTACTGTATAGCATTTCTGTACTGCCACTGTACTGCTGCCAGTCAGCGTGTACTGTAAGGATAAGTGAAATGAGGAAGAAATCCGGTGAAAGAGGGAGGGGCAAGGGAAGAGGTGTTTCCCCTGACGGTTCACATACAGGCCACAGGGGAGCACCCAAGAAAACCCACTCAATACCGCCCATGTTGTCCAGGACAACAACCCTCACAAATCCAAAAGAACAGGACCAGATAATTACTTGGATGACCTCTCAAGCGTCCAGCAGTGGGTTAAGCAGCACCAGCACATCACGCACGAGGTCCGAGTCCTCAGCCAGTTACAAGGAGCCAGTGGGCACAAAGCTGACACAACCGGCAGCGACACCACGCACACAACTGCCAGATAACCAGTCCGATGAATTACCTCAGGACACAATGGGGTATTCGCAGGAGCTATTCCCAGCCCAACAAACTTCCACCTTTCAAAGGTCAATGGAGGAACAGCCAGAAATGTTGTGCCTGGATTCACAACCGTTAACTGTGGGAAATGCACCGCGCACTGAAATACAAGGCGAGTCCGAAGAGGACTCGGAAACCCAAATCCCAGAGCAATTTGGGCAGGAGGGGTTGCAATTGCAGGAGGTCGGCCGACAAGATCTGGAAGACGACGTTGGAGTGTGCTGCGCAGAGGTTGTTGTGGGGAGCTCTACTCCACGGCGGTGGCCCACAATGACATATGACGAGTTTGAGGAGATGGAAGAGGAGGGTATGGACAATGTGGACAGAGACCCAGATTTTGTTTGTGAACGAGAACATCGCCGTCGTAGCAGCAGCACAGATGAGTCTGTTGAAGAACACACTGCTGCACGAGTTCGCCTTGTGCCACAAGGTAGGCGGCGCGCAATTTCAGGCACCACAAGCGTGGAAGTTCAAGTGAGAGGCAAAAGAGGAGCAAACAGAAATCGCCAGCAAGGAGGCAGGTGCTCCAAAGTCTGGGCTTTCTTTGAAGACTGCACTGAGGATGTTACCATGGCGATTTGCAAGGTGTGCAAGACCCGCCTGAGCAGGGGGAAAAATATTAACAACCTCTCCACCACCAGCATGAGCCGTCACATGCTATCCAAACATCCCACTCTTTGGGCAAACGCGTCAGGACAGGGTACCAGAAACAACACTGCCTCCCTTGGGTTCACCAGACCCGCCTCAGCAGCAGCAGTAGCCCAGCCATTGCGTGGTTCACAACATTCACAAACATCAGACGACGCTGACACTGTCACTTTCCGGAGTAGTGCTCTTGAGGTCTCCCAGTGTTCATCAAACACAACAACCAACAGCCCTTCCGTGTGCAGCGCTACGGTTCAGTTGTCTGTGTCGGAGATGTTTGAGCGCAAGAGGAAATTGCCAGCAAATGACCCCCGGGCCGTGGCAGTAACAGCCAGCATAGCCAAGCTTCTGGCCTGCGAAATGCTGCCATATCGATTGGTGGAGACAAACAGCTTCAAGGGCATGATGTCAGTGGCCATCCCACGTTACGTGGTTCCCAGCCGCTACCACTTTGCACGCTCTGCAGTGCCTGAGTTGCATGAGCACGTGGTCAGCAAAATAACCCGAAGCTTGAAGAATGCCGTTGCCTGCAAGGTTCACCTCACCACTGACACCTGGACGAGTGCGTTCGGCCAGGGTCGATACATCTCCCTTACCGCGCACTGGGTGAACCTTGTGGAGCCTGGCAGCGATTCCTCACCTGCTACGGCACGGGTGTTGCCCACGCCACAAACAGCTGCACCGCCGTCCCTCCCACTGGATAACAGCAGCACCTACCTCTCTGACTCCTTCTCCTCCAACGCATCTCAAAGCTGTACCTCATCCGGAAACGCTAACCCAGCAGCAGTAGGATCGTGGAAGCAGTGCAGCACAGCTGTTGGCATGCGTCAGCAAGCGTTGCTGAAGCTAATCTGCCTTGGGGATAAGCAGCACACAGGGGAGGAAATTTGGAGGGGAATAAAGGAACAGACGGATTTGTGGCTGGCACCGCTGGACCTGAAACCGGGCATGGTTGTGTGTGATAATGGGAGTAATCTCATTCGCGCTTTAAGGTTGGCTAAGCTGACACACATCCCTTGCCTGGCGCACGTGATGAACCTAGTAGTTCAGCGGTTCCTGAGGACATACCCAGGCGTGCCCGATCTGCTGTTGAAGGTGCGTCGAGTGTCCAAACATTGTAGAAATTCCAGTACTGCTTCGGGGGCACTCGCCAAGATGCAGGAGCGCTTCAATCTCCCCCACCATCGCTTGCTGTGTGATGTCCCTACGCGCTGGAATTCTACGCTGCACATGCTAGCCCGCTTTTGCGAGCAGAAGAGTGCAGTGGTCCAGTACATGACGGCGCAGTACCGAGGCGCATCCGGCCAGCTGCCAAGCTTCTGTGGATCCGATTGGGCCAACATGTTGGACCTCTGCCAAGTCCTCCAAAATTTTGAGCAATCCACGTTGCTTGTGAGCAGTGACAACTCTTCAGTCAGCATTACCATACCACTGCTGTGTTTACTGAAGAGGTCGATGTTAAAAATCAAGGAAACAGCTGTCATGATGCAACTGGGGGAATCTGAAGGAGAAAACGATCAGCGTGATGGTACCAACATCAGGCCATCCGCCTCAGGGAACGCTGGCCCCAGCAGCTATGACGAAGAAGAGGAGGAGGAACAGCTGGAGTTGGAGCAGGAATTTCATGCCACCACTGACGAGGGCCAGAGCGGTGCACGTTGGACTTCCACAATTCAACGCGAATGGTCAGCAGAAGCAGACCAGGAGGAAGGTGACGACTATGATGCATCACAACAACTATCACAACGCTCACAAGAGGATGATGAGGATTCTGGTAGGACTCTGGCACACATGGCTCAATTCATGCTAGACTGCATTGAACGTGACCCACGCATTGTGCGCATTCTGGACAACACCAATTACTGGGTTTATACCCTTCTGGATCCACGGTACAAACACAATGTTCCAAAACTGCTTGAAGAAAGAGTCAGACAGGTCAAAATGGAAGAATACCAGCAGGCCCTTGTGGAGACTTTAGAGAGGAGATTGACATCCTCCCCCTCCTCTAGCCAGTTGTACGCAGACAGACTGACTTCCGCAAACCCAGGACGACCAGGAGGGCAGCAAACAACGCAAGCCGCAGCTAGTACCCAAAAGGGAATGGTATCGGCAGTGTCCTTGGAGTGGGAAAATTTTCTGACACCCATGCAGCCGCAGCCCACTGAACAGCAAGCGTGCAGATCCACCTCCAACACCGATCGCCTGGAGAAGATGGTCAAGGACTACATGTCAGATGGCGTAGCTGTGTCGAACCATCCATCTGCACCCTTCAACTATTGGGTATCGAAGCTAGACACCTGGCACGAACTGGCAATGTACGCAATAGAGGTGCTGGCTTGCCCGGCAGCCAGCGTTATGTCGGAACGCTGTTTCAGTGCTGCCGGAGGCATCGTCACAGATCGGCGTATCCGCCTCTCTACAGAAAATGCAGACCGTCTGACTCAAATTAAAATGAATCAATCCTGGATTGGAAATGACTACGCAACACTCCAGGACCCCAACCAAGTAACATGACCAATGAACATCTGGGATGGTGTTGCGTTTCCGGGCCCTGTTTATTGAACCTCTCATCTGTATTACATTTATGACTGCATGGCGGCAAAAAGCATTGCTGCTATATCCGCACGCTTTTTGTCCACATGCAAGGCCTGGGTTGTTGTGTCTCACAAAGCGTGGCCTTCTCCTCCTGCGCCTGCTCCTGTTCCATCACGTCTGCTGCTGCTGGGTTAGCGTTGCCGCGTGGTCCCTGTTTATTGAACCACTTATCTTTATTACATTTATGACTGCATGGCGGTACAAAGCATGCTATCCGCACGCTTCTTGCCCTCATGCAAGGCCTGGGTTGTTGTGTCTCACAAAGCGTGGCCTTCTCCTCCTGCGCCTGCTCCTGTTCCATCACGTCTGCTGCTGGGTTAGCGTTGCCGCGTGGTCCCTGTTTATTGAACCACTTATCTTTATTACATTTATGACTGCATGGCGGTACAAAGCATGCTATCCGCACGCTTCTTGCCCTCATGCAAGGCCGGGGTTGTTGTGTCTCACAAAGCGTGGCCTTCTTCTCCTCCTGCGCCACCCTCCTCCTGTTCCATCACGTGTGCTGCTGCTGGGTTAGCGTTACCGGTCCCTTTTCCTGGAACCTCTTATATGTATTACATTTATGACTGCATGCCGACAAAAAACATGTTACCTGTGCAAAGAAAACAGACATTTCCCGCATTTAAAAGACAGTTTTCCCTTTGAAACTTTAAAATCGATTTTCTCAAAAACTATAAGCTCTTTTTGCTAATTTTTTTTCCTCTTGTACCCACTCCCAAGGTGCACATACCCTGTAAATTTGGGGTATGTAGCATGTAAGGAGGCTTTACAAACCACAAAAGTTCGGGTCCCCATTGACTTCCATTATGTTCGGAGTTCGGGTCGAACACCCGAACATCGCGGCCATGTTCGGCCTGTTCGGCCCGAACCCGAACATCTAGATGTTCGCCCAACACTACTGCACACTCCCGCTCACTCCAACGCTCATTCTCACCACCGATCAGTAGAGGGGGATGAATGAATGGGAAAGCAGTTCCCATTCATTAATCCAAGTTCCCGTGTGAATGATCACCAGTGATCAATGAGATGCCGAGGCATTCACATAACAGAAAGCAACATGGCCACGCATTGCTTACTGTTTAGCGTACTAATAGTATGCAACAGAAAGGAATTCACGGTGACATCTTGTGGCCAAATAGTAAAATTACACCTAATACATTTTTTTTTCTATAAAAAGTCCCACATTTACATTTTAAATTATATATTCCCCTCCCACACTCTACCATAGTACCCAGGGGGGGTTTTGTATAGAAAAAAAAATGAACATAAAAAAAAAATAGTTACCTTAGGGTCTGAACTTTTTAATATGTATGTCAAGAGGGTATATTATCATTATTTTTAAAATCATGAGCTTGTAAATAGTGATGGACGCAAAATTGAAAAAATGCACCTTTAATTCCAAATAAAATTTTGGTGCCATACATTGTACTATGGAAAAATGTTAAACATTGCAATAACCGGGCAAATGAGCAAATACAATGTGTGGGTTGTATCCACAGTAGAATGTTTTATTTTAAAACTATAATGGCCAAAAACAGAAATAATGTTTTTTTTTCCATTTTTTTCTTATTATTCCCATTAAAATGCAGTTAGAATAAAATAATTCTTAGCAAAAAGTATCACCCAAAGAAAGCATAATTGGTGGCAAAAAAAAAACAAGATATAGATTGTTTTGTGTTGATAAGTAGTAATAAAGTTATAGGTGAATTAATGGAAGGAGCGCTATTACTCTTGTTTTTAGGGGGAAAAACCCCTTGGAGGTGAAGTGGTTAAATGCATTTAGTTCTCTAAGCCCACATTATTTCCTTTGCTGTACATCGCACAGACAGAATTCTAGGAAGAAGAAACCTTACTGTGATATTGCTCTCCTGAATGAACCCATATCTGTCATTGGTGACGCAGAAGATCTAAATCTCTTTTTGTCAATCAATAAAGCAATGTGAGATTTGCAATGCTTAACGGGCAGTAACCTGTAACAGTGAAGCACAAGTCACCTACCATTTCTATTACAACACTAAAATGCTTAATGCTGAAATCTGATTGGTTACTGTTAACAACATTAAGGCTGGCCAAACATTTTTCAAGATTTCTGACCAATTGTCTTCACAATTTTATAATTTTATTAGTTTGGAAGAGAATCAGTGCCACAATGTGGCTGTCCATTTTTCCATCGCTTTTTCACCAAAATCATTTCATGTCGTGTAACTGGCGGATCCATGGCTGGTGTCCCCCCAAGTGTATAAGCCCCTCTGCATGCCAGTGATGCTGGACACCAGAAGAGGTCAAGATTTGTGGCCACGGACAGTTGGGCATTCAACACTGCACGGGGGCGGGGGGGGAGGTAGGTTAGAGGTGTGATAGCAGGACAATTTCCTATAGATTTTATGCTGAAGTCTATTGGAAATCGCTGTGCAGTGTTTGGGCAGGAAATAGATCCTTCTCTGATTAGATTTGATCAGAGATCGGGATCTATCTAAATGTCGAACTGCCCATACATCGAGTGAGTTATGGCCACCTTAACATAGCTTTATTATGCCATTATTAAGCAATAGCCTGAAAGTGCAAATTTATCTGTAGCCTCTTTCCGTTTCAGGGAAAGTATAGACAATGTAGTAAAATCTTCCTCTTGGAAACTGCATTTTCACAAAGACTGATTGTTTGCCTCTCTAAAGCCATCCTTCAGAATTATTACATTCATGCATTATAGCTAGACCACCAAAATGAAGAAAGAAACATTACCTTAAGGTCTGGTCGCCTGTCTATTACATCAAAAATATTTTGCATTTCAGTAATATTTTCTTTGAATATACATTTTTAGGTGCTCAGTATATAGAGGCTTCTTTATCAAGGCTGACATAATGTGGAGCTGTGTAAACATTAGCTGCTCGTTTGCAATGTATTCTAAAGATTTCTTCAGGTTGGATGGAATAGTTAATCCATCATAGGGGCTGCGAGTGTTGAAAATTCTCCACAATAACCTTTTATTTCAAAATACTGCCTCTAATGGAGTAAAGATAGAGTGGCACAAATAGGGTAGTCAATAATATAGCATGTGAATGTCTCCAAGACATTGGTCCACATCTTCTGCAGGACTGATGCTGGTCAGATCATGCTGGGGCTAAACCGAGGACAAACATACACAAATGCACAAAAGAATAGCTACAAACACAATCAAAGACTACATTTAATAAAGGCACCGTTATATATAAAGGGTGCAAGAAATAGCCAATAGTAGCCTATATTTACTATGACCTAACCCTACTCTTAGACACAGCCCTCTCTCTACCAATACCATAAGACCCCCTGATGGTGTCTAACCTTAACACCCTCATGCCTAACACTAAAGACCCCTGCCGGTGCCTAACACACTTTTCCTGCCAATGCCTAACCTAGTCCGCCGGTGTTCTGATGAAAAGAATGCCTGATAAAACAGTGGGTGACAGGGTAGTTTGCCATGCATATTGTGGCTACAAATAGTGGGCCCTCTTCAACAGGACACATCTTGCATCCTTTTCAACTTTCCTGCCTGGCGGTACCTAGGGATGATCGGAAAGAGCAAATTCCGTTCCACCGGAATTCCGCCAGCGCTAAATTCCGTCACCATTACATTTCCGATAAATTTTGCGAATTTCTGCAGAATTCCGCATTCCGGTGGAAAAACACAAAACTCATTCACTCCTCCTCCTGGGCAAAACAGTTTCCATAGCCCTGTAAGAGAAAGTGTAATAAGGGCCCTGCCATAACATAGATATTACGGTAGCTAAGACTACTCCTGGACCTTTCTTGTAGTTGAAGAGATGAATGAACTGTGACACCACACTTAAAAAACAGCAAACAGAGAAGCTTCCCCATATTGAAGCATTGGATTTGGTAAAGTCTTAAGCCAATGTGTTGTAAGACACAAGTAAGATTTAGGTTAGCAGAAATGGTTGCATGGCCACCTAGCTTTTCATCCTTCCCACCCTTGCCCTGGAAGCTTCCAGACTTCAAATTCAGCATGTAGTGTTGGTGGTATAGTGGTAAGCATAGATGCCCCTGATGAGTCACATGCAGTGACGAAACGCATCGGGTGGAGCTACCTCGGACTGTCAGGACACTACAGCGCACAGCGTGGAAGCGATAGTCTTATGAGCTGCGGACTGGTGGCGGGAGCAGAGCGGAACCAACGAGCCTGACCGGGAGTCACGGGGAAGAGCCCGTTCTTGAACTCTGAGCGCAGTCATATGACCCTATGTTTGTGAGTATTTTTAAGCTATTAAACGTTATTTTACAAAACAGAGCTGTACTATGTGAGGTTTCTCATCTTATGAGGTACTTGTGTATATGAAAACGGTGGTAAAAAGGAAGAAGGAGGGACGGAGCAGATGCACTGATCGGGGAGGATTACATTGATCGAGGAGGACAACACTTGAGCGCTTCTTTGACCAGTCTTACAGTGGTCAATAGGATCCGGTGAGTGCAATCACATTATAAGATCTAAAAATTGTGTGGAGCGCTATCTTTTATACCAAAGGAATTCTCAAGCAAGGTGAAACTGACACCATTAAGAAGCGCATACAAAGAGGAGGAGTGTGTTTCTAATAGACTTTTTTAGCTAATTCTAAACTAATGGTGCTCATATGGGACTTTCAAAGTGAACTTTTAGTTTTCTTGTTTGACATATTGATTTAACCCACTTATAGAAAGTGTGTGCGGAAGTAATTTATATGTCATATTGTGTGAATACCTATCTGTAGCGCTTATATTATATCTTTGCTGGTAAGCATAGCTGCCTGCCAAGCAGTTGACCTGGGTTCGATTCCTGGCCAATGTGAGCTTGCTTTTGACATACTACAAATCCCTGGAAGACAAGACAAGAGGAGGAGGAGAGAGAGTGAGAGTTACGCATCGTTCCGCAGAATTTCCGCTATAGCTCTATGCCGGCCGGAAAACAGAATTCCGCGGAACACAGTGAGGGTCCCTAGTGGTACCTAATCCAAAGACCCCCCCCCCCCCCCTTGTGATGCCTCGCCCTAAGACCCCCCTGGTGCTGCCTAACCTTTACCCCCTAATGCCTAAAACTAAACACCTCCCCCTTGCTGACACCTAACAGCAAAGATACCTATTCCTATCCATCATCATCCTGCGCAAAAGAGTGCCCAATAAAATAAAGGGTCACCCTGGTACCTACTACTTTATTGGGCACCCTTTTCAGCAGAACACATCTTGTGCCCTTTTCAACTTTTCTGCAGTCAAAGCCCAAGTGTAGGTCAGACTTTTTTTTAAATAAAATCCTCTATCAACCCCAGTGACTTTAACCTATACTAGATAGATAGATAGATAGATAGATAGATAGATAGAGTAAGCCCAGGGTCTTTAACCCTGTAATTGCCGTATATGAATACTAGAATAGTACAATAGTACTTGTCAACTGCCACTCTCTAAACACCTGACATATTATTGCATGAGAAAATCCTAAGAATTGTCATTTCAGAGATGCTAGCACCAGCTCTTCTTGTACCGACAATCATCCCTCGTTCAAAGTTAATCTTTCGTCTTACCCATTTTGATATTAACTTCCGTGATAACTATTTCTACATCGTCCGAAGATGAGTATTCACACTACTTCACTATTGGACTGGCCTACTTTCAAATAATGAGATTTAGTTGTTTCTATAACTGCCAGTAATAATTTAATGTATTTTTTGGAAATATTAAAAAAATATTCATACTAAAAAAAAATATTGCTGCAACGATCATGGCTCTATGTGAGTGGCACTATATTCTAACTCTCCAGGCTGTCTGATGTCAGAGAACATATAGTTTATAGAGTCTTCAATAAATTCTCTTTCTGTAATGTGTTGTTTTCTTGGTGCATGTGAAAAATGCTAAAATTGCCTTGCCCAAGGTTTAAAGTGTAAACCCACCTTTGTGACAAATTTGGTACTCTCAAGCGGCACAATGAAATAGTCAATTTTTTGTAAATAGTATTTTTTGACTGATTTGTTTTATCATATTGGTATTGGCTTTTGAAGTATCCATTCTGTCGTGAAAGGATGGAAATGTTCAAATTATGTTTGATGAGATGCTGGTGAATACATGACTGCCTACAAACAAAACTACAGCGGCTTCACATTAGCACAGCATAATATTTTTACTATAATTTCCTCATTCTCATTTGGCACCATAGAAACTTGAAAGCTCTGCACAAGCACAATCAAACCCAATAGCAACTGAATAGGGTTGCTGTTATTATTCGGGAAACGGCTAAACTCTTCCTAGACATCACAGATTTGGCCCTGAAAATCTACAATTTAACAGTTATGATGTTCTCTGTGCAATGGAATCAGCGCTAAAATGCACTAAAAGCCAATTATTGTAATTATAGCAATTATAGGCAGGTAGGGGTTATTATATGTTTCTGATATTGTTTGAGCAACTCTGGTAATAAATACTATTTAAAGAGGAGCTTTACTGTACATAACCATGAAAACATGACTTTTTTATAGTATATATTTATTCATGATTTAGTTACAGCACAGCTGAACCAAGATCAAAAAGTTGTTTCTTATGTACCTGGCCTAACGCAGTTTTTAAGGCTATGGTTTTAAAGGTCTGACCTGACTGGGCCATGCCTAAGGGGCATGTCCTGTCCCAGCCCCATGTCTCCTCAATCACACTCCCATGGCTAGGAGAACTCTCAGCATTTGGGGTTTATAAAAATTGTAACCGCACATGCGTAAAACACTGCAAGGGTGCAGTCAAGGAGAAGCATGCCTGGGACAGCACCTGTGCCTTAGCTGTGACCAGGGGCGTTGCTAGGTTTCCAGGAGATCCGGGGCACTTTTGGGCACCAGTGAGGGGGACCATGTGAATAATCGTGGTCCTGACAGATTGTGGGTGTGGCAATATAATGGGCATAACTTAAAGTGTGTGAACTCATTTTGCAGTATTTTAGTGTATAAAAGTGAAAAAAAAGTGAAAAGTTGATTAGTATCTCCTATTAACCCTTAAAGAGACACTGAAGTCTCTTAAAAATCCTCTTTTTATTACAAAATTGTGTTTAACATTATTGTCCTACCTAAACCACCGCATCCCTGCCACTGTAACCTCACTATATCCCCCCTAACTCCCTCCTCCCTCTCTCCCGCAAAATCCACAAATTTCTTGGTCATGGATTTTGCTGCTGTTGGAGGCAGAGCTTTCAGCCGCAGCTCTGCCTCCATGCCCGTCTATCAGCGGCGGATCTCCGCCTCTCCCCCCTCCTCTCAGTGAAGAAAGACTGAGAGGCGGCGATCCGAGCTGAGAGGTAGAGCTGCGGCTCATAGCTCTGCCTCTCACGGAAGCGCTGCCCGGATTGCCCCCCCCCCTCCAATTTTAGGTTTGTAAAACCTCAAAAGCAAACCTCTGCAAAACGTTCAGTTTGTGCGAACTTTTCGAACCACAGTAGACTTCAATGGGGAGGTGAACTTTGAAAACTAGAAACACTTATGCTGGCCACAAAAGTGATGGAAAAGCTGTTTCAAGGGGTCTAACACCTGAGTTTTTTCAGTGACTACAAGAGGGAAAAAAATGTCAAAAAGACCTTATAGTTTTTGAGAAACTCAATTTTAAAATTCTCCTTCTGATCGTGGGAAAAATTAAACGCCCACCGACTTTAACGGTTAATAGCAAAGTCCCCATAGTAGAAACACCAAAATTGCAGGGTATGTAGAGGGGGACAGTGACTACAATAGAATTTTTTTTTCAAAAAGACCTTATAGTTTTTGAGAAAACCGATTTTAAAGTTTCAAAGGAAATTCTCCTTCTGACCGTGGGAAAATTAAACGCCCTCCGACTTTAGCGGTTAATAGAAAAGCCCCCTTAAAAGCTGGAAACACCAAAATTGCTGAGAATGTTAAGAAACAGTGGGAACAAAAGGGAAAACATTTTTTTTTCAAAAAGACCTTATACTTTTTGAGAAAATCGATTTTAAAGTTTCAAAGAAAAAAGAGCCGATTCATTTAATTCAATTCATGAATGAACCGGTTAGTATAGCTTAGAATGCGTCCTGTGCAGGACACATAGCTGCGGCTCCTGCTGTCTCTCCCCACCTTCCTTCACCCATCAACCCCCACCTAGGCTGGCACCCGGGGCACCCATGGGTGCACCAGGTGCCAGGCTAGGTGAGGGTGAGAGGTGAGGAGGCAGGGAGGACAGCGGGAGCCGGCAGCTATGCGTCCCACAGGATGCATACTCTGCTATGTGGGGGGCGGCAGAGATCTTCAATCAACTTAATTGAAGATCGCAAGATAAGAGGATACTGTATTCGTGGGACATTTCCGAGGATATTGGCGTGGGAATTTTTTCTTAAAGGTACAGGTAAGTATTTCTGAAGATCGAAAGATAGAGGATACTGTCGTCGTGGGACATAACAGGTTATAGCGTGGGACTTTTTCTGAGGATATTGGCGTGGGAACTTTTTCTTAAAGGTACAGGTAAGTATTTCTGGTTAATTAAGAAAATTAAAGGACTTTTTTCATCGTTGTGATTTTATTTAATTTAACCTTTTGTGGAAATGAGTAAGGGGTACTTTGTTGTACCTCTATACTAATTTCTCCTGGGAGGGGGGTGGGCACCTGGGGTCCCCTTCTTACAGAGAACTCCCAGATGCCACCATGAACCACCCCCAGGGAGTCATTTCCCCCACCTCCTCCTGGGGCACCGGAGGTGGGGAAGAGCCCCCTGTCCATGGATTGGACAAGGGCTCCGGGGGGGAGGGGAAGGCTTGGCCTCCCCTCTCCCCCGGAGCCCCCCCCCATACCATGGACCATGCAGGCTGATATAGCTCAGGGTGCGAAGCCCCAGTCAGCCGGGGCTCCGCATTCTGGCTATCCCAGCCTGCATGGGGGACAAGAGGTTACAAAGAGCTCGGGAGGGGGGACCCCACGTCATTTTTTTTCAGATTTCCCACAATCAGCACATAAAAATAATACATTTTTTTAAATATTGTTTCCTGCTATCTTTTTAACATATCCTGCAAATTTGGTGTTGCTAGGATGTAAGGGGCCTTTGCTATTAACTGCTAAAGTCGGCGGGTGATAACCAACCAGATTTATAGGGGTGCAAAAGTGCTGAATTTTGCCATTGGCTTTCATTGGGCTTCCTATTTCACATTCAAAAATTTCAAATCTTTTCAAAGGATGATGGCTCAGCAGTGGCAAATTTTCTAGCATTGTAGGGACTTTTAGGGGGCTTAGGACTGGTGAATTTGGGGCCCCTAGGCCAAAGAGGTCATAGCCTAGGGTCACAAAAGCTTGTTTTTTTGGCAATGATGCCAGTGACAAACGTAAATCGCCGCCATGTCCGTTAGCAAAGTCTGAAGCTCACAACATTTTGCATGCAGGTAGAAGACATATTGTTGTACTTGCACTCGTTGGGTTCCCTACATCTCTGCAAACCAGAGTTATGGGGGTGCAAAAGTGCTAAAATCTCCCATAGGCTTTCATTGGGGCCTAGGTTTTGAGGGTACAAAAGCGCCGGTTTCTGCCGAACGGTATGGCTGAGCGACCCCAAATTTTCAGGCTTTGTACGGAGTTTAAGGGGGCTCAGGGCTGGTGAGTTTTGGGCCCCTAACCCAAAGAGATCATATCCTACAGTCACAAAAACCTGTTTATTTTTGCAATGGTACTGGTGACGAACGTAAATCCCCGCCATGGCCGTTAGCAAAGTCTGAAGCTCATGACATGTCACATGCAGGTAGAAGGCATATTGTTGTACTTGCACTCCAACGTTGGGTTCCCTACACCTCTGCAAACTAGAGTTATGGGGGTGCAAATGTGCTGAATTTTGCCATTGAGATTTTTGAAAATGAAATAGAAAGCCCAATGAAAGCCAATGGCAAAATTCAACACTTTTGCACCCCTATTTTTGCACCGGCTCTTTTTAACGAATCAAATGAATCAGCTCTGTAACTTTTCCTTTGAAACTTTAAAATCGACTTTCTTAAAAAGTATAAGGTCTTTTTGAAAAAAAATGTTCCTCTTGTTTCCACTGTTCTTCTTAACATTCCCTCTTTTGACGGGACTTTGCTATTAACCGCTAAAGTCGATGGGCTTTTACTTTTCCCACGGTCAGAAGGAGAATCTCAGGCCATCTCTACCGGGGAGTTTGGGGGGATTTAGTCAGATTACAGCGGTGGGGATGCGGCGGTTTAGGTAGGGTAATAATGTTAAACACAATTTTGTAATAAAAAGATTTTTAAGTGACTTTAGAGTCTCTTTAAAGGAGTTGTGAGGTGACAAACCTCTATTTAGATTTACTTACCTGGGAATTCTTCCAGCCCCTAGAAATGTGTGGTCCCTCACCCCAGGTCTGTGCTGCTTCATACTCCCGGTCCAATAGCTTATTGCTGTGCTCCCACTGCTGGGAGTGTTCTGTGCAGGCACAGTGCTACTGAGCAGAACAATCCTGGCGGCAGGAGAGCGATCGTGTAAGGTATGTGCATCCATGCTTGCGCAGCCAACCTGATGGGGCTGAGAACTGGAATGAGGAGCAGTCCAGACTCATGGCGACGGATACACACACTTCTAGGGGCTAGAAGAAGCCCCAAGTAAGTAAATCTGAATAGAGGTTTGTCACCTCGCAACTCCTTTAAAAATCATACCCAAACTAAGTGCAGGCATATCTTATTGCATAAGATTCACCAAAGCATATACAGTATAAACAACACCACGTGCAACATACAGGAAAAAAGACTAGTTTTTTAAACTACATTTCTCTTCAGCACCAGAGTGCAAGATCCAAATAGTGAGAGACAAATGGAAATAGGGGATGTTGACAGAAAGAGAGAGGATGGAAAGAGAGAGAGAGTATAAACAGTATAAGGTAAAGTCATATATAAGTATAGTGGTGTAAACAGTGTCATGCTGTAAATATCCTGCAGAGTGGCCGTTGAATACACACATTTTCTCACATAATTCCATTATGCATAATACTTCCAAAGAATATCTGCACACTGAAATCAGTCTGTCAGCATCAAAAACCCTCTGACACAACTCCTGTCCCTCTTGTATACACTTTCACCCGATGAATGTCCTGTTAGTAAAGCTCCTTTGTGCGGCCAACGTAAGGTGACGGAAGAATCGCACTGTCCGGCTGCCTTTGAGCCCAATCAAAGAGATATCCAACATTCCAGCTAAACACACACTATATTTTTACATCTTAGGACATTACAGGCAACAGCACTAGAACTTTAACACTACACGGATTACACCCCTTCTCTTTACAGCCCAAATCGCTGACTGCTGTGCAAAGCATCCTGTATTACAGGCAGCACCAGCACATACCTTCTGCTTCCTGCTCTCGGGAGGCTGCCCTGCATTTCAAAAACAGCCGCACTGTCCTGCAACTGTATCCTTCTGCCATGCCGAATTCCAGCACAGCAAAATGAGCATGAGCCCCACATGAAATAGCCTAACAATGCACCTGGCTGTGACCCAGCTGCGTCAAACTTTTCAGTTAGGGGTTGACAGTGCCACAATGAATGGGACCCAGAGTACACTGAGGGATCTCAAAGAATATGGGAGGCTAGAAGAAGCCACAGATGAGTAAAAGTAAAAAAATGTTATCCCAGTTTAGGTGTGCTTTAATGTTTGTCCATTGTAAAATGTTACCTTATTAAACTTATCAGAGATAACAACCTTTTTACTGCTAACAACGTGCATCGCTGTGAGATTTTTTTGTATCTTGTGTGAGGTGAGCAGGAACGTCACATGATCTCCCAGAGTGCACTGGGAGAGAAGGCTGCATGACATCATAGCCTAGGTTAAACATCACTGGGAGGGCGGGGTTAATTACCAATAAACAGTAATACTGCATATAGATATAAGAAGCGTTTCTGATGCTCAGACCAAGATAATTCAGGGAAAAAATGGATATCTTGAATGATTAATTGAATTCTGTTATGTGGCATTACAGTTAAAAATCTGATTTCTTTGCATAAAGTTTTAGAATGCAGAAAAATGTTGTATTGATTCTGAGTTTGCATAGTACAAACCTTGCCTTGTGGAATTTTTCCAAGCAATGCTTAAATCAATTACACTACCTACAAATATCCTAACGTATACAAGTATAAAGATGACGCTCTGCCGAAGTTTGATTAATGCACATGAAACCCGTGGATGAAAGCATGCACGCCACTAACGCCTCCGCATCCTAATCTATTTGCTGCCTGTCAGCCCTTGCTATTCTCATACCAATAAAGACTTGCAGCAAATCACAGATGAGTATGTAGTTACGTCTCTGCTCCCCTCCATACAACATATGACCTCTGTGGAAAGACTCTGAATGGATTCTTGAGGATGCTGCCCAACACTGTCCACCCTATGATTATGGGGCAGGAGGCTAATGCACACCATACAATTTTCACTTCAAATGTATTTACAGACACCCCCCAAACCTATCACTGTCTAATTTGACTATGGTAGGGATTAAAGCGTGAGCCCCTTCTGAGGGACAGTTAATGACATGACTATGTAGTCTGGAAAGGGCTTCAGAAAATGTCAGTGCTGTATAATTACTTATTAATAATAATAATAAAAGTATGAATCCGGCCTAGCCTGTCCACGCTCAGCTCCCCCCTAGCATCCGGCATCTTTTCCTGTATTATGTGATTATGAGCAGGGGCATTGCTAGCCCCAAAGATTAGTGGCACCTGCCCCAAATGTCCCCCAGGCACAGTCAGCTGTGCTGCCTCAATGGTGGGCATGCTGGGTGCTGTGGTGCCTCTATGTGGGCATACTATGTGCTGTGGCTCCATGCTGGGTGCTCCAATGCCTTCATCGGGGCATACAGGGAGCTGTGGTTATTCACTGGGGGAATGCTGGTAGTTGTGGTGCCTCAATGGGAGGCCTATGGGAGCATCGGAAGAGGTCCTGAAGAAGGTCAGTGAATGTTATGTGGTGACTGCACCCCACTCCACCCAGCAGAAAGTCAGACCAGCTAGCACAGAAGCCAGGTAACTATGCCTAGTTATGTTTAAGTGACATTGTCTGTTTATGTGGATGGATGGGGGGCTTCATCTAACATTTTGCTGGGCAGGCCTACTTACACCACTGTTAAGTTCATGTAAATGTGGCTCCACCCATGACCACACCCACATTATGTTGCATGGCCACACCCATTTTCCAGCTGGAGTGCCCCAGATCTCTTTGGATCCTAGCAAAGCCTCTGATTATGTGTGCAGGACGCAGAGCTGAGTGGTGACAATAGGCCGGATATCGATCATTTTGACAGTACTTTCTCACCAACTTTTTAGTTTTTTTTTTTCAATTGCAGAAGTGCTAAAAAGTTATTTTAAACAAAAGATGAAAAAATATCCCCTAGGACAGTGATCAGCAAACTTGCCTCTCCAGCTGTTAAAGGGAACCTTAACTGTGGGGGGGGGGGGGGGAATTCACTTACCTGGGGCTTTCCCAAGCCTCCTGCAGCTGTCCTGTACCCGCGCCGGTCCTTCGGTGCCCTCCAGTCTCTCTCCGCGGCTAAGTTTCGTTTTCGGCCAACTGACAGTCGTCCTCCTGCAAAGGGTCCTCTTCTTCCGCATTCCCAGCCGTAATGCGCTGTAAAGCACATCATGCGGACGCGCTTTGCGGCGCTTTACGGCGGGGAATGCGGAAGAAGAGGACGCTTTGCCGGAGGACGACTGGCAGTCGGCCGAAAACGAAACTTAGCCGCGGAGGGAGGACCGGCGCGGGCACAGGACGGCTGCAGGAGGCTTGGGAAAGCCCCAGGTAAGTGATTTTTTTTCCCCACAGTTAAAGTTCCCTTTAAGGAACTACAAATCCCACAATGCATTGTGGGAGTCTAAAAGCCACAGTCATCATGATTCATAAAGGCAAATGCATTGTGGGTCAGCTGGAGAGCCAAATTTGCAGATCACTGCCCTAGGAGAAAAAGTGAATTGAATAAGGCCCTTTGCATCATCTATCTCTAAAGATGGAATTAAAGTCAGAATTCTAACTAGGAAATCTGGGCTTAGGGTCCGTTCACATCTAAAACCGCAAAACGCCTTGCGGGAGTGATTTTTCAGCGATTAACGTGGAAAAAAATCACTGGACACTGCGGTGGTTTTGGAGCGATCGTGATTAGCAGAGCTATGCATGCTAATCACGATCGCTAAACGCAAATTGCGAATCGCCAGCAAACCGCTGCATGTAACACGTTTGCGGTTAACGCTAACCGCAAACGCGGCAGTGAGAACACGGCCATAGTGGTACATGTTGTAGCGGTTTTTTAAAAAAACGCTAGCGGTTTGCCTTGAGCGGGAATCACGCGGTTCTCGCTCAAGTGACAACGGCCCTTAGACAATTTGGAAATCAGCAATCCCAATCAGCCCTACTGGTTACTTTTACTGTGCTGCCCTAGGCATATGCCCTCAGTTGCCTAATGAAAAATAAGGTCCTGTCTAAAATACAGCTGTTGCTGTTTTTGCAATCTTACTGGTATCAACGTCCCCAGCAGCAACATAGAATTTTTGCTACATCCTCCCTGAATGTCACAGCTGGGGATCCTCTCATGCATCCAAATTGAGACGGACCGGAGCAACATTCCATTAAATCATTATACATTTTAATGATACAGGCAATTCAATTATAGATTTGTGTTTGTTGTGGAGCGGGAACGTATGTATTTCATATAAATGTATCCAAGCACTCCATGAGATAACAACTGAACTGTAGAGGAAAATCTACTTGTAAGATATACAGCACTATATTTTATATACAGCAAGGAAACCTCATTAGCTCAAAAGCAAAATAGGAAGATATATTGTATGTCTTGTTATCTACAGTGAAATAGACACCAGCTTGGAGATCTGCCCACTTTCGTTGCAAAAAGCAATAGCCGGTACACGCTACAGTACATAATACATGATTTTACTTAGAAAGTCAATATTGTTTTCGACTTAGAAATGCTATATTTAGATATGATGGCAAAGGCCGGCTTGTTCTGTGACTGCTCTTAATGTAGATAGGGTTAGAGGAACATGATTGATATGATTTTCTGCATTTCCTGGCCATTTCTAATAACCTTTTAAACATGTGGCAGGCTCAAAAGAGAGAGAAAAAATACATGTCAGTTACAAAAAAACGCTTGCAACCTTGAGAGTGGCTTTCAGGAAGAAATGGGGCAGATCTGCTTAAGCAGAGAGATTTGAAATTGAGAGACATTGAAGAGGACATTAGCATGACTGGTTAACTAACAAAATGTAAAAACCATTTATTGGCTAACTTAGAGATAAATAAACAGTAAGGTTTCGGTTTCGGGTAATAATAAGCCTTCGTCGGACTTGGTTCCTGCATATACTGACAAAATGTACAAAACACAGCTTATACAGTATATACTGACATACAGAGGAGAAACATTCTTTAGCAGACATAAATGTAATAAGATGCCTTGTCAGTATATGCAGGAACCAAGTCTGATGAAGGCTTATTATTAGCCAAAAGCTTACTGTTTATTCATCTCTAAGTTAGCCAATAAGTGTTGTAATCCAAACTTCTTGCTTTTACTGATGGCTAACATGGTACAATACTCTAACAAAATATAGATGGGAGGCTGTAACGTGCAGCTGCGCAAAACTGAGTGGGTTCTCCATCTCCACTGAAATGCCACAAGTGTAATTTCTGGCAATATCAGTGCCCAACGTAAGACATTGATGCGCTAGCTGCAGAGCAGGATCATCCACCAGGCATCCTAGGCAGGTGCCTGGGGCCTAGTGGGTGTCAAATAGCCCACCAACCACCTTCTCTGACCTGTCCCCACTTCAGCTTACCTTTATATTGCCCTGCTGCCACTTATTAGATAATCTCATGAATAAGCAGGTATAAAGGATTTCCTAATGAGGGCCAGATCACACTGCGATGCAAATGCAGCAGATGGGGTCAGGATGCGCTGGCCTCTGGTTAGCGTTGTTTACATTAGCTGCCATTTCCATCCACTGCATTCGCATAGCCACCTGTCCAATACCGTCTGCTGCTTCTACCCTCATCCGCACCATTCGAACTTGTCTGATGCTGGTCCCGGACACCAGGAAGCATAGGGCTCTCTGTTGGGTTGTAAAAAATCAATGTGATTTCTACCTAACAACAGGGAGGATTCTCATTGGTCCACCATAAACCAATTGAGAATTTTCCATTTTGCAGCAGAATTCCTATTGGTCTTTTAGCATAGCAGTGGGGTCTCCCATGCTTCTTCTGGTCTCCAATCCCCTGCAGTGGACCGAATGATGGCGGCAGAAGAAAAAATCCACAAAATAGGTAAGTATTTTCTGGAAACCAGCTCAATGGGAATGGACAGCATCTGTTCCCATAGGCCAATACTGTTGTGGAAAAATGCAGCAGGTCAGGATTTTGCAGTCTGGTCCGTGTGTATTGCATTTACATCTTGATTGATATTTTGAGTGCATACTATTAATAACATAGGATGAGTTCACAATCCGATTTTGTGTTTTCCTGCTTTCCAGATCGGGCCCTAATATGTGATCGGGCCCTAATGCTGACAGATGTCCTGTAGCATCCATAGATAGCCCTGGTGCTATAAGTATGTGCACCTTTATATCTCTACATTATATTGGCATAACCAATGCAATGGACATAGATCAAATCCTCATCATAGATCTAATCCTGCTGTTATGTTAATTATAAGATTTATTTTTCTTTGCTAGACGCAAACGCGCACCAAGATGATTAACCTTAAAATATGATACGTACAGCATTTTGTCCTGATAAAATAACATTTCCCTGGTTATTAGTTTTGACTGTGTGTGTAAACATGATTCATGGGCTGAATCAGATGGGTCTGTGATGTGAGTAACTAGCCCCAAGCCAAAACTTCACCATCAATTTCAGGCCGGATAGACAAAGAATACCAAAGGCGACTTAAATTCTACAAGAAAACCCATTATTTGATAGGGTAATAAATTTAGCCACTTCTGTGTCAGCTCCTATTTCTGATTATTTGAATCACAAATGACGAATGGCAGCGATGACATACTGCTCTCTGTGTCATGTGACGCTCTGTGCGTGGGAAATACACATGTCCTGCTCTAAATCCCAGTTACAAAAATAAATAAATAATGTATATGGCCTACAGTCTAGGAAAAGTGGCAAGCAGAATGAATGCACATTATTTTATTCTAAGCATCTTTACATTTTTTAGCTTAAATGATGGTTACATGAGGTACCGTAGTCAAATATTGATGGAGACTCCTGGGTGAAGCATGGATAGGATTGAACTTGGCAGCACACAGTCACATACAACACACTGTGCCTACAGCATGTGGACCAAGAGATGCATAGCTTGAGGCAGGGCTTCTTGATGCACACATCATGCCGCGTAGCACCTGAGTTCAGCACGGCTATAACAGCAATGCTATTGTCTGCGCCCAGTGTACAGGTAATACGGGGAGCCTGCGATTGACGGACTTCAAATTACATCTCTCTCCGAGTTGCTTCAACTTGAAGGGAGGATAGTAATTAGCACCGCCTGGAATTTGTGCAGCAGCAGGGTGAGCCGTCCGAATGACCCTCACCATGTACCAAAATGATGGGTGCCAGCTACGAATGTACGGGTATAGCCACACTCCTTGCATGCATGTAAAAACGCAGCGGGCAAATTTTGGTGCAGAGTGAACCCTAAAGACTCCTGCTGAAACTCCTGCTCGGCATAAAAACTGATCCCCCACTGAATGGTAGCAACTCGGGAGGACACGTAATTCGGGCTCCGGCTATTTCTGCCAGCTGAATTACCCTTTTTTTTTTTTTGCTAATTTGTGATCCAGCAGTGGCGGTGTTGTAATTAGTCGCTGATGGCTCCAGTTGCTGTAGCTGTAATGCACATTACAGTCTATGGCGGCGCACAAAATCATCAGTGCATCACTGCACCAAATTTAGCTGTCCATCTTGCCAATCTCCACTGTCCCTGCGATCAGCCGCCAGCAATCTACTGCCACTCAGTCATCTCAGCCGCCTATGGACCCACATCCATGTCCTCTGCTGATGGCTGCCTCCTGCACCCCCATGCTGATCCCCCCCCCTTTTCTTAACATCCACATGCCATTGTATACCAGAGTGGGGTGTCTGTTCCCTGCAGTGTCAACCACTGGATTAAGTTCAGTCTTGATGAGAGACAGAAGGAGTGCATGTGTATACATCTTTAGAGGGGGAAGATGGGAGATACCAGGTGATCTTTGCTGACAAGGAAAGTCACGCACACACACACACACACACACACACACACACACACACACACACACACACACACACACACACACACTATATGCACACATACACACACACACACACACACACACACACACACACACACACACACACACACACACTATACACACATACACACACACACACACACACACACACACACACACACACACACTATATGCGCACACACACACACATACACACATATATATATATACACACACACACACACACGCACACACACATACATATATACACACACACACACACTATATATATATACACACACTATACACACACACACTATATACACACACACACACACACTATATGCACATACTCACACACACATATATACACACACACACATACACACAAATATATACACACACACACATACACACAAATATATACACACACCCACACTATATGCACACACACACACACACACACACACACACACTATATGCACACACATACACACATACATACACACATGCATACACACACACACACACACACACACACACACACACACACACACACACACACACACACACACACACACATATACACATAAATACACACACACACACACATACACATAAATACACACACACACAAATATACACACACAGAGATATACACACATACACATATCCTACTAATATAATAAATGGGAAAGTTCGGATGTTTGGATGTTTGTTACACTATCACGCAAAAACGGCTGAACGGATTTGAATGAAATTTGGCACACACATAGTACATTACCTGGAATAAAGTATAGGATACTTTTTATTCTCATAACCAAAAAGAGACAAATACCAATTGCACTGGAAAATGTAAACTGCAGCCATTCTTACACTGTTACACTGGAGGTGTGTTTAGCTTCTAAGTGCACAATGGTTAATTTGCATATATTCAGCAGTGATGCACTGGGAGACATCTCAAGCTCACTCCAACCTGAATTATCGCAAATTCTTTCTGTTGTAAGAAAGCAAACTTTTGTTTTTCTTAACATCTTAGTAAGGGGGCTTTTAGGACCATTGTAGTCCCTTACACACTCCAATGATTTCTGGGTCACCATGAGCTTGCTAGTTAGTCTGTATCTCTCGGTGTTACAAGCCCTACTGCATAGAGCCAAATTAATCCATGCTATGCACTGATGAGGATCAAGCAATCCAAAACAGTCTGTATGCATGTTGGGTTATTATGGCTCTGTACAAATTAACAAGCTGACACATCATTGCATTCCAGCAGTTCTGGAGGTGTGTTTAGCTTTTAAGGGTAATAATGGTTAATTTGCTTATATTCAACAGTGATGCACTGGGAGACATTTTAAGCTCACTCTAACTTGAATTATCGCAAATTCTTTCTGTTTTAAGAAAGCAAACGTTTGTTTTTCTTACACTGTTAATGGTAGGGTTCTCGAAACTTTGCACAGTTGGTCGATTTTCAATGGGAATATTTCTGCCATTCTTGCACTGTTAATGGCACAATCCTCAAACCTGCCATTCTTGCACTGTTAATGGCACAAGCCTCGAACCTGGTATAATTAATCAGTGGGTGATTGGGGTTCAATTTCAGAAAGGGGGTGAAGCCACAAATAGCCAATCAGATTTGTTTCATTCCAATGCAAATTATTGTTGCCAAACACCGCAAAGCTCACAAACTTGGTAATTGAGTAATTGATTAATTGTGTGTTAGGGTTAGGAAAGTGGTCACAGCCAACACCAGCCAAATACATAACAACGCAACGCAGGGTCATAAGTGGACGGAGACAAATAAAAATTTTACTGGGAAAAATGTAAACAGCAGCCATTCTTACACTGTTAATGGTAGGGTTCTCAAACTTTGCACAGTTGGTTACTGGGTGACTGGGATTAATATTCAGAAAAGTGGGTGGAGCCTATGAAAAACAATCAAAAATTACCTATTGATTTTTCAGGGGAATATTTCATGGCTGCCATTCTTGCACTATTAATGGCACAAGCCTCAAACCTGGCACAGTTGATCATTGCGTGACTGGGGTTTAAATTTATATAAGGGGGTGGAGCCTCAAACAGCCAATCTTATTTGTTTAATTTTAATGCAGGTTATTGATGCCAAAGACCGCAAAGCTCACAAACTTGAACATTGAGTAATTGTGTGTTAGGGTTAGGGTTAGGAAAAGTGGGCGCAGCCAAAACCAGCCAAATACATATCGGGCAATGCCAGGACATCAGTAGGCGGAGACAAATACAAATTTCACTGAGAAAATGTAAACTGCAGCAATTCTTACACTATTAATGGCAGGGTTCTCAAACTTTGCACAGTTGGTCACTGGGTGACTGAGATTAATATTCAGAAAAGTGGGTGTAGCCTACAAAAGCCAATCAAAATCCACCTGTTAATCTTTAAGGGGAATATTTAATTGATGCCATTCTTGCACTGTTAATGGCACAAGCCTCTTGCACTGTTAATCACCTGTACCTGGTACAGTTGGCCATTGGGTGATTGGGGTTCAAATTCAGAAAAGGGGTGGAGCCACAGCCAATCAGTTTTGTTTTATTTCAATGCAAATTATTGATGCCAAAGACCGCAAAGCTCACAAACTTGGTCATTAAGTAATTTTGTGTTAGGGTTAGAAAAAGTGGGCGTAGCCAACACCAGCCAAATACATACCTGAGCAATGCCAAGTCATCAGTGGGCGGAGACAAACACACATTTCACTGGGAAAATGTAAACTGTAGCCATTCTTACACTATTAATTGTAGGGTTCTAAAACTTTGCACAGTTGGTCTCTGGTTGACTGGGATTAATATTCAGAAAAGTGGGTGGAGTCTACAACAACCAATCACAATTCACCTATTGATTTTCAAGGCAAATATTTAATTGCTGCCATTTTTGCACTGTTAATGGCACAAGCCTCAAACCTGGTACAGTTGATCATTGGGTGACTGGGGTTAAATATTTAGAAAAGGAGTGGGGCCACAAACAGAGAATCAGATGTGTTTCATTTCAATGAAAATTATTCATGCCAAAGACCACAAATCTCACAAACTTGGTCATTGACTATTGACAACTGTGTGTTAGGGTTGGCCACAGCCAAACAGCAGCCAAATACATACCCGGGGAACATTAGGACATCAGTGGGTGGAGAAAAATACAAATTTCACTGCTAGAATGTAAACTGAAATTTGGCACACACATAGTACATTACCTGGAATAAAGTATAGGATAATTTTTATTCCCATAACCAAAAAGGGGGCAGAGACAGGTTTCTTAAACTTTGCACAGTGGGTGACTGGGATTAATATTCAGAAAAGTGGGTGGAGCCTACAAAAGCTAATCAAAATTCACCTATTGATTTTCAAAGGAGTGGAGCCACAGCCAATTAGATTTATTTCATTTCAATGCCAATTATTGATGCCAAAGACCACAAAGCTCACAAACTAGGACATCCTTGAGTAATTGTGTGTTAGGATCAGAAAAAGTGGGCAGAGGTAACACTAGCCAATTACATACCCGGGCAACCAGCTAGTGTACGCACACACGCACGCACGCGCACATCGTTTTTAATGTGGCGCCATTTTTAACTCATTGCAAATTAATGCGGCGACATTTTTACACTGTCGGCGCTGCTGCCATTTTTAACTGATCCGTAGTGAGATTAGAAGGTAGCCAGCACTCAACACTAGGAGGACACTTCTCAAGCTAAGTTTTTCTTGGAACTAAAGTAACAGCCTAATCCTAAACGGTGAGTCAGCTAGGACAGAGTTACTGAAAAACAACTATCAGGGCCTTATTTAACACTGACTGAAAGAATAAGCTGCAGAGTGACATCTTAGGATCATGGTGGAAACAAATTAGTAATTGCAGTCAGTAATGCTACAGTTACAGCCCAACAAAATCCAAAACTGAAGAAGCAAAATGATGATGACAATTTGGATTGCTGTGAATTATAACTATTATCAAGATTGCAAGCTCAAAAATCCTTTGTGTAGTTGTTGGTTCTCATAAGCAGAGTTCAAGTCTTACAATTACACAGCATCTTCTCTGTGACCTGCACTATGTTGCCTACACACGAGGACACATGGTTAAAGTAATGCAGTGTAGTGTAGAAATTCTGGGAAATGTAGTCTGAGACCTATTGTTTTTCCGAGTTTAGTGTCACATGATCACACCGGATTGAAAGCCCAGTAGTCAAATTCAGAGAGTACAGTAAGCACGTTGTACTGCGGCAGCAAGCACAACTCTCCCATGACAAATTTATTCTTACATTTTTATATTACTTTACCATCCTGATTGCTATTAGAATTTGCTATGATCAGTTTTGGTTTCAGCTGGGTTTAACATCTATAAATGCACTAGTTATAGCAAACAGCTGATGTCTAGATTAAGATTATCATTATGAGAAGTAATTTTAAGTTCAACACATTAAATGGCTGGAGGTAGCTTTCTGAATTCAACACAATCATGTCTTTTGGAGAACCATGTATTTGTTTTCTGTTATGCGTGGTGCACTAACAGCTAAAAATACAACTCAACGATTTTCTTGTGGATATTGCTTTGTACTATAAAGACTATTACTGGCACTGTGTGCACTAAATTAATTAGTGGTTTATAAATAGTTTGCACCATGCGTCTAACACAAGACCCAAAGCCATTATGCTAACTGAGCTATCGGAATATCTGCTAAAAGCTGTTGCCTGACAAATAACATTATTAGTTCTCTGAATATCAAGGGCTATATAAAGAACAGTAATGTTGTCGTGTTTACAGCTGAAAACAATTTTGGCAATTAGATCAGGAGATTATTTTGTTTAACCTAAAATGTAAAAAATAAATAAAAAAAATTACTGTCATAAATTACAAAACACCAACGTGGCCCTTTGGACCGAAATCACCAATCTTAAATAACAATTTGCTTTTGAGATCGCCTACTGCTTACACGGCATATAATTCAGCTCGATTCTATCTCTGCCATATGGTACATACCTAAATAACGAGACTTTACCTGTGCACAGTCTTCTCACCTTGGTCCATATGCAATTTGAGGTGATAAGAAGCTTAAAATGTGTGAGCTCCTCATCACCTCACATCGACCTGGATTTTCACGCAAAATGGACTGCCAACTTCATCAGGAGCAGGAGGGTAACTACAGGGGAGCAGCCCCAGTGGGTTTTTGGGGGGGAAGGGGGGCAGAGCTGTAAGATGGCCCCAACTACTATTTCACTCCTTAAGATAAAGTAGTCAATCCTTTATATCAGGGTTTTTTTGTGGCTGTGAAGATTAAGATGTCCACACTCATTTTATGGCTCTTGCAAGATGGGCTCCCTGGCTGCGAGGGTCACCAGGGGTAGGCAAGCTAAAAGGGTGTGAACAAAGTTTTGGTGGAGGGGCATGATTTGTAGCTAAACTCTGATTAAGAGCATAACCCAGGTGAAAACTAGCTTTGCTTGAGTGATGTTCCTGTAAAGATATGCCAAGTGATGTGAAGTGAGGTGATTGTGCCGTGGAGCTGTCCTTCAGCACCACGGCACTGATTCCTTTGCTCCTCTACTTATGCTGACAATGTAGCGTGTTACGCAATAAATGCAAGCTGAGTTACCTTGGTAATGAAAGTGTTGTTAGTGTAATGTGTGCTATGCATGTAGCATAACATGTGTAACCCTAGCAATGCTCGTGTTATCTAGGTAAAGCAGGTCATGCTATTTGCACAATGCACACTGTCAGGATCTCTCCTGTAGCATGTTCTGTTGCTTGCAGTGGAGCTGCAACTAAGCAGTTCTGACTTGTCTGCTTGCATTCGGTTGCACATTCGGAGTAAGTCTTATTGTCATTTGCAATCACTCTGCAGTTCAGAGCAGTTCAGGATGCTGTCAGGATTCCTCAGATAGCCCTGGATTTCCTGTATGCATGTTGCTGCATAGTGCTGCATGAATTTGTTATGATAGTCTTTCAGCTAGCAAATGGTAATCAAGACAGCTCAGGATTGAATGATTACCATTCAGCTGTGTGGAAATTTGCATACCTGCATCCACTGGCTGATGCCGGCATAAAAGTCTGCCTCCCATTTCAGACTCCACCCAACATAGCGTTCAGCTCACTGAGTTGTCGTTGGATCTATGCTGTGAAAGTTGTTATTGTAAAAACGTATAATGCCCTGCTCTGTATTTTCATGTCTGCTGGACGTTTGCTGACCTGCAGGGGACAGTGAAGTCCTTCTGATCCTGATAGTTTGGATTCTGCCAGCACCACGTTGGTGACTGCTAGTATTCCTTCTTGCCTTGTTCTTGCCTTGTTCTTGAGGAAGAACTATAGCAGCGGTTGCCATTAGTTTCGCTCCTACCTGTTAGTCTTGTCTATCTCAGTGTGAATGTTGCCGTCGCTGAAACAGCGACTAGATTGGCTGAGCATTCCGTCTGTCTGTCTGTTGACTGTCTTGTTAATTGTTATTACTTGCTTTAGCTAGTGAGTTATTTGAGAGCTACATTTCATATATTGCGCATCAGCACAATATATATGTACTCTAGTCAGTCAGTATTGTATTATTTGTAATATTGTATATTGTATTGTGTACCGACCTTTGCCTGCCTCTCGACCATGAATCTGCCTAATCCTTCCAATACGACTTACATCTACATTAACGTGTATGACCCAAGCCTGTTACCTACTACATCTGTTGTGTATTGTATCACATAGCATCTAGCCTGATAGGCGGCCCAGAGCTGCAGTTGCTCTGGGCAATCTTGCTCCCTTGTTCTTTACTCCTGTGTCCATCTGTGGAGCCTCTTCCATTATCCAGCTACTTAGCCTTGTTGTGCTGGGTGGTCAGAAAGTGTGCCCCCCCCCCCCCCCCCCCAGGATTACAGCACACTATGTTGTCAGCAAAAGTAACAGTAAACCTGCTGTGTCCTCCCTGGTCATGGCTACTTTAATGAACTTTTGTGAATAATATGGCTCATTATTACATTCTAGGATGACAGGGTAGAATCCAATAGGCCTCTTTCAGATGGGAGGCTGAATTGCATGCTTGTCAGGCAGTTAAGCCTCCTGGCTGCCACCCATGAGCAAAATCCGGGTGCAATTAAAATACAGGCAACCGGCAGCATTTGTACTACCATTGGTGTCAGTGCTTGATTCTCGGTGGCGTTACCCAGCAGCAGAGAACCGCAACTTGTGTCTGAGCATGGCTGCATCTGCTCTATGGGGGGACTGCCTGCCCAACTCCAGTACCAAGCGCTAACAAGTACAAGTGCTAACAAGCTGCCCCTTATGAAAGAACCTTAATACTTTTACAAATCATTTCAATTGTATTTTGAATTTTTAATATGTGAATTGTTTTATTAATATCCTCCATCCTTTTTCCTGTGCCCTTTTTATTTATTTATTTTGGAGCAAGTCACAGGAATGCATTTTTATATTCAACTCGGATGTTATCATTTTTCTAAACATTTCTCTTTTCATCTTATCATCCACGTCTGATAAAATCTCAGTACCACAAACTTGAACAGTCGTGTTAAACAGTCACAAAGAAATAAAAGGGTTTGGAACACTGATCTTTACCGAATTTTGTAAAGTTTTGGTGACATTATGTTTGGTTTGTTTTTGTTTTTTTTAGTTTTTAAATATGAATTATGCTCTATTTACCTTGTGCAGGAGGGAATGGGAAATTGTACAAAAGCTAGAAATTAATTTATCAAAAGCCTAATAGGCACAGTCAATAATTATCTCCTGGAATGATTATTTTTGGATGACAGGCCTCTGGATGAGTGCTGTAGAGACACATGTCTGGGCTAGAAGGGGATGTGGGACAGTGAGCAGCAGATGAATAGGCCCTGTGTTAGCAGAAAAAAAGGACTCAGGCGTCTAGTGGATGAAAAGGGCCATAGATTCTAATGCATTTATCATTAATACAGCGCCCAAAGCAGAAAAAAGAGCGCCCAATAAATATCGTTAACAATATTAGAACATTAAAGTTTTTGAAATATGTTATTGTTTTAGAAGCTTGCAATGTTATAGTTTTTGTCATATTATTATGTTTGTATAGAGACATTTTACATTATCAAATATCGTTTCTATGTGTGTAAGGGTGTTTCTGCAGGGGGAGTGGTCAGGGTTAGGCAACACCGGGGTGGTTAGGGTTAGGCACCACCCCAGGAGAAGTGTGTAATGATCATTTCCCGTCTGTTTTAATGCATTTTTTATTGTTAATCAATTTCATTAACAATGTTTATCATTACTGAGGTTTCATTATCCACTGCGCCAATTAGTTATCCAGCCAGGCCCTTTTTCCTGGCGCCATTTTTTCATGCACCCGGCCATTAGTGTGCAGAACAATAAGAAATAATGGGTTATATTTGATAAACCACGGTCTCCCTTTCCTCTGGGCATCTGCCACTGTATGCTGAGATCCTCTGGCTCTTGAAGCATTTCACATCATTAGGAGCCTCAGGGGGGCATCATACAGCACCCCGCTCCTGAGAGGAAAAAGACAAGAGGCAGCATGGACTAGATAAATAGCCCTTCTGCTTGGAGGCCCAGGCCACTGAAGTTACACCCCTGGGTGCTGCCATATACTTTAATGAAAATGCATGGCTATAGGGCACCTGGTGCTTATTTTAGGCGTTGACACTCAGCTGTTATATAGCTGAAAACTGTCTCTCCATTTTTCAGTAGCAGGTGATTGGCTACAGTATAGCCAAGTGTGGGCTATCAGTAATGCAGCACTTGGACTCAGCTATTATAAAGCAAAGCTTTGAATACAGGTTATGCAGTGCTGAGGCTTGGCTTCTATACAGTATACAGTAGCCCAGCTTGACTATGACATAGCTGGGCTCTGGGGGTTTATGTTAGGGGATAGGACCGGGGCTTAGCTATGATACAGCCAAGCTCTGTAGGTTACAGTTAGAGGATCAGATAGGGATAGACATATAGATAGGGGTATGATAGGGAAGTGGAGTTTGTGGTTGGTGTATAGATAGTGGTATGCTGAGGGAGGGGGGGTTGGTGATTGGCATATACAGTACATAGGGATTTTCTTCAGGAGGGGGTAAGTGTTGTGTTAGGTGCAGGGCCGTAGCTAGAAATCATGGGGTCCCATAGCAAAGTTTTGCAAAGTTTTGGTTGGGCACTACACATTACTTATAAGTTACTTTTGTGGCACTCCCCACACTTACCAATTTTAGGTAGCCAGATGGGCCTCCTATAGGTTTCAAGATGTAGCTCACAGCTATATAGGTAGCCAGGAGTCCCTATAGGTAGCCCAATGTAGCCCACCCCCTATATAGTTAGCCAGAAAGACCCCCTATAGGTAGCCAGGCATACCCCCCACATAGGTAAACAGAAGGGCCCCCTATAGGTAGTCAGATGTAGCCCGCCGCTATAAAGGTAGTCAGACGGACTTCCTATAAGTAGCCCGATGTAGCCCATCCCCTGTATAGTTAGCCTGAAGGACCCCCTTTAGGTAGAGAGATGTAGCCCCGCCATATAGGTAGCCATAAGGACCCCTTTATAAAGCCAGATGTTGCCTCCCCCCCAGGTAGCTGGAAAGTGAAGGACTCTCCATAGGTATACAAGGTGCACAACTCATGGAAACGGACGTCTGGAGACAGCAGATCTCCGGTTGAGTCATTTCCTGCTGCAGCTACTCTGATCTACAGATAGGGGGGGGGCACCGCAGAGTCTCATTTCTGGTGGCCATACACACCAGGCCCCCAATGGCTATGAGCCCCTGGTTCTCTGCTCCACTGCTTAGGTGATAAGCAAGCTGATAGTACATTAATTCAATACTATAATAGTAATTGAACACTATCATTCTTCCAACTGTCCTCAACACTTGGGGTCAAAATGCATCTTTAGAATGCGTACACCTATAGCCAGTCTATTTCATTCTTATGGACTTAGGTATCACACACTCATGTTTAGCCTATCTCTCTATACTGTCACACAGTGCTGGAGCACAAATTAGGAAACAGCAATGCCATTTTTTATGTGATGTGAAAATTGGTATCCTTATATTTCTATCTGCATGCATTATTCAGAGAGCTCAGCTCTCCAGGTACCGAAATCTCCTTCCTGATTACTGTAGTACAGGTGGAGATACAGGGATACTAATTATCATCTGACATGGAAATTGGTGTTCATGTATCCCACTCTGCATAGTGTGATTTGGAAGTTGATTCTCTTTGTAACCTCATCTCATTTTAAACACTACGAATGTGTTGGACAAAAAAATTCCAGTCAAAAAAATAAATAAAAAATAATAAAATTCTATAAAACCAGGGGCGTTCCTAGACCCAAAGATCAGTGGCACATGCCCAGGATTTATTCTGGGGTGCCCCGGATGTCCCCCAGGTCAGCTGTCAGCTGTGGTGTCTAAATGGCGGGCATGCTGGGAGCTGTGGTGTACCAATCAGGAGTATGTTTGGTGCTGTGGTGCCTCTATGTGGGCATACTGGGTGCTGTGGTGCCATGCTGGGTGCTGTGATGCCTTTATAGGGGCATGCAGGGAGCTGTGGTTCTTCTATGGGGGTATCTATTGTGGTGCTTAATGGAATTGCTTAATGGAATGCCCATGGGAACATGGGGGTGCTTTGGGAGAAACTGCCAGAAAACCTGGCAGCAGGCCAGCCCGCCAAGCAGAAATTCAGAGCAGCCAGCACAGAAGCCATGTAGCTCTGCCTAGTTATGTTTAAATGACACGGCCTATTTATGTGATATGCTGCATTTTTTTAAATATATATTAATGGAGAGGGGGCTTCATCTAACATTTTGCTGGGCAGGCCTACTTAGACCGCTGTTAAGTTCATGTAAATTTGGCTCCACTCATGATCACACCCACATTCTGGAGTGTGGCCACACCCATTTTCTGGCTGGAGTGCCCAAAAGTGCCCTGGATCTCTTAGGATCCTAGCAACAACCCTTGTTCAAAGCACACATATCTCATTCCCTAACACTATGATGCAAACAGGGATATACTAGTAATAAAGCGCAGAGGCGCTCTGGTAAAATATGATAGGATTTGGTCCCTTTCCTCCCCCCGGTCTCAGCTATAGGTAAATGTTGCTAACAAACAAGACAAGACAAATAACATTTTAATCACATTTTTCTCCTGGCGGTCGGACTCAAAGTGCCAGAGCTGCAGCCACTAGGGCGCGATCTATAGGCAGTAGCAGTGTCAGGAAGTTTTGCTCAAGGTTTCCTACTGAATAGGTGCAGTGATGAGCGAAATTGTGATGAGCGAAAATGCCGATATTCTTTTTGCATTCATTTTTTCAAAAATAATGTAAAATGTTGCGTTTTATCAGTTTTTCGCTTTAAAATTTGTGAGTTTTCAGGTTGTTTGCTATTTTTAGCTTTAAAGGGTCATTTGCTCTTAACTCATGTATGGATATTTTGGTGAAAATGTTGGCGTTTTCTTTGTGAGAAAATTGACATTGCCAAAATACAATGTATTTTCGCAAATATATTTTTGAAGTTGAAAATAGCATTTTAAATGCAAAAATGACTGTGGTAGAAATTTACAAGCAACACTGGTTGCTAATTCATGTTCATACAAGTACTGCATTGACGTTGGACCTTTCCCCCTCCCTGGGGGATTCTGATTGCTTTTCATTCTATTAGATCTTGCGGCAATGTTGTATTTTATTGGGTGTTGTATTGTGTGCAGAAGCCGGCCGAGAAATATATTTATTTTGGCTGTATCCTTGTATTGCATATTCTTGTTATCAGTGTTCGTATCTATTTTACTTACTTGTCTTAATAAAGCTTGACTTGCAAAATAGAAAAAAAAAAAACTGGAAGACTCTAAAGCTAGAAGGCTATTGTTTTCAACACCACTTTTCCACTGTACTTATTGGGTGAAATGAAACTGTTATAATTTAAGTAGGCCTCAGTTATTTGGCCTGAGTTTTATGTAAAAGGCTTGTCCGCAGTGTATGCCTTTAAAATAGATAGAGGTTTGGTGATGCAGGCAGAGGCATCTCAGGGTCTGCGTGTAGCAGAAGATACACGCAGATACTGAGAACATGTTCCTAAAGGAGGCCATCGGTTTACTCTGACCTCCACTTACAGGACAGGAACAGTAAACATTGGCCATGTTTACTAAACATTTACATGCCTGCATCTGGGTCAAGTGCCTCATTGATTATTAATCGAGTAGGCGGGTATGATGACACCATGAGTGGGTCCACCAATAGACTGATATAGGGGGTGGCGAAGATGATGTCATATTTAACTCTTTCCTAGTCGGTATTAAATCTGGAGCGAGCGATGGAGAACTCACTTCTGCTTCTTCCTTCTGCACTAGCTCGCAAGGCCGACTTGGACCTCTAAGCATGTTATCCCTTTATGTAAGCTGATATAATGTATGCTATGTACATAGGTAGTTTAGTGTAACGTAGGTAGGAAGAAGGTACCTGATAGACTTCGGTAGGGAGTCTAATCATGAGCTTATAATGCAACATGAAGATTTGCATAGCTAGGATATGATGACTGTATCTATCTGTCTTTCTGTGACTTGAATAAATAACGGAAACATTGGAGAAGCCTGAGAAAGTCTATATCCTGTTTGCGGTGTGGAGAGTCAAGTGATCTCACAGTCTGTGAGACGTAACTGTAAGAAGTTACTGGTGTCGAAGCAAGGTGATATAAGAACAGTTTATAACAGTGGTGCCTGAAATCCTTCCCTGCCTAGCTATACAGGCAGACAGGGGCCGGGGCCGAAGGAAAATGGTTTCAAGATATTCCACAGCAAAACAAGCGGAATAGACGGACACGGACTGTAAAGCTTATCAAGCTGAGACTGATAAGCTGGTGTGAGTAGTGTGTGGGAGCCGAGCACACACGGGCTACAATTCGAGAGAACCAGCGGCGACACTCGTGGATGTTAGACTGAAAGTGCACATCAGTCCTAGCCTAAACCGGATCACAGGTGACTGGAAGGCTCCGAGGCCGGCTGGCAGCTGCCGCTGGAGATTGATCCGCTGAGCCAGTGTGGGTACACAGAGCTGACGCTCAGTAGTTCCAGGGATCCACTCAGTGTCGTGGAAAGTTGCCAAAAGCTGGTCGAATTCGCAGGCTTACAAAGTCTTCTGCTCAGGCAAGTATGTTTTACGTTGTTGTGTTGCATTATCTTTATTGTATGAGAGGAGGTTAATGTGTTAATGTGTATATTCTGTGTTAATTGCAGAGTGGAGGCTGCGGGCTTCTCATCTCTCCTGTGCGTGAAGGGAGGGGTGAGGAGAGGTGCAGCTCCGATGTAAATACAGAACGTGTTTTCAGAGTTTATGCGCTTTTATTGTTTTTTAGGATTCGATGTTCCTGTGTGGCAGATGTTTTGTTTTCTCTCTCTCTGGGTTTTGTTTTGTTTTTCTCTCCCTGTCCAGAGACTGAGCAGGATGATAGATAGGGGGGGGGGGTCCCCCGCGGCAGAGGGAAACCATCAGTGTTAGTGGTGGATAGAGGGAGAGAAGAGGAAAGCGAGTGTCTTTCTGTTTGTGAGATGTTCTGCACGTTTCTCGCATTTCCAGTCGGTGCTGCTGCTAACATGTTTTTTCAATGTCTGTATTGTGTTGAAGTTCTAGCTGGGATGGTAACAGTTAAAACAGTTACAGTGGTTTGGAGTCGTATAGCTCGCTCGGGCGGTTCTTAGTTATGTCTGTGATAGAGTGAGAAAGATTCCTACGTCTCTGGGGATCCGTATGTCTGATTGCAGTTCGGATTACAGCTGAGACGTGAAGGAATGCTGAGGCTGATTTTTGTGCACTGTGGATAGATGCTGTGTGTAACGATAAAAAAAAAAATGTATGTTCTGTGTGAGTTTTGTTTTCTCTCCTAGGTCTATAGGAACGAGAGGCTGCTATGGGAGCAGCCATCTTGGCTGGCAGTCCAGGACTCAAAATGGCGGCAGTGGAGAGAGCCCGCCCCCGTGAGTCATGGCCCCCACACGTCATGGCAGGGGGGAGGAGGGGCTGGGGGATCCACGTCACGTCAGGCTGTGCTCGCGGCTCCGGGCAGAGCAGCTGAAAGGGAGGGGGGGAGAAATACAGAGACATGCTACTGTGTGTCTCGGGTTTCAACGTATTTCCCCAGAGTTTTTCCCAGAGTCCATGGACAGGAATGCCAGAATAGGAAGTGTTTCCCAGCTCGGTGCAGGGACACACGGAGCAGTACAGATCGGAAATGGGTCTGTACTGTGTTGCTTATGGGATTATTCCTGTAAGTGAGGCACCTTAATGGGTGGTGCAGCATGAGTTCCCAATAGAAGGAAAGGGGGACAGCGCATCAAAGGGGGTGCCGGAGTTGGAAAAAAGGGAGTTGACCAATTCGGGTTTCCGTCCCCGCTTCTGCAGAGCGGTAACGTTTTTTCCGGTTTTGTCGTGAACAGGGCCAGAGCTGGACTGAGAGGTCTATGCTGGGCTGGAGCTGTTTTGTGTGCGTTTTTTTTCGTCCACTGATTGGTCAAATATGTTTTTTCCAGCTCCTATCAATTGTAGCACAAAGAACAAGGACTGACAACAGTTCATGGGGCAATTATACAGATGATAGAATTGCCGTTTACAGAGTGACAGTGTATCAGTACGGTGTTTGCCATGTGGCTACCTACCAAGTGGGCATTCAGGGATCTGCATACAGGCATGTGACGCTGGTATGCTTAGCCCTGCACCCTGTGTAGTTTAAGTGCAAAGTGCTCCTTCCTACAGGAAGGCAGCCAGTTTTTTTGGTAGTTTAGGTGGTGGCACGGCAAACATTGATCAGTGGGTACAACACACAGGACTTCTAGCAGAGCTGGTATCGCAATGAAGTTCTAGACAAGTAAATGCGATAATGAGTAAGAGCATTGCAGGCTCACCTGCAAAGCAGCATCAGGTGTGGCATCCGTAATCTGTGCATGCGACGGCCGCGCATGGACAGATAAGGGGGGATGTGGAGTGAGCTGCAATGGGGTGAGAGCTTCCAAAGGTGAAGCGAGCTTCCATAGGTGAAGTCCGCGGGAGCATATTTTAAACAGGTAAGTACTGAGGATAGTACTGAGGTAGGGGGGTGAAGTTTAACTCCAATCTACCAATAAGAGTAAACAGAGTTCATGAGAACCATAAAGCAACGAGATCAATTACGATATATATTGATCAATCTAAAGTGTAAAGAGTACAAGCCGCAGGGCGAATCCCAAATCATTAATAAGAATTGATTTGTTTGTATTTCGATTTCAGGTGTTTGGCAATATGGATTTGAGACAGATGCAGTGCTGGCAGCAAAGATGGAGATGTCAGTCGGATAAGCGAAAGGTTCCAGATGCCGATCTAAGCTTGGAGGAACACGAGATTCCTGAAATCGGAAAGAGACTAAAACACGAGATTCCTGAAATCGGAAAGAGACTAAAACACGAGATTTCGGAGATCGGAAAGAGACTAAAAAAACTGTCTGAGCAAAGCATAGTGCAAATTGCTAATGTTTTTCTTTCCCAAGGTGGTGCTTTTATAATGAGGAGTACCGTGCTGATGGTGATCCTAGGTTGCCATTTCATCCTAGGAGAACGAAGAGAGGACATTCTCATGTATAATAAGGGGTTAATGAGAATGCAAGGCCCAAGCATGTTAATGTTGGGTGACAAAGGTACTGATCCTTTCACACCTCCCTCTGATTGGCACAGATGGACCAAGCAGGGATGGAGGGAAAGAGCACTTGTGCCAGGAGAAAACAAATTTCATGGCACAATGTGGGTGAAAGGTCTGAAGGGTCAAGTGTGCGGGCAGTGGGAATTTAATGGCAGTGTAAATCTGCTATTGAATGCCACACTCCCAGAATCGATGCACCGATCCAAAGGTTTGTTAAAAGGTACATTGCAGTACAATGGGTACATGCAAAAGGTGGAGTGTGTGATTCAGGGGTACCTTGTCTTGGTTATGCAGAGTGAGATGGTTCCAGATTGGAGAGGAACGAGCAGGAGGCGTCAATTCTCATACCAGAGAGACGCAAGGGACAACATCACACTCTGGAGCTACCAACAGAGAGTGCCTCTGAAACAACTATACACACGTAAAGGCTGGAAAGCCAAGGGTGGGTGGTTCTCGAAACAAGAAGTAACAATCGAGATCAAGCCACATTTCCAGGTGACAGAGAGGGTGGGGAGAGCGGTCCCGGGGGAGGGAAAGCCCACACAGGGAACCCCATTCACACCACACGGGTCACAACAGGGGACGATATTACACAGTCCATATGCAGCAGCTTATCCTCATGATAGTTGGGTAAGTGATGAGGTACTCTTAATCGAAAGATTGCAGAGAGTACAGTCTTCCCGACCTCAGGTACATATTGTGCCTCAGGACATAAGGGGGGAAGAGGTCCAATCAGGACAGCTGGGGACATATTTTGTCAGCGAGAGATTGGACAAGGGGAGGTATATTAATTTTTCTGGAGAAGGATCTTTTGCATGGCAGCTTCGAGATGTTTGGGTGAACAAATGGAAACAGTGCAACATTCCTTTAGGCACCGCTACTTCCTTAGTTCCCACCTCAACCCGTGTCTTACACCAGGACCTGAGAGGTCAACCTTTTTTGGTGCTAGACGGGGAGGTGAAGCAAGTAGAGTTGTCCTCATGCGGGCAATTCTTGCAGAAGTATCTGCGTTGGCCGGGGCAAGTCAAATTTAGTGAAGAAGCCTGCAGGCTCAATAACGCAGAAGGCGAGGCTACCATTCAAAAGATCCACCCTGAAGCCCAACCGATAGTTCCGGTGGCTGAAGGAAAGGTTTGGTTTTTTAACATAAGGTCTAGTGATACATTCAAGGTATATTCTCATAATTGTTCCGATAAGGGGGAGTTTCCAAGGGGAACATATTGTGTGAGTGGAGATACCATATGGATCCTGTCATCCAGGTTTGATGACGTTGTTTCTCAAATTGTTAAGAGAACTCTGAAGGTCAAAGCTTCACGGGTAGTTCCCGTCCTGAAAGAGAACACGACATGGGACAAAGGGGAACAGGTTTTGATCCAAGACGACCACATTTTGTTACAAAGGTTAAACAAACAGTACACTAAGTTAGAGGTAAGATTTCACCATGATACAGGTGATCTTAACGAGGTAGAACACAAAAATGAGCAGGTGAGTTCCAGTCTGCCCTGGTGGACAAAGGTTCCGGTGATGTTCCAGGGACACTCGGACGGGGCATCTGCAGTTCCAAAGTTCTTTCTACACCCACTGGTCGTCTGGATGTGCATGACAACTTTAGGCATCATTATCCAGGTGAGGTTGCGGGTTAAAATTACGTAAAATAAATTAACCTGGTCCAGAGATTGGTGCCTCATAAACAATCTACTGAATCACTAGTTTAAATTAAGGGATCTACAGGGTTACGGGTATAGGTTTAGTAGTACCTATGATGGGGCTGATTGTATAAAGGCGCTCTTTTAGAAGGCACCTGGCACTGCTCCGTTTTGTAACAAACAAACGAGTTTCACTTTTCTGTGGTCATGCAAGTTTGTGAGTGATACGCAAGTGACGCAAATGCTGAGCATGTGGTATTGAGGGATTTAGAAGTAGGGCCTCCCCAGAGAGCCTCGTTACAGGAAGACCAAGAGGTCTTGCTCTCTCTCTTCCAGGGGTAACCGCCTAGAGCAGAGAAGTTGTGTGAGCACGAACATCGAAAAGTAAAACATACAAGAAAGAAACCAGGTACTGGGAGGTTCAGACGCTGAGATCTGCGGGTCAAGCCGTTTTAGGGGGGATTGTTATAATTTAAGTAGGCCTCAGTTATTTGGCCTGAGTTTTATGTAAAAGGCTTGTCCGCAGTGTATGCCTTTAAAATAGATAGAGGTTTGGTGATGCAGGCAGAGGCATCTCAGGGTCTGCGTGTAGCAGAAGATACACGCAGATACTGAGAACATGTTCCTAAAGGAGGCCATCGGTTTACTCTGACCTCCACTTACAGGACAGGAACAGTAAACATTGGCCATGTTTACTAAACATTTACATGCCTGCATCTGGGTCAAGTGCCTCATTGATTATTAATCGAGTAGGCGGGTATGATGACACCATGAGTGGGTCCACCAATAGACTGATATAGGGGGTGGCGAAGATGATGTCATATTTAACTCTTTCCTAGTCGGTATTAAATCTGGAGCGAGCGATGGAGAACTCACTTCTGCTTCTTCCTTCTGCACTAGCTCGCAAGGCCGACTTGGACCTCTAAGCATGTTATCCCTTTATGTAAGCTGATATAATGTATGCTATGTACATAGGTAGTTTAGTGTAACGTAGGTAGGAAGAAGGTACCTGATAGACTTCGGTAGGGAGTCTAATCATGAGCTTATAATGCAACATGAAGATTTGCATAGCTAGGATATGATGACTGTATCTATCTGTCTTTCTGTGACTTGAATAAATAACGGAAACATTGGAGAAGCCTGAGAAAGTCTATATCCTGTTTGCGGTGTGGAGAGTCAAGTGATCTCACAGTCTGTGAGACGTAACTGTAAGAAGTTACTGGTGTCGAAGCAAGGTGATATAAGAACAGTTTATAACAGAAACAAGCCTGTTCTCTACTTTTAAGCTGGAAAACACTTATTGGTTATTGCTATAGAACGGTAGTGATTTCTTTAGAAATGTAGTATTTTAGGTACACACTATTAATATAAATATAGAAAAGAGATACATAGCATTATTTATACAATAATGCTATTTTTCTTGTGGTCAGCTAATTTATAAATAGGATCAATAGGTTTTCCTTACTGCATACTTGAAGTGAACTCAAGGTGAGAGTGATATGGAGACTGCCATATTTATTTCCTTTTAAAGGGACCCTTAACTGAGAGGGCTATGGATGTTTCCTTTTAAACAATACCAGTTGCCTGGCAGCCCTGCTGATCTCTTCAGCTGCAGTAGGGGCTGAATCACACACCTGAAACAAGCATGCAGCTAATAGAGTCTGGCTTCAGTCAGAGCACCTGATCTTCATGCTTGTTCAGTGGCTGTGGCTAAAAGTATTAGAGACACAGGATCAGCAGGAGAGTCAGGCAACTGGTATTATTTTAAAATAAGTTTAGGTTCCCTTTAAGCAATACCAGTTGCCTGGCTGTCTTGTTGATCCTCTGCCTCTAATACGTTCAACAATAGCCCCTGAACAAGCATGCAGCAGATCAGGTGTTTCTGACATCATAGGCAGAACTCACAAGATTAGCTGCATGCTTGTTTCTGTTGTAATTCTGACACTACTGCAGTCAAATAGATAAGAAGGGCTGACAGGCAACTAGTATTGTTTTAAACAAAATAAACATGGCAGCCTTCATATCCCTCCCAACTTGGATTCACTTTAACTTGCTATTTTAAGTCTGCAAACAATATCCAAATATTGTGTCCATCATATCATTTCTGAAAATGACTAATCAATGAACTTCTGACTTCTGAGTTAAATGTCTCCCTCCCCCCCCCCCCCCCCCCAGCATCTTCAGTAGCAGGAAAAGTATTGAGATGAAATGGGGCCTAAGGACTCATTCACACTACAAGAGCTTTTCTAAGAGCGTTGTGATTTTAAAAGCTCTTGCTAATGTTATCCTATGTGCAGGTCCAGTTCAAGCAACAATGGGGCCCCAGGGCAAAATAAACCTGGGGGGCCCCCCAACAAGACAAGACAAATAACATTTATATTGCGCTTTTCTCCTTGCGGACTCAAAGCGCCAGAGCAGAGCAGCAGCCACTAGGGCGCGCTCTATTGGCAGTAGCAGTGTAAGGGATACTTGCCAAAGGTCTCCTACTGAATTAGTGCTGGCTTACTGAACAGGCAGAGCCGAGATTCGAACCCTGGTCTCCTGTGTCAGAGGCAGAGCCCTTAACCATTACACCATTAGCCAACTGCTGATGGTGTAACTGGCTGATTACACCATCAGCCAACAGATACCCCTGAACAAAAATCGGCATTAAGGGACCTTTTTTTCAGCTGGTATAGTCGGGGTGTGAAGCCGCAATCGGTTGGAGCTCCACATTCTGGCTACCCCAGTCTGCATGGGGGACAAGGGGTTAAAAAGTTTCAGGACCCCACATAATTAAAAAAAAAATTCCCACACTATACATAAAAAAATAATAATTGGGAAAATAGGAAAAAATGCCAGGGATCTTCATACAACCAAGTTGCGGCTGTATAGCGATCCCTGGCCAAAGCGCTGCGGCTGCGTATGGACCCCCTGGAAACCCCACCAGGAAATGTATTGCTCTTTCTTTTGGTGCATGTAAAATTACACTGCCGTTAGGTTTGCTACTAAAAGTGACATTTGCCGCATTTAAAAGTATACTTTTTCCTTCAAAACTTTAAAATCAATTTTCTCAAAAACTATAAGGTCTTTTTGAAAAATTTATTTTCCTCTTATTTCCAATGATCTCCTTAACATATCCTGCAAATGTAGGGTTTTTAGCATTTAAGGTGGATTTGCTATTAACCGTTAAAGTCGGCAGGTTTTTAAATGTGTATTTTTTTTCCTTTGAAACTTTAAAATCGATTTTCTCAAAAACTATAAGGTCTTTTTGAAAACTTTTTTTTCCTCTTGTAGCCACTGGGGGCCCCTACAAGCTCTGGGGCCCTGGGGCAATTGCCCCCTTTGCCTCTATGGTAGCGCCGGCCCTGCCTATGTGAGTGTTTACACTGGAGCGATGTGATTTTGTAAAAAGGCCCCCATAGCATTGCATTAGCAACAGCTTTTAAAATCTCTAGCATTTAAAAAGCTCTTGTAGTGTGAATTAGCCCTTCAGATAGCGTTTTTTGCCCACCGCTGATGGTCTCTCCAGGCCCTAGGCAACTGCTAGGCTTGCCTTGTGGATGATCCAGCTCTGTCAGTGGCAGTTTATCTAATGAAGTTCTTGGAATTACAACATTTAGCAAATCTCCTGTCAGCAGGATTGGATTTCTAGAAAGGCCACAACAGCTGCACAAGGGGGAGGCTGAATATGGAAAAGCGACTGTTGTATTTGGTAGAGTAGGGTACAGATGATCAATGATGGGTAAATGGGGAACAACAAATGAAAGAAGGGAGCTACCAACGGTAGCTGTATGAATGTTATCAATGGAAGAGGGGGCTGCACATGGAATAGGAGGGGGCTGTCATACATCAAAGAGCCACAAGAAACTTGGCCTAGGGGTGAAAAAAAGTATAAATCTGGTCTTGACTGTCAGATTTGCATGAATTATTTAAAGGAGAATATATCCATGTTATGATGTGTGTAATTTATATTCCAGTGTTCCCTCCCAGCATTCCTCATTTATAACCCAGCATTCCATTCACCCACAGCTCAGGACACAGGAAGTACGGCTTCCAAGCCTATAACACAGCTCTCCATGTAGCCAGTGATCCTTTCCAAACAGAATACTGCATATAAAATTACAGGCATGCCAGTGTTCTGGCCCAGGCACAGGCTGGGAGAACTTTAAACAGATTGCGTATCTTTTGTTTGGCTGTCAGTTCAATGATAAGATTCTGTCAATCACAGCCGTGTATTCACAGGAAAGCCATTACATAAAAACACAGCGAAAAGTCAGATCTTAAGTACTGGGAAAAGGCCAACCAAACTTGAACGTGTCATAGGCAGGACAGCCGCGCTTTATTCAATTGCTGCAGCCGCGAGAAAATGTCACTCACTCGCAGTCACAGCTTCCTTAGAACATAACACGCTTCATCAATTTTTGATAATCTGAGTTATTAAAGTGTGTTTACCGACTGAAAGAAAAGCACCATGGTTGGTGTAAATAATAACAGAGGATAGATAATATACAGCGGGGGGACTTTTTTTTTTTTTCATTTTTCTATGCATATGTATGCGGCATATTAAAGGAGGTTTTTTTTCTTTCAGCTCTCGAGACTGGCAAAGTTGAGAAACATTCATAATGCGGAAGAATTGGAGTGCGCACAAACATGCTATAAATGTTGTATGCTGTTATGTATCTCATACATTCAAACATGGTTCTGTCAAAACAAACCGGAATTGACCATGAAATAATCAGGTTTCTTCCCATTTGTGTCTATTATGGTGAATGCGACTCTCACTGTAGTTGCAATTACCAGAAGGATTTCTAACCTCTGCAGATGTACAGTGATGCCGGTGATAGGATTACTGCTTCCATTCATTTTAATTGTCTTTAATACAAATTCTGAACATTTCTTTACTCAAAAAAAGGAAGCCATTTGTTTCCACGGTTGACGTGGGTGATCCGTGTTCCTGGCTGTAGTCCACGTTAATGCTGGCTGGGGTTGCCCATTTGGATTCTGTGGAATTGAAATTTCCACATTTCCGATGATCGAAAATCTGCATTTCCAATTGAAAAGCGGAAGACGGAATTTTGGGGAAATCAGATTTACCGGAACTCAGTAATTTTGGCTCAATCACAGAACTCAAAAGCATTGGACCAATCAGAGAATGCAGAATTTTTCAGCAAAAATTGGATTACCGCTATGATTTTAGACCAATCACAAGATTCTGTTTTTCTCATTTCCGATTTTATGGTTTCCGATTTTAGTTTTTTACGGAATGTTTGTATTCACTGATTCAAAAATGACAAATAAAATACTCCTGGAAAAGTTAAAAAAATCAGAAAACGGTAAATCGAAAAGTGGAAGATCGGAAATTGGTATTGACGGAAATCACAATTTACACAGAATCGGAAATAGGCATTTCCGACTATCCTGGCTCTGTAGCCACGTGTACTGATCGGTCATGGAGGAGATAATGCATGACAGGGGCTTCTGGATCAGCAAAAGGGGCGGAACATCCAGGCATCTCCTCCCAAGACATGGACCGGTTTTCCCAATAATCAGCAAATGAATTCTTGTATCTCTTGCTGATGAAAACATATGTTATTCAATCTGAACCCGTTGTGTGTCTCTACAGCAAAATCCCCGTTATTCGGCACTCACGGGAATTGGCTGATGGTGGATAAGTGTGCTTTCTGGTTGCTTGAGACTGAATGTTAAAAATAGGCCTAGCTAATGCAGTACAATCCCCGACTCTGTGCACATATCATGAACTTGTATTAAATGTTAAAATACAGTAATTGAAAGTATCCTTGTGAGGGTCATGGAATCGAGTCTTTAAGCCCAGCAGAGCCTACAAACAGCCTAAGAATTTGGCCTTCACCACTGCGAGTACTGCTGAAGTTTTGTTCTGGTTGGTTGAGACTTCTTGTTAAGGTGGCCATAAACTGGTCGATTTGCCATCAGATTCGACCAACAAATAGATCCCTCTCTGATCGAATCTGATCAGAGAGGGATCGTATGGCCACCTTTACTGCAAACAGATTGTGAATCGATTTCAGCCTGAAACCGATCACAATCTGTAAAGCTGCCCCCCCCCCCTCATACATTACCTGCTCCAGCCGGCGCGAGTCCCCTGGTCTTCTTCTCCGCTCCGGCTCCGCTCCGGCTACTGAACTTCCTGTGGAGGGGAAGTTTAAACAGTAGAGGGACAGGAAGTTGTGTGTAGCTCTGGAGCCCAAAGCACGAAGCGGAGAAGAAGACCAGGGGACTTACGCCGGCTGGAGCAGGTAATGTATACCCGCTCTATTGCGTCGGTCGTCGGGCATTCGAACGCCGCTATCGACGCACTCCCGACCCGCCGGCGACCGAGAAAAATCTTCCGCACGGATGGATCGACCGGAGTCGACGGGAAGGATGGATTTCGGATGGAAATCCATCTTTCTACCAGCAGTGTGTACGGCGATTTCACAGCCGTTTTGATCACTGTTATCGAAACGGCTGTATTTCGGCGGGAAAATCGTTAGGTGTATGGGCCCCTTTAGTTGAGTTCTGGATGACTGGGACTCTGCTGTATTATGATCTGTATTCTGGAAGGAAACACAGGAGTGGAAGGCAGGAAAGAGCAATCAGAATCAATATATTTGTCTCCGCACCAGTCATTTAATCATTAGGTGTAAAATATTATTTAGTATTTATATAGCACCAACACGTTCTGCAGTGCTGTACAGAGTACATAGTCTTGTCACTTAACTGTCCCTCAGAGGGGCTCACAATCTAGTCTGTACAATAATCTAGGGCAAGCCAATTTAGGGGGAAAGCAAATTAACTTATCTGTACATTTTTGGGATGTGGAAGGAAACCGGAGTGCCCGGAGGAAACCCACACAGTGCCCTAGCTGGGATTCAAACTGGAGACCCAGCGCTGCAAGGTGAGAGCGCTATCCACTTAGCCACCATGCTGCCCACCATGCCAAACATTTGAGGAATTTAAAGGATACATCTAGGCTGAATAAAAAATAAAAATCCACTTACCTGTGGCTTCCTCCAGTCCCGTGCCTGCGCCGCAGCTCCAGTGGCTCCCGGTCTCCTCCGCTGCTGAGTTGCCAGGTCGGCTTCCGGCGAGGGCACGGGACTGCTGCCAGGGGCTGGAGGAAGCCACAGGTAAGTGGATTTTTATTTTTTATTCAGCCTAGATGTATCCTTTAAAGGAGTTATCAGGCAAGTTGCATGAAAATAAAGGTTACTTACCTGGGGCTTCGTCCAGCCTCAAGCTCCCAGCATGTCCCTCGCCGCAGCTCTGTCATCAGCCGTTCGCCTCCTCTTCCTCCCAGCCCCCGGTGATGACGTCATACCAACCTCCTGCACGAGCGGCGCTGTCAATCACTGCCACGTGGACCGGAGCGTACATGCTGGGAGCTTGGGGTTGGATGAAACCCCGGGTAAGTAGCCCTTATTTTCATGCAAATTGCCTGATAACTCCTTTAAGGACACTATTTATTTTCTCTGTTTATTATTATTATTGATTTATAAAGCACCAGCATATTCCATATTTAATTTTTTTCCTAATAATTATATGTATGTGGGTGTGGGTATGTGTGAGTGTGTTTGTGTGTGTGGGGGGAGGGGGGAGTAGGGGGCAGGAGGCTGGGTAATAGCAAGCAAGAAGGCAAGGAGCACACTTGTAGCTTGCCACTCAGCAAATGCCTTTGAAACTAAAGAAAACCCTGAGACTCTCCCATGAGGAGATGGACTAGTCCAAAACTCTACAGATGACATTGGAAGAAACAATGAAAAGTGTATTTTAGTATAGTACAAATGTACATTTTATAAGTATGCATACAGTTTTATTTAAAATGTTATAATTGTTCACGATAGTGGTCCTTTAAACACATTTAAAATTATCATAGGCTAGTTCACATTATGTGCGGTGCTGTCAGGTATGACGCAAAACTGACATTCATGTTACTGTTCACAGTACAGGAGAGCATTACCGCGTGATACAATGTAACACTTTCGGGAACTTTCTATCAAAAGACGTTCATGATTTCCCATCGGGATGTATAGTATTGCTGGCGCTGTTGTCCATGGTATGATGCAAGCCGCCACGTATGCTGTGAATTGGGAAAAGCAGGCATGAAATTGTGTTCTTGCATATGTTGTATAGTGAGAATCGGCCCTAACATTTTAAATAGTAATGATGGTGAAAGTGTGACATATTTTCCAAAGTCTTAAATCAGTTAAGTTTTTTTAAGACATTGTATCTACATCCTGCAGGACTTCAGCTCCATCTCAGGGACGTAGGTAATTGTCTATTGCACCGAATGGCTACTGCGCGCCTGCACTTGCTCCCGCACCGCATTCTCATCGCTGCTCGTTAGTGAGGAGATCAGTGTATGGGAACGTAGTTCCCATTAATTGATCTAACTCCCCATAGCAATGATCGCCGGCATCAATGAGATGACTGCGGTCATTGTAACAAGCAAAGTAACACATACACGCAATACTTCCTGTTCTCATACTAAAAGTATGTACAGGAAGAAAAAGTGCAGGACATCTAGTGGCCAAATAGTAAAATTACACCTTCAAGTATTTTTTTTTTTTATAAAAATGCATGCATATAGCACCAATATTAACCCCCCACCTCTCCCACTCTGCCATAGTTACCCCAAACAGATTTGCGTAAAAAAGACATTTAAAAAAATACATAAATAGTTACCTTAGGGAGTGAACTTTCTTAACCATTTAAGCTTTCGGGACGTACTAGCTACATCCAGAAGGCCATGTGCGCTCCCGCACGCTCCCGTGGCTGTTCACGCGCATGCATGTGTGTTCCCGGATCGTTAGCCCAGGAATCAATGAATCGGGCCATGGTGCCAATCATTGATTCCTTTCCCCCGCAGAAAAAGCGACCACTTCTCTTGGAAGCCTCGCTTTTTCTGCCTCCTACGTCCCTCTAAGCGTACATGTCACGCTTAGAGTGACGTCATGTAAACAAACTTAAGGTTGCCTTCTTATGGCAAAAAAGTAAAACTACATCTACATTAAAAAAATAAAATAAACATATATTTACATTAAAAAATTTACTATTTACATCCCACCCTCCCAAAAATACCCAAAGAAAATGTTTAATAATAAAAAAAACTAAAAATTACAATAAAAACACATGTAAATATTTACCTGAGGGTCTAAACTTTTTAAATATCTATGTAAAGATGAAATATTTCTATTTTTTTGTTGTTATTATTATAAGCTTGTAAATAGTGATGGATGCAAAACAGAAAAAAAATGCACTTTTATTTTCAAATAAAATATTGTTGCCATACATTGGGATAGGGACATAATTTAAATGGTGTAATAACCAGGACTAAAGGGTAAATACAATATGTGGGTTTTAATTATGGAGGCATGTATTATTTTAAAACTATAATGGCCGAAACTGAGAAATAATGATTTTTTTCCATTTTTTTCTTATTCTTCTCGTTTAAAAGCATTTACAGTAAGGTAGCTTTTAGCAAAATTCACCACCCAAAGAAAGTGTAATACGCGAGGCAGCTGCGGCAAGCAGCACCGCCGCCGCAGCTGCCTCCATGCAGCCATCCGTCAGTGCGGCATCTAGGACGCCGAGGACGGAACGTGTTCAGCGGCAGGGGGTCGCCGTAGTGCGCGGGCGCGCGCACAGACGGGACCTTTATGTGGGGAGGAAGACCGTCAGCTGCCCTGCTGGTCGGCTGACGTGAGAGAAGACCCACAGCGCCCAGGATTGGCTGATGAGAGGGGGGCGTGCCAGTGAGGTCTCCTCTGCTTCATAAGCCTCCGGCTTCATTGTTACATTGTCTGTTGTCGTGAATACTTGCGTGTAAGCGCTCAGACCTTAGGCTAGTTCCCTGGTGTTGATGTTAAGGATTTCACACCCAGACTAGGTTATTGCTTACTGTTTGATCTCCTGTATATTACTATTAGCTATTACCTCTGACTCTGATCCTGCTTTCCGATCCTGTACTTTCGCCTATCTGCCTACCTGTTGCTGAACCTCTGCCTGATTACCGTTTACTCTCTTGTCTCATGATTCTGTACTGATACGTACCTTCCTGTTGCTGAACCTCTGCCTGATTACCGTTTACTCTCTTGTCTCATGATTCTGTACTGATACTTACCTCTCTGTTGCCAAATCTTGCCTGCCTGACCCTTCTACTCACCAGTGGGCCCTCGCCACTGGTGAGGTATTAATTGCGCCAGCTCCGCTGGTTAAGCAGCTCTGCTAGGCTATAGTTCAGCTTTAAAGACCTGCTCATAAGGTACCTGTCATTTTAGTATACTGTATCTCGTAGGCTGCAGTACAGTCTGACTCACCCGCCCCTCGGGTGTTCATTTGCCTGCAGTATATTCTGAATCACCCGCTCCTCGGGAGATTCAGCCTCTTCAGTATTGTTTCTCCAGCTTGCTGGAGGTTGTACGTTAGTGCACACTCAGTGTACTGTTTATACCTCACCAGCCCCTCTGGTGAGGTCTCATTGTACCATTAAAGTTACGGTTGCACCAATCACTACACACTCTGCTCCTTGTCTGCTATACTAGTATTATTGGTGATTCTGCAGATCACACATAATCGGGTATAGCGTCTGCATTATTGGTGATTCTGCAGATCACCACATAATCAGACATCTGAGCAACGACACAAGACCGTTACAGAAAGCCTAATTGGTGGCGGAAAAAAAACAGATATAGATCAGTTCATTGTGATAAGTAGTGATAAAGTTATAGGCTAATGAATGGGAGGTGAACATTGCTCAGATGCATAAAGTGAAAATGACTGAAGGCTGAAGTAGTTAATATGTATGTCATGAGTGTATATTGCTGTTATTTTTGCAATTATGGGCTTGCAATTAGTGATGGATGAAAAACATAAAAAATACAGCTTTATTTCAAAATGAAATATTGTCACCAAACATTGTACTAGGGAAAAATTCTAAACGTTGCAAGAACCATAACAAATGGGAAGATAAAATGTTTGGGTTTTATCCACAGTAGAACGTTTTATTTTAAAACAATAATGGCTAACAATTGAGAAATAATAAATGTTTCCAATTTTTTCTCATTATTCATGTTAAAATGCATTTAGAATAAAATAATTCTTAGCAAAATGTACCATCCAAAGAAAGCCTAATTGGTGAGGAAAAACAAACTATAGATCATTTCTTTGGGATAAGTAGCTATAACGTTATTGGGAGGAATGAATGGGAGGAGCACTGGCGGGTGCAAATTGCTTTGGTCCAGAAGGGGAAAAAAAACTTTTTATAAGCGAAGTGGTTTAAGTGTACCTGAGGCAGTAAAAAGTAAGGACTTACACTTACCTGTGGCTTCCCCCAGCCCCCAATGTTCTGTTAGCTACCTCACCATCCTTCCTGGTCTATTCCAATGTGCTGCCATTCACCCCGGTAAAGTTCTTGAAGGAGCTAGTTAGAAACTACTGTGCATGTGCGGCCCTAGCCGCGTACAGTCCTTGATTACCCTCCTGTGGCTGGGAGCATTCTGTGCATGCACAGTACACTTAGACTTGAACTGCACTTGCACAAAATGCTCCCGGTCATGGGAACACGATCAGGGTGTGCGCACAGCCGGGAGCACGCATGAGCAGTGGCCGGAAACCTGGATGGATCGCAGACTCTACGCTGCACAGCCAAGAAGATGGGACTGACGCAGAGGGAGGAGCTACCAGGCCACAGGTGGCTGGAGGAAGCCCCAAATCCTTTTGTTTTTAATGTCTCAGGTTTACTTAAATCTACTTACAAAAAACTGTAATGCTGGCAATACAATAAACTGGATAAAAATAATAATTTGAAGAAATATTTACTGGCGGTAAAATGTGTTGCCCCACCTATTTATTTCTCCTCGTGTAGCGTGCCTCCTGTGTGTGGATGGCAATACCCCAGCTGTAGTGGATTTAGACAGGTCAGAGCAACTGTTTTCCTTGGGAAACAAACAAAATTAGCAGTAAACAAAGCCATTTAGCTTCTACCCGCCCCATGAGAACATCAGTCATTAGTACACGGAAATATTAATGATCGTTCCTGTGTGCATTCATATGTCAGGCTGCCTTTTTTCTGTCCTCTATACACTGGGAAGTTTTTTTTTTTTTCTTTCAGCTTTTTTTTTTTTTTTTTTAAATGTGCTTCTTGTAATTTCAATAAAAGCATTTTTTGTGCTGGCGACCAAACTCTAACAAGCGTCCCCCCTAGAGTTTTCAGCAAGGTGCTGATTAATTAACTGAAGTAGTGAAGCTGAATGCTACAACAGCTGGTTAGAGATTTGTCATTAACTCGGTTCCCTCTCTTGTCTGTAAGGATTCTCACAGTGACACAACCAAAATGCAAATTTTGGAAGCTGTGAATCAAAGTGGGGATGGAAAATGATAAGAAAAATAAAAAAAGCGGACATATCGGCCATGGGAAGAAATCCTACTTTTATGTTTCTGCATAAAACTGACTTTATTTACTGTACTGAGAGAGTTTACTTTTCTCTACTTGCCAATTCTTTACTTTTTAATAAACAGTGGTATGTTTTCAATCCAATTCATTTGGAGTCTTTTTTACGGAGGCTGGAGGAATCCAAGCATAGTCACCGGCCTAACCTCATCTGCACTGCTCAACTGTCAGTGGTTGTCTAGTGAAGGTGAATCCAGGCAAAACAGACAAGATGATGGCACAAGTATGTATGGGAAACCGCTTAATCCTTTAGCAGCTAAATAAAGTAACATTTTATTTTGCTGCAGGGCAGAAATTTTTCCTGCAGCTGAGGAAGTGTGCCGCCTGGCAAACCCTGCTGAGTATGTGGCGGCAAGGTAAGGGTGGCAGCAGGGAGCTCTCATACATACCTGCACAGATGACTGGATCGGCTTCTTCTTCCTCTGCTTCGGTGGCAACGTACTCCAGGCAGGGTTTCTCAGTTCCGATCACATGATATGACGTTTGATTGGGATCCAGGAAACCATGTCAGTGTTACAGCTCCACCAGATGGTGGAAGAGGGGTGATGGAAGATTTTGCCATGCGGCAAAATGTCACTGTCGGTTCATCGCATCACACCGGTCAGGTACAAAAGGCCCCATAGACTTTAATTGCCGAGCGTTACTGTGCGGTAACGCAATGCAATTAAAACGCCCCAGTGTGAAAGAGGCCTGAAATGGTTACTCCAGATGTGGCTGTTTTATAACCTGGTTTGGGCCAGGTACCAAATAATACTGGATGGAGTAAGAGACCTGCCACCACTCCGTCCCACCCCCTGTCCCAGTCCACTGATTGGTGCATTGGGTATGGCTCGTAGAGCCCACAAAAGTTAAAATTAATAGCGCTGGGATTCAGTTTTGATCAAAACAAATGACCAATCTTTGGGTTGAATTAAACTTCAGCCCAAACCCAAACAGCAGCACTATTGTGTGTTGACACATAGAGGCATTTGGCATTTCACACGTCATAATCTGATACCATAGTTTATTAGTACTAATAGTATATGCATCACAAACTTTATCTTAGGCCCTTTTTTCCAGTTTATACCCATACTGGCTTCTGGGGCACGATTCTATAGAATTTGAGAAGAAACAAGACCTCTTTTGATTGATAAATATAGAGCAGCTGCCTACCTGGCATTTTATCTATATTCCTGAGTGGGGTGACTTTGATGAATGGTCCTTGAGCTGAATCTATAGGCCGAATTCCCTAGAAGTCCAAGCATCTTTTAAAAAAAGAAATGATAATGAAAGCAAGAGACAACGGTAGCTAGATTGACTGCAAACCAAATCAGAAAGACTCTGGCCGAGCTGCAATAGCAGAAGTGAATCAAGCAGGTAAATTCTATTATGAAAACAGAGGAATTCAGAAATCCACTGAATTGATACAGGCAGAGCATCTGCTTTGTGATAAAATTAAGACTTGTGACAGATACAAATCACTGTAGGCTGAGCACTCTCATAATGCAGTAGAGTTTCCTTTCTCCCTCTGTCGATAAGACAAGCTCTGCTGGCCTGCTCAATTCCACACTGTTTAGCTGGTCCATGCTGGAATATCAAGTGAGAAAAATACCATAAAGGTGGCCACACACCATACAATTTTTTAAATATCTGTTCAATTTAAGAATTGCAATCAATTTTTCTGACTGATTGTAACATTTCAAAAATATGACCAATGTACCACACACCTATGTTCAATTTTTCCCCCCAATTATGATAAAAATGATTGGAAACTCTAACAAAATTGCTAGGGTGTGTATATTAATAAATTGACAATCCAACACACACCATACAATCTTTAGAAAGATTGAAGAAAAATATCTGGCAGTCCGGATCGATTAAAATCGAAGAAAACGGGAAATCCGATCGGATTTTTCAGTCGAATGAAAAAAAAGCTTTCGATTTTTTCGGGAGATACGATCGTTTTTATCGAATTACTGTAAAATCGGTTCATTTTATTGTAACGTGTGTGGCCACCTTCAGCCTTATACAATAAAAACATGAAACAGATTGTTTTAAAATATTTCCGAACAGCAAGAGCTAAAATGCATCACTTCAAGAAAAACTTCAAAGTAATGCTTTATGGGTCTTGTTTTTCAAAAGCATGGTCACTATAATCTATAAACTCCTTCTATTTTTAAGTGTACTTGAACTTGAGTACTATGAATCTGACATTACTTCTATAGGAAAAGTTGACAAGGAGCTTACCAATTTGAGCCTGTTTTCTCTGTCACATGACATGATCATGCTCTACTGTGGGGCATGGAATTGATGCCATTGAATTTCCATCCTGGATGGAACGGCAGAAGGACCCCACCTCTTGCCACATTGCCAGTGTTGCCTCACACCTTATGCCCATTGAAGAAGGAGTTATACTCTGAAATGTCACTGCTGGGTAATAACGCATGTGGATGTCTCCCTGCAATGCTCTGATTGCCTCTGTGTATTCTGCCATTGACACTGTGCTTTTGCAGTTGGTACTGTGATCTCAGGACAGATCACTGCTAATGGACTCTTTTTTTGATCTCACGCTTGCTCTATGCTGAATCTTAGCAACAACATCTATTGCAAGGTTATTTTTTTAATTCATGCATTTACATATGGGCAGCTAGATCTCACTTGTATGATGAGCACTTTTCTTGTGATATGTAATACTGTAATACCTGAACTACTTCTTATCGTGTGCTTATATACCCCCTTCATTTTTCGCCATTACTTGAATGTAAGTCATATTAAACACTTAAGGACCGGGGCTGGTTTTTCAGATCTGTGCTGCGTGGGCTCTCCAGCCCGCAGCGCAGATCGTGTGCGCGGCAGGGCGATCAGACTTCCCCCCCTTTTTTCTCCACTAGGGGGATGACCTGCTGTGGGGGTCTGCTTGCCGCCGCTCGTGTGGCCGCGCGGGGGGGGGGCTCTTCAAAGCCCCCCTCCGCAGCGATTTCTGCGCTTCCTCCTTCCCCTTACCTCCCTCTTCCTTGTTAGGCTGCGCAGTATGGATAAATTACTTTTCTTCTATGTTGCTGTCACTTACAGTAGGTAGGATAGTAGAAATCTGACAGAACCAACAGGTTTGGACTAGTCCTTCTCTTCATGGGGGATCAGGGGCGTAGCAATAGGGGGTGCAGAGGTAGCGACCGCATCGGGGCCCTTGGGCCAGAGGGGCCCCGAAGGGCTCTCCCTCAACTACATTATTAGCTCTCTATTGGTCCTGTGCTCATAATAATCACTTCTGTAGATGCTTTGAATAGTAGTAATCACGAACACACTGTTCCCCATCCCCTTCTTGCACCCCTGACACTGTAGTTGTCATTTGCAGGATTTGTTGCGCCGTATCAATTGTTATGTATAGAGTGCTTGGGGGGCCCCAATGTAAAACTTGCATCGGGGCCCACAGCTCCTTAGCTACGCCACTGTGGGGGATTCTCAGCAAGGCACTTATTCTTTAAAAAGACACTCCCTCAAAAGGATTTATACAGTGCTGGCTGTGAGGATATATGTGATGATGATGATGATATGTTCGGTAATATGCAGAACATAGCAGCCATATTGTATCGCATGGAGGCCATATGGATCATTTTTCATTGTGTGTCACATGTGTATTGTTGAAGGAAGCTGCTACCTTGAGTCTGTATTCAGTCCTCTGGAAGTTAGAAGATGCTAATTGGATCTCCTGTACATTTGCATCTGAGGGTGAACAATAGCAGTCAGGTCTTCACCTTTGATCTGCTGTCTCAGATGTGATTGTCTGTGTCTGGGTACAGGTAATTACATAACAACATTGCTTTGAACTCTGTGTACATGTAAACAGCTACCTGTTGGCCAAAATACAATCTGACTAATTGAGTCTGCCAAGTTCAAAGTGGACAGGAAAAGCCTTGGAATTTACATATGACAGGAGGAAGCCTCCCTCCACAATCTTTTGAGGTATGTACTAGACTATAGTTTCACCCCAAACTTCACAAGCTAAAACAGGAACGCTTTGAAGTTGCACGCGTTAAACAGGAAATTGGATTATTCCTGGACCTGGACATTGGGGTGGCCCCCAGGGCACAAATTTTGCTATAAAACAGCAGCTAGGACAGTCACAGATCATCTTCTCTTGGAGGTAGCGCATAGCTAGGGAGGATCCCAAGCGAATCGGAAACGGCGTTCTCCCGCCAACCACGTTCTAACCTACGCTGGTAACGTTTTTTTTATTTCCCTTTTATTTTTGCAACTTGTCTTGTTGTGTATCCTTGTAACTTTTGTAACTTTTTACTTTGTTTTTGTAAATCTTTTGTATATATTATTTTCTGCATTGTTCCACTTTTTTCCTGGAATATTAAATCGTTTGACAAGTTTGACTTCTGCTGTACTAAACTAACACTCATAGCCTAGAAGGAAAGACTGCAGTGTAGCTTGCATTACAAGTCAGTGCCTGATTGTGCCGTGCTACTGTACGATTGTACTGTGTGGGTGTGTGCGTGGCGTTCCTGTATTCGGCCTAAAGAGCAAAGCTGACCCGAATACGAAAACGCGGAGTGCGTGCAGATTACTCAACAGCAGAGTGGAAGTGTCTAGCGGCAGCTAGTAGTGGCAGTGAGAAGTGTTCTGAGGGGTCACAGCCTTGTGTTAGCTTGAATAACACTGCTCCCCGCTTGATCTGGTCAAACCCGCAGTCGGGAACCGAATATGCAGGAGTGCCGCGGGGCCGGTTCCTGACACTGGCCAGTTTCCCTGTTCGCTGCACACTTTTTTGGCAGTTGGATAGAGCAACTGCCAGTCACTAAATGCTTTTGAAAATAAACTAAACCCTGAGAATCCCCTATGAGGAAATGGGCTAGTCGAAAACCTGTCAGTTATGCCAGATTTGCACTACCTACTGTAAGTGAAAGCAACATAGGAAAAAAGTAATATATGACTCATTTTACTCTGGAAGAAACGCAATTCTTATTTGTATGTGTTTACATGTATTTTAAATTTTACAATTTTCGTGATAGTGGTCCTTTAACTTTGAATGAGTCAGAGTGAAATGATAACCTCCAGGACTGTACACGCCGATGCTGGCCATAGATGAGTATTAAACCTGCATAACTATATTTAACTTTAAACATATGGCTCTACATCCATTTTATACTTTTGATCATAAATTCAAAATATGTATTTCTTTCTCTTATGCTGATATTTCATTCTTTTTTGTTAATCAACCTGGTTCTATTTTATTTGGCATTCTTTGATTTTACCTTAAAAGAATTAAATTCTTTACAGACCAACTTGAAAAAAAAAAGGAAAAGAAAAGGAAATATATTAAATGCAGGAACTTCTGGATGGGCTTGATAAAGAAAGCATAATAAATGTGATTTTCAAATTGTAATGGCTTTCAATTGTTAGAACGGTGCTGCTTGAAAAATAGATTCATCCATCCAAGGTGTACCAGAAGTCTTGGATTCGACTGTAGTTATCAACAATAAACAGCCATTATTCCAAAAGTGCAGAAAATGATGGCATTACATGGGAAAGTTAGAGAGAGAAAGAAATCGAATGGTGCATTATATTTAGCTAGTCATTTCTCAAGTTGGAGCATGGTGTTTGCAGATAGACAGGGAGTCTGATCCATTGTACGAAATGTAGTCGCAATCTGTATCCTCACAGCCCGACGGTACCATAAAGCAAAATATTTTTTCTACCGTAATTCAAATTTCAAGGAAAGCTTAAGAACCTTTTTGGTTGTGTAGACTGAGCAGCTTTATTTACATTTCTCTCTTTCTTTATTTTAATCACTCTACATAGCAGCAATATCTAGAGAAGACGTACTGTATAGCTGACGTACCAACCATAAATATAAGGTTGTAAAGCATGGTGACATGAAACATTAGGAATTTGATCCATGGGTTTTCCGAAGAGGCAGGCAAGTGACACTATATGCAGCGCAGCAACAAGGAATCCCAGTTTGGTTCCCAGATTGTTCGTCACATGTTGTGACCGCAAGTTGCTCACATGTAAAGAGTATTTCCAGTGTAAAAGACTGAGTCTTTCATGTCAGGCTCTGCATTAATGCTACCAGGATTTGGGGTGTCTTGGAACTGATAACTTTCCTGATTGCCTGTAGTTCATTAGACATGAAGCTGTGCCCCCCTACATGGCCATTTTTATGAAGTCTTCCAAAGCTCTGTGGCCGCCCCCACTTGCGTTTCTGCGGCCCGCCCCAGCTAGGCAGCCACCTATTAGGCTACGGCTGCCGAGTTGGGGGCAGGCCACAGAAAAACAAGGGGATGGCCAGAGGTTGTTGGCACCTCACCCACCGAAAGATTCCCATCATTACTTCTTTCATATCAACTGAACAGTACTATATCTATAGCTGAGTACTGTGTCTATATAGGACTTGTCCCCTGCACTGTGACCTTAACGATTGAACAATGACCACTAAGGGTGACAAAGATTAAGCATGGGCCTTCAGATTAGATAAAATACACTATCCACAATGAAATGAAAAAAAGATAACCTTCCGACATGCACACACCACCACCACCTGCCAAGGTAGTCAATCGGGTTTCTTGATGCCCATGATGTTAAAGAGGAACTGTAACGACAAAACGGCCCCTGGGGGGTACTCACCTCGGGTGGGGGAAGCCTCAGGATCCTAATGAGGCTTCCCACGCCGTCCTGCGTCCCTCGGGGGTCTCGCTGTAGCCCTCCGTACAGCGGTGACGCAATATTTACCTTCCTGGCTCCTGCGCAGGCGCTCTGATGCCTCTCGGCGCCGAAGTAGGCGGAAATACCCGATCGCCGTCGGGTCTGCTCTACTGCGCAGGCGCAAGTTTCCGGCGCCTGCGCAGTAGAGCGGACCCGACGGAGATCGGGTATTTCCGTCTATTTCCGTGCCGAAAGTCGCCACAGCGCCCCCGCTGGAGCCAGCAAAGGTAAATATTGAACTGACAGTCGGCACAGTCGCCGGCTGTTCGGAGGGCTGCGGCGAGACCCCCGTGGGACAGAGGACGGCGTGGGAAGCCTCATTAGGATCCGGAGGCTTCTCCCACCCGAGGTGAGTACCCCCCAGGGGAGGTTTTTCATGTTACAGAGTCTCTTTAAGACGGTCACTCGGAGTAATGGATAAAGGGGACACTGATGTGTCCATTACCTTTTAAATGGCAGCTCCATTGTGCTGACTGTGGTTTACTGATCTGAGCCCTATGTCTGGACATGTTTGCAGCTAACAGAGAAAGGGAGGAGTCAGAAAATCTGATCCACCTACTTGTTTTCAGGCAATGATTCAGAACGTATTTGCACAACGGACATTCAGGCAACAAATAGCTCTACAATCAGTTAATAATGTTGTAATCATCATCCATAATTCACTATCTGCAGGTCTCCAAAAAGGCTGAGTCTCCTTACTTGGAAACTTCATCATCTGTGGGCTACAGTTAGCACACATAAAATATATATGTTATATTTAATTTGTATCTGATTAAAACAATTACAGGGTTTTTTTTTATTAAACAAAATAAATATAAAAAAAATTGCATTTGCTACAGTGATTCCCAGGTTCAAATTCATGGGAAACTATCTGCATGCAGCTTGGTTGTTTCCCTGTATGGAATTAATTAGGATCCTTTGATTTCCTCTTAAAAGTGCTGGTGTCTCTGGCTCAAATTTGGGCCAGGATACTAAGTTCATAAAGTTTTTATGTCTTCCCATGTTTTCATAGGTTTCCTTTGGTCACTATGGTTTCCTCCCACATTGCAAAAAACATACAGATAAGTTAACTGGCTCCCCCTAAAATTGGAATGCACAAACAATGTTGTTCCACCCACAGTGATCTCCCATACAAGGATTTGGGCTGAGTGCTGTACAGACCTGTTGTGAGTTATGTTACTATTAAGGGGGGAGAAGAGGTGATTGTGGTGTTCATACATCTGCCCTAGTGCCCTGTAGATGTCACTGTCATATCATTGCGTGAGATTACCAAGATGGTTGTGGGTCATTGGTTCCTGTTCTGACAGGCTAGGAACACTGAGAGAAGACACTGCTTATGTAGAGAGTTGGTGATGACTACTTGTTCTTGTCTCCATGACTACTAAACACAACAGTGATGGTGCAGCACACAGTATTTTCCAGTGGGATGGGCAAAGAGGAAGAACAATGGGCTGTGCTGAGATTATCCAGCTTCCTGGTTTTATATAGGGGAGGCTGTACACCTGCTAAATTCTTCACAAGGAAGGCTATGACTTGCCATCTTAACCAAGAACCCTCTAGTGCACAGGTATCGATCTCAAGTCCTCGAGGGCCATATACATGCCAGTGTTTAAGATGGACTGAGAAATGTTCTACTTAATGAACCTTACCTTTCCTGATTCTGTCACATCAATTAATTTGGCTGTGCCAAAAATGTGTGAGGACCTAGGCCCTTGAGGACTGGAGTTCGACATGCCTGCTCTAGTGTTTGTACAAGGCTTATGCCTATGGTATGTTAGCGACATAAGACTATGACTATGGTAGAGATTACATTGTGAGCTTCTCTGAAGAACAATGGCATGACTAAAGAGTCTGTAAAGCACTGCAAAAAATGTGACAATAATAAATACACAATAATAATAACAACAATAATAATGCCAAATAACAATGGTAAATTAAAAAAGCTTCCCAAATTAATTGTGGTGGGAACGTTAGATTGTAGGTCCTCTGAAGGGACAATTAGTGAGGCAAATTGCTCAATAATCTTTGCAGTGCAATGAGGAAAACATGCCAGAACTATATAATTGTGTAAATTTATAAATAAAAGACATGCCCTTTAAAGATCCCTTTTTATTTAAGATACTCCACCTTGGATTCAGAGCAACAATAAAGAAAAAATACCGGAGGCCTTAGCATCACCCTAGCCTATAATAAAAGGGCTGTGTACAAATAATGGCCAGTGACATCAGGCTAGAGAGATCATAAATCTGTTAGCTTAATAAGATAAGATGCCATTCAGAGACTAGTGGCCTCACTTCAAAGGAATTAAGATTGCAATCACTGGGACAAGCTAGTATTATTTCCCATCAGCCAGAAAGAGGGTCAGAGCAGACCATTATCACGCTTCACATCACACTGTTTACTTTGCATTTTATTGCACACAAATTGGCTCAGATAACCAAAGTAGCTGACAATCTGATTAAGTGTATCTGAGTTTGTTACATGAAATGCAGAACAATGAAAATGTTCTGGCCTGAGGATCCAATCCATCTTTTATCTCAAAAAGATGCTGCTTACAGTACTAGTACATGTGTACCAAACATGCGTATATTAAAGAGTAAATTATAAATTACAGTGTGCTTTAAACCTAATAAGTTGCCAAGATATATACATCACACATAATAAAGTGTGATTTTCTCACCCCTAGGGTCCGTATTCCATATATGGTCTTGAAATCTCCGCCCCCAGTGTGAAATTGGGCCCGGGTGTTTTTTTCTTTTAAATTTCCAAACCATAGGTGCAAAGGATGCTGGGGGGTTGATGTCATAATTCCACCCCCATGTCGATGTGATCCAATCCAGGCAGGCAGACAGGCATCTGAAATAAGAATTATTGTACAAAAAGAGACAAAGGAACCCCCTATATACATATAATCAAGAGCAAAAGAAAAATGGAGCAAAAACAGTATACGGTACAAATATATATTTTATTGAAGCCAACTATATTATTAAAAACAATTAAAAACAAGGCCAGGGCATCCCAAGCCACAAAAGACCCCTATGATATTTCATATATTTGATAAATAAAAAAGCTCAGCAAAAGGATTCAGCTACAATAACACCAGAGTGTAAAATAAGACACAAGGTATTATAAGCCACTCTCAAACTGTTGTGGCCTAAATATCTTCAGCATCACATCCAATTAATGAATCAATATATAAATATATGTACATATGTGATGCTGGAACACAAACAGATAATGAGAGAGGAATATAGTACCAAATTCCTGTTGTATACACCTATTTATGTACATTATATCAGTGCAATCAAAGAGGTAATACTGAATAATGTAAATGCAGTATAGCAGCCTGTGACTGTTAAGAATGATGATAAGCATAGTCAGAGTGTCACTCACCCTGACTACCCTTATTATCATTCCTAACACTCACAGGCTGCTATACTGCATTTACACTATTTAGTCCAAAAGGGGTGCATGAATAAACAGTTACAAGGACAATTAGTCCCAGAAGCAAAAAGATGAGCAATAAGGTTGAACCTATAGTAAGTCTGAAAGATAAATCGCAGTGAAAAACATTGAGTACCACAGGTGTCAGCAAAGGGGAAAATATTGCAGAGCTTACCGAATATAAAAAAATATAGGGCTTGGGGGCGGCCGCGCTGGCGTTCATGTGCCCGTCCGACTAGTTCCGCCGCAGCTGCAGAGGGGACAAATGTTTGTAGAGCTGGCGCGGTTTAAATAGGTTACTATTAGATACTGCTGCATGGTTTTATATATGGTTACTAATGCTGGGCATACACGGAGCGTATGCTCCTTATCAATAGAGCCGCTGATGGCTCGATTGATAATATCCGACAGGTCCAATGACCCGCCGGATAGATTCCCCGCTCGATCCCCGCAGGCGGACAATAGCGAGGAATTGAGCGGAAGATAAGGAGTGCCCGCGGGGACAAGCGGAGATCGATACAGGTGCCGGCGGGGACGAGCGGGAATGCGCTGGGATTGAGCCAGCGGCTCCATCCGGCGCATAATCTAATCCGTGTATGCCCAGCATTAAACTTGTTATCAACCAGTATTGCCAAGTCCTTCTCCAAGTCTGATGTTCCAGCTATATACCATTTATTTTATATGGTGCTCTACTTTGGGTACATGCAAGGTGCATGAATTTAGTGTAACTAAACGGAACAGATTGGCATGGATGCGATTGGATCCTATGCAAAGCAATCCATTCTGTCAATTCTGAGCAGAACGCAAGTTTGGGTCCTGCATGACTTTTCCAGATCATTTGGACAAAGGGGATGCCAATGGGTATACCTAGCTGGTAGCGGCATGAGATGGAACAGAAAACAAAGATGAAAAACTGATGTCCATCGTAACAAACTGATGCATTTGGAAAATTGAAAATGGATAAATGTTTACAGAATCAGTTTTTTTATCTGTCTAGTGTAAACCCCGCCTAAAATGCGGTTTTTGCAAATCATTGTCTTCTGTTTTTATTTACTTTATACCCAGCATTCCAACAGAGCTGTAGTTTATAAATGTACAAAAATCGACATTCCCTTTAAATAAAGTCTTTTACTGGCGTTTTACTATTAGTGCAACCAGTCACATGTCTAGAGAGGTGCAGATTTGCCAGTTTTAGAGGAAACACCAATGAGATAACCGTCCTAGTAAAATTCATATATTCAGAACGCTTAAATGTGGCTTACTGAGTAAATAATCCTTTTCCAGCTACGGTGCTATTGAGGAATAAATGAGAGTAAAATAGGATTATACAAAGATAAGAAAACACAGCATTAAGGTGTATATATGTGTCTATTATCAATGCTAATGTCATGAGCATTTTTCGGCTGGCGAATAAGTGCATGAATATTGCATGTGCTGTAGAATAGAACATCCTTAAATAAATCTCTCTTTTTTTTTTTTATAAATTTACTGAACGTTTGCTAACCTCACGCAAACTCTGATTTTTCTTATTGCTTTGAAGTCAATGGCTAAACCTCACACTTTCATTTTAGGCTATGCGCTTGCTCTTCTTATTTCCCCACTGACTTAGCCCAGGTTACGCGTTTTACATAGAGCGGTGATTATGTTCACGTCTTTTCCACTCTTATTCTCTCACAGCCCCGGAATTACCCCTCTTATGGAAGAGATAGTAAATTATAATGAAAGCGACAAGAGCTCAAGAGGTCTCCCTAAGTCCTCGGAAATGGGCTGCACTAACTCCTTTACATTTTTAATATCAATTTGTTGACACATTGAGAGTCATGGCAGTGAATGTATTGTTTTATCTGTTTAATAGTCATATAAATCTTTTATAGGATAGAAATCTAAGCCGTCTTTCCCTCACACCACGGCCAGTCAATTCACTTTTGATGTGCAGGCGGGAGAATTTTCCTTTTGTGTTCCTGGGAGTGATAGAGAGAGAGTTTGAAATGCCAGTAGGGATCTGATACGGATATTGAGCAGTAACTCACTGGGGTCTGGCTGGCTGCATTTTGAAAGGGAGAAGAGTGCATTTTCTGTGGCTACACATTCTCTGAGTGATGTTTTTATAACATTAACCTGAATGGAATCTTTGGTGTGACATTAGCAATTTTTACTTGCTTGCTGTTCCATGTTGCACTGGCCTGATTACACATGCACCAATTTGTAGCCTCTGAGGCCTGTTTATATATTAGATACTGCTGTCATTCTTAAGGTGCGTACATACACATAACAAAAGAAAACGACGGGTCCGCCGGACCCTCCCACTGGGCGGTCTTTAGCCGACAGTATGCGTGTGTGTACGCATTGTCGGCGGACTGATAAGGCTGTTTCTGAATGATCCGCTGAGCGGATTGTTCAGAAACAGCCTTATCAGTCTGCCGACAGTGCGTACACACACCCATACTGTCGGCTAAAGACCGCCCAGTGGGAGGGTCCGGCGGACAAGTCGTTTCCTTTTGTATTGCGTGTGTACGCACCTTTAAGGTGTCCGCATATCACTTGATGTGCCGCCAGATTGACCATTAGATTAGATTGATCCCTCTCTGATTGAAGCTGATCAGAGAGGGATCCATTGCCTGGCCACAGATTTCATCCTAGCATCACTGCTCACTACCCATAACCCCTCCCCCACCACCACCACCACCACCCCCTGCAAGTGTGCATCTGTCCTTCTTGTGCCGTTGCTCAGTGTTAGAGGTTTATCTGTCTGCCGGTACAGATAAAAATTGGTATTTTTGCTAGTATATCCATCACTTTAGGTCGGTGTTCCTCATCACAGTTGATAGTGCAAAACTCTACTCTGAGGCCTATATATCACTTTTAATGTAGCTGTGAAAGCAAATCTTTGGTCCGGAGGACTCCACTTGGAGCTCTCTGCCTCTACTCAATAGAGTATTGTACCATCTTCTTATCTCTACTCTGAGCCCTGTATATATATCACTTAATGGAGCTGTTAAAACTGACTAATTTTTGACCCTCCCCTCTTGGGGGCCCTTTGACTCTTCTTGGAAGCCTGTGTAAAATCATGTTCACCTGACAGGCTAACAATGCTCCATAATGCTGGGCATAGATGGTACGTTTTTTTTCTTATCAATCGAGCCGCTGATGGCTCGATTGATCATTTTCGACGTGTCCCATCACCGCGTGGATCGATTCCCGGCTTGAACCCCGCGGGTGAACAATGGGCAAAAACAAAGCGCTGATAAGGAAGTGCCCGCGGGGACGAGCGGGAATCGATCCGCACGCACGCGGTGATGCGCCGGCATCGGTTCCGGCGCATAAATGTACCAGCATAAGATCTCATTCAAAAATCACACCCAACATTTACAATGCACTTGAAATGCTTCAGACACACAGCTGGGCCCACATGCAATTAACTTTTCTTCTGAGTTTTCTCCTTGGTGATATTTCCCCACCTTATCAAATCAGTTCTTTTTCATCTGCTTTTTGGTACTTTTTTAATTGCAGAGTGCTGAAAAAAGTTATTTTAAACAGAAGATGAATGCAATTCACTTATTCTCAATTTTATATTTTCACATCTTGACAATAAAAGGCCTTTCAGACCGCCAGCAAGCAAGAAACTACACACAGTAGTTTTAATAGTATTTTTTGGCACTTTTTCAATTGAGAAATGCTGGAAAGTTATTTTAAAGAGAAGTTGAAAAATGTTCATGTAGAATGAAACTCAGGAGAAAAAGTGAATTACATATGAGCGTTGGTGTCTTAATGAAATGTCCGTGTACACATGCCTTTATGCTGCTCAAAATGTGGTATTAGATAACAAATCCACGTTTTTATCACTCAAAAAAGTAATTTGTGATTGTTTCAAGTAAAATGTGTGTACATGTGTCCCCGATGCTGACAGTCTCAGTAATAAAATCTACGGCTGACACTATTGTCCTTGCTGCAAGGCTGCTCCTGTTTCTTCAGCTCATAGAACAAAACCCAATGCTCAAGCATGTACATACACATAGGCTGGATTTGTACTTTTAACGCCCCTAGGCCAAGTATGCTGAGACTCCCCTTCCAAGTACAGCAGCGCCCTAGGGATGATTGTAATGAGCAATCCACAATTACATTTAATTATGTGTAATTTTCCGCAATTACATGTAGCGGATTTACGTACTTGAGGTCAGCTTTCACCTACGATTGTCAACTTAATTACGTCTTAATTTAAGCGTAAGCTGAAACGTAGTTGTATGCAGACGCTTATAACCGTATGCGTAAAAATTTTCACATTTATCTTCAAAGTGTGCATGCGTCAACTGTTTCTATGCATACATTCCTCTGGCCCAATGCGTAAATTTCTACGCGTAAATCCGGTAATATTGCCTATGCACATGCCTATGCGTGATTTTCATCCGTACACGTAAATATGTACATGTATAGCACATTCCTAAGTGACTTTGCAATATACGTGAGAACTACGTGTAACAGCCGTAATTACGCATAGTGGTAGATTTTTTACACGTAAATTCATAAGCGTAATTTACAAACTTTGCATTACGATTACGATGGGAACTTATGAATTACGATGCGTAATTACATTTGGGCTTAGTTTCTGCTCACCCCTGCAGTGCCCCTCCCACTCTATGTGCAGCCCCCTCTTCCATGTGTAACATCTATGTACTGTAGCCCCTCCCTTTCATGTACATCAGCTTCCATTTTCATGTTTTGCTCCCCATCTGCAGCCTCCTCTTTCATTATGAAGCAACCCTTATTTCATGCCCAGGTGCCCCCTTAGGCTGCAACCACCCAACGCCCGGTCCTTGGTGGCCTTTCCAGAAATGCAGCCTTCTACATACCGCATATACACATACTCCAAGGTCACCTCTCCTCCGTGGCATCTACATTGCACATAACTTAAAGCGGTATAAAACCCTGTCATAATATTCAATAAAAACATGTTTTCCTACTTTTGATATGCCATAGGGTTAGCATATTTGCTTTTGTGCATAAGTATTATTATTCATTTAGAAATTATACGTTTCTAAAGTACACTTGTTTTACTCTGAGAGCTGACTTTGCTTTTTATTTATAACTGCTTTATTCATCCTCTAACTTAATTAGAAAGCATCAGAAAGCATTTATGCTTGTCTGACTTTGTTCAGGGGACCTGGCAGTGTGAGAGAAGGCTTTGTTTACATTTCTCACTTGATGCAATTAAACACAACATAACTGTAACGAATGGGGAATTATTACCGTGGTCAGCGCACAGAAGGCGCGCTGACACTGCGGAAATCCTCCACAAGCATGTAATTTGAGAGAACCCAGCTATGGTGCTATGCACCTGTAGAGGGAGATTCCCACCGGCAGATGGAGCTGTGGAGTGCAGACGAACACAGCCTCTGTACTGCCACAGATGCCAGATGGGAATTGCACGAGTTGAAGCAATGTAGGGCTGGATAACCCTTAAAGAGACTCTGTAACAAATTGTTTATCTTTATTTCTTCTATGCTATAAGTTCCTATGCCTTTTCTAATGTGGTCTGGCTTACTGCAGCTTTTCCTAATTGCACAGTAGCTGTGTTATCTCTGTTATATGATCTAATCTTCTCTCTATAGTCGGCACAGTCAGGCTGAGGCAGTCAGACTGGAATGTGCAGGGCTGCTTGTGATTAGCTAGAAGCTGTACACACCCCCTGCAGGCTCTGTGTGACTAACACACTCTGCTTAGCTGAGCCTATTAGAAGCTGGTTAGTTTGTTTGTAAACACTGCCTAAAACTGGCAATTACAAGCCAGGTTTGCAGCAGAGAATGGCAGAAACAGCACAGAGGGGACCAGGAGCACATAATGAATAGAATGGTATGCTTTTTATTGTAAGAATTTCAGAGTACAGATTCTCTTTAAAGAGAGAGAGCACAGAGACAGAATGAATGTGTGTCCACCAATCTAGTCACCACTCAGCGATGGTGAACACACATCAGCAGAACCAAAGTATGAATGCAATCGCAAGACTGGCGATTGCCAACAGTGACACAAGATCGAGCAAGACAGAGCACGAGAGTAGCAAGAAAGACACAGCAAGCAACAACAATCAGAACATCAAGGAAAATAACAAACGCTAACTAAAAGCGAACACCGCACTCATTCGCAACAGTGAACGCGTTTAAGACACGATCACCACGCGTTAGTCGCCCAGTGATAAGCGTGCCACCCTAACTAACCAATGTAACACAAACACGAAAAAGAGAACGCGAACGCTTGCTAAACGGTTACCTCACCGAGCCTGAAGCAAGCGTTTATACCCGACAAGACAAAGAGAAGGAGTAGCCAGCAGCAACCGCAGCTCTGGCCTACACTCCCAGACAGAGGACAGAGGGAACCACCGCTGCTACCGCTAGAGCAGATGTGATCCAGACAGACAGACAAATGGGGCTACCAGTAGCAACCGCTGCTCTGGCTAGCACCCCTAAGGCAGAATACAGAAGGAAGCACTGCCACTACCACTAGGGCGAATGCGATCCAGACAGATGGAGCAGCCAGTAGCAACCGCAGCTCTGGCCTACACTCCCAGACAGACAGAACGATTTCCTGTCGACCGCCGCTGGCGCCAAGACAATCGCAACAGAGAGACAGTACAAGGCAAACAGATAATACAACCTGACTGCACTAGAAGGGATGCCTAGTGCAGTCCCAAGGAATTACTCTAAGATAATCTTAGCAAAGAATAGCAAGGCTGATACTCCAGGAGAGTTAGCAGGAACAAACCATTATGACCAGCAAGGAATTCTGGGAGCAAATGGTATTTATACTGCAAGCCATCAAAGGAAGCAGCTAAGCAATTTGCATGACAAGTGTATGCAAATTCCTCACCAGCAGAGCAACTCTGAAACTTGCAAAGTGAAGACAGGTCTCTTTTCCAAAGACCTGCAGCCCTCAGACCTAAATAATGGTCAAACAGCTATCTGCCTGTGCAGACAGCTGAGCAGATCATTACAGTACCCCCCCCCCCCTCCAGGGACGGCTTCCAGATGTCCCTCAAAATTGATATCTCCAAGGAAACAGTCCGACTGAACACTCATGAAGGTCGGGGCAGCCCGACAAGGCCCAATTCCAGAGTCAATCTCCTCGAAACCGATCTCGTCGGAAGCAGAAACCACCGAAACATGCCCATCAGTACTACAAGTCTCAGTGTAACACCCATCAGAACTGTGAATTCCAGAGAAGAACCCATCGATACCCTCCAAGCAATACCCACCACCTTCCAGGGACCGTCCAAAAATACCAAATCTGCCACATTAGCCATTTGAAGTGTCCCTTTCAACAGAAAAGCCACTGTTGATCCCATCCAGGGTACCAAGAAACATTTCTCCCAGAATCTCCCAGAATACATTGAAGCGCCGCAGAGATCCCAAGAGGCCAGAATGCTCACCAGGCTCACATGGAGAACTACCAAGAACCCCTATGGAGCCTATGAGAATTCCAAATTCAGGATTACCAGGACAACCATCAAGATCAGTGCTTTTAGGGACTACTTCTGGGCATGCAGGCAGGCAGGCAATATCAGAACATGTCTCCACCGAGGAAGCATCTGACCATACTGGTAACCGAGACACCCTTGGGCTTTCTGGGTCACAGAGCACATAGGGGTACACTAGCACAAGAGAAACCTCAGGACTCGTCGAGGAACTGCTAACCTCAGAGTCCGTCATGACAAGACCAAAACCAGGACCGGGCAAAGAACCATCACGATTAGTGGTCACAAGCACTAGTCTTTCAAAAGCAGACTTGGGCTCAGACTTAGAAGTCTCTATGACTGTAATTGTATCCAACCAGAACTCATCATGGATTACGCATGACTGGAGTTCCACAAGAGCTGCAAAGGTAGTTAGCATAACAGCACAGCAATGCCCACTGAAGTGGGCAATATTTCAGAAAGATCTGGGGGGCAGGAGTCATCTCCCAAAAGTTCTGCACCCCTTGGGAGGAACTCGGAGACCTCCAGAACATCAAACAAGACTTCGGAAGCATCATTTTCTAAGTTTTCTGACAATGACTCTGAACTATCCATGTTACAGGGCCGTACATCAATTACCTTCTGCGGACAGGGCAGATGTCCCAGGGATGGATCTACCATAAGCTGGGACTGAATTTCATCTTCAAGAACAGGATGCACAGGAATATCTAGTGAAACCAACATTGACTCCCTGAGTCTAGCTTCACTGCAGGCCGAATTCTTCATAGCAGTCAAACCAGACTGCAATTCTGAAATGGCAGAACAGATGAAATTAGCTGCAATACCTAGAGGAGCCTCTGGGCTCCCTGCCAGAGTTTTATTGCAAGGTAAAATTGACTCATCCAGAGTACAGGGTGGAAAGTCATTACTTTCCTCAGAGCAAGAAAGGGATTCACAAATGTCAGTGCGAGTGGACATCATAGTTTCATTCATGGTACAAAGCAAAGATCCCTCAGTATCAGATTTGCAAAACCAAAGCACTGTCTCACCCCCAGACTTGGCTAACATTTTCAAATCCGAGGAGTTAGAACGCAAAATCTGTGAATCCAAGATCGCTTTAGGTTGTGAAACTGACACTTCCAAAGCGCAAGCCTCCTCAATCTGTGGAGCAGACTGCAAAGTGTTCAAGACAGAAACACTGGAACTACTGTCATCAAGCAACGTGCCTTTACAGGTGTGAACAGAGCGAGACACAGATTTATTTGCAGAAGAGGTTGTGACAACAACATGAGAAACTTTATTAGTCATATTAACATTACTCCTGAGGCTGCATGGTTTAGGAATTTTTCCCATAGCAGGATCATAGATGGAAGATCTTAAAGAATCACTTGGAGAAAAAGATTTGTTTTTAAACGACAAGGGATCCCACATATCTTTGACAAAACTGACACACTTCCGCAGATCACAATCTGCAGGAACATCTGAGAAACAGGCCTCAGATCGCACAGACTCAACCTCAACACAAGCAGAAGAGACTCTTTCAGAATTCACACAGGTGTCCACCACAGTAGTACACCCATCCATTTCAGATCGCACAGTGTCTAAACTCACTTGCTTTACCCCAGAAAGGCAAAAACAATCATCAGACAACGGTGTCGCTTTATTGGAATCAATTGGTTGGTGTGTGTGCAATTCATCCAAAATCGTCTGCCACACGCAAATCAGCGGATCCACAAAACATTCGTCACAGTCATCAGATCCAATCAAACCGTACACAGACTCAATACAAGCATTAATAATCACTTTGCTTTTTGCGATGTAAAAATCGCAAAACGCCTTCCAATCAAACTCAAACTCCTCAATCAAAGCACCAATCTCCCACGGAGTGAATGGAGGCTCAAACAACCCTGTATAATAGAAACACTTATACGGGTTGGGATCAGAAACAAGCATGGACTTTCTTATAGCTTTAATATAATGTATAATTCTGCCTATAATAGGATCCACATATGCTTTTGCCTTGGGCAATGAAATCTGAGACAAATCAAACATTCCCTCTACACTGGGAATTTCGGTTTGGCTGGTCATTCTGTAACGAATGGGGAATTATTACCGTGGTCAGCACACAGAAGGCGTGCTGACACTGCGGAAATCCTCCACAAGCATGTAATTTGAGAGAACCCAGCTATGGTGCTATGCACCTGTAGAGGGAGATTCCCACCGGCAGATGGAGCTGTGGAGTGCAGACATACAGATGCCAGATGGGAATTGCACGAGTTGAAGCAATGTAGGGCTGGATAGCCCTTAAAGAGAGAGAGAGCACAGAGACAGAATGAATGTGTGTCCACCAATCTAGTCGTCACTAGAGTTGGGCCGAACAGTTCGCCTGCGAACGGTTCCATGCGAACTTCCGTGGTTCGCGTTCGCGTCCCGCAGGCGAACTTTTGCGGAAGTTCGGTTCGCCCCATAATGCACCATGAGGGTCAACTTTGACCCTCTACATCACAGTCAGCAGGCCCAGTGTAGCCAATTAGGCTACACTAGCCCCTGGAGCCACTCCCCCCCTACTAAAAGGCAGGCAGCGGCGACCATTACGGTCACTCGTGTGCCTGCATTAGTGAGAGTAGGGCGAGCTGCTGCACACTCTCTCTCATAGGGAAAGATTAGTTAGGCTTAGCTTGTCCCTGGCTGCATACCTGTTCTGTAAACCCACCACTGCATACCTGTTCTGTGAACCCACCACTGCATACCTGTTCTGTGAACCCACCACTGCATACCTGTTCTGTGAACCCACCACTGCATACCTGTACTGTGAACCCACCACTGCATACCTGTTCTGTGAACCCACCACTGCATACCTGTTCTGTGAACCCACCACTGCATACCTGTTCTGTGAACCCACCACTGCATACCTGTACTGTGAACCCACCACTGCATACCTGTTCTGTGAACCCACCACTGCATACCTGTTCTGTGAACCCACCACTGCATACCTGTTCTGTGAACCCACCACTGCATACCTGTTCTGTGAACCCACCACTGCATACCTGTTCTGTGAACCCACCACTGCATACCTGTTCTGTGAACCCACCACTGCATACCTGTTCTGTGAACCCACCACTGCATACCTGTTCTGTGAACCCACCACTGCATACCTGTACTGTGAACCCGCCACTGCATACCTGTTCTGTTCAGTGAACCCGCCACTGTATACCTGTTCTGTTCAGTGAACAGTTTGGTGTGTCAGTGTGAAGCAGTACCTTTATTACACTACCTGATTGATGTATACACATGCAAGATGTTTTAAAGCACTTTAGGCCTGTCATTTAGCATTCAATATGATTTCTGCCCTTAAAACGCTGCTTTGCGTCAAATCCAGATTTTTCCCGGGGACTTTTGGCGTGTATCCCACTCCGCCATGCCCCCCTCCAGGTGTTAGACCCCTTGAAACATCTTTTCCATCACTTTTGTGGCCAGCATAATTTTTTTTTTTTTCAAAGTTTGCATCCCCATTGAAGTCTATTGCGGTTCGCGAACTTTAACGCGAACCGAACCTTTTGCGAAAGTTCGCGAACCCGGTTCGCGAACCTAAAATCGGAGGTTCGGCCCAACTCTAGTCGTCACCCAGCGACGGTGAACACACATCAGCAGAACCAAAGTATGACACAGTGACACAAGATCGAGCAAGACAGAACACGAGAGTAGCAAGAAAGGCACAGCAAGCAACAACAATCAGAACATCAAGGAAAATAACAAACGCTAACTAAACGCAAACACCACACTCATTCGCAACAGCGAACGCGTTTAAGACACAATCACCACGTGTTAGGTGCCCAGTGATAAGCGTGCCACCCTAACTAACCAATGTAACACAAACACGAAAAAGAGAACGTGAACGCTTGCTAAACGGTTACCTCACCGAGCCTACAGCAAGCGTTCCTACCCGACAAGACAAAGAGAAGGAGTAACCAGCATCAACCGCAGCTCTGGCCTACACTCCCAGACAGAGGACAGAAGGAACCACCGCTGCTACTGCTAGAGCGGATGTGATCCAGACAGACAGACAAATGGGGCTACCAGTAGCAACCGCTGCTCTGGCTAGCACCCCTAAGGCAGAATACAGAAGGAAGCACTGCCACTACCACTAGGGCGAATGCGATCCAGACAGATGGAGCAGCCAGTAGCAACCGCAGCTCTGGCCTACACTCCCAGACAGACAGAATGATTTTCTGTCGACCGCCGCTGGTGACAAGGCAATCGCAACAGAGAGACAGTACAAGGCAAACAGATAATACAACCTGACTGCACTAGAAGGGATGCCTTGTGCAGTCCCAAGGAATTACTCTAAGATAATCTTAGCAAAGAATAGCAAGGCTGATACTCCAGGAGAGTTAGCAGGAACAAACCATCATGACCAGCAAGGAATTCTGGGAGCAAATGGTATTTATACTGCAAGCCATCAAAGGAAGCAGCTAAGCAATTTGCATGACAAGTGTATGCAAATTCCTCACCAGCAGAGCAACTCTGAAACTTGCAAAGCGAAGACAAGTCTCTTTTCCAGAGACCTGCAGCCCTCAGACCCAAAGAATGGTCAAACAGCTGTCTGCCTGTGCAGACAGCTGAGCAGATCATTACAATAACATTATGTAAAGTTTGTAAGCGGTCAGCTCTGCTGGCAGGGAAGCTTCTAAAGCCTGTGTTAACCCTTTGAATGCAGATCTAGTAAAAAAAAAAATGCTGGCTGTATATAATATGCTGTAAATAATGTATTAGAGCAAAGTAGAAATGCTGGGTTTCATTCCACTTTAACTATTAGTTGACTATGATATAAAATATGTTTAGATTTATGGGTTTCTGCAAAACTTTAAACTGATAATAATGTAGACAGGAAATTGATTTAAGAAACCATTCATTAGAAACAACTTCTTATTTAGCCTTGGAGTTCGCGCCCTCCATTGATAATCTCTCTGTGATGCAACATCATGTCTACATTCCCATCATAGGTATCAATGCCTTGGATCATTACGTGAGCAAGTTTAGATCTGGGAAATCCCCATGGGCAGTTCTCTTTACATTTTTATACTGCCTTAGTCTGTGAAGGTCCCAGGCAATCAGGATTGCAGCCTTATAATGATGAAAACTACATATTTAGAGGCATTTTCTCCCACTTCCAAAACAAATACACAAGGCGACGATTTACTCAGTGGAAATAAACATTCCATAATCAGCTTTAATAGTGACCTCCCACAAAAACTCGAGCTTAAAGTATGATCTTGCTTTACTTAAAGGATAACAGTGCTTTTGCATTTCAATTCCACAAGCTTTAAAAGAAGCCCCTAATCAATGATCCAAACACACTTCATCGCTGATTTTGCTGCTAGATGAAGATGGAAGAAGACAAGAGAGAGTCCCATTATTCACACATAACCTTGCCAGCACTGCTTTGACTGTAGTTACCCATTCCTTACAGCAAATGACTTGCCTCTTAACCCTTTCTCTTTTTCCCAATCACCCCCCCAGCACTTAATTTTTTGAGGGCACGTGGGGGGATGTGGGGAAAAGGACTGGTGGTAGCTATCCAGAGGCTCTGTACCTCCTTGCTCTAAATCAAGGAGGTGACAAGTGTCAGTTGTGGGGGGGCAGCACCATCTTGCGCAATGTAGTTCTTCCCCGTGCACAAGAGACCAAAGTAATTTCAATATTATGCGGTACTACATGCTGCTAGGGAAGATCAAAGTATCTGACTTTATCAGACACTTTGGTATATATAGGGAACGCTATGCCGGACCATATCAGAGGTACACCTACAATCAGCCCAAATGCAGGGGTGCGGCGGGTAGATGGCTGACGCATCAGCGGGGATGTGGCCGGTGGCGATCAGAGTGTTCATAGTCATCAACAGGGCCATCTGGTGTCTGAAGCAGGTTATATTGTTGATGTGTAAAAAAAGGCTTTCTCCAGCTGAAAATCTTGAAAATTCGATCACATGACCAGAAGCTGCTGTAAGAGAAAGAGAAAAGATTTCTTGTTCTCGTGTGTGTCTTCCCCTGGTTTTTGAATTGTGTCATTTCCACTGTATAGACTGGAATGGGACAGCCTACAGGTATTCTGCAGTGCAGGAAGTGGTCTAAGCTCCTCATGAGGCCAATTATTTGAAGCTACTTAATGAACTTCTAGACAGACATAAAAAAATCTCTTTAACTGAGTATTGTAGATACACAGATCTAGAAAAACGTCTTAACAAATGGCCCATACACACGGGGCACAACTGACACCACAAACACGTGGCACGCACATGTTGCGGCAACAGGTCCCTCATGCGTATGGCGCACGCGCCACACTGTCGCCGGGAAGTGAAGTTGCCGTGCGATTGAAAAGTCCAATCGCCAGCTACTTCTGTCTCCGCAACGGTCGCTTGTCTTCCACGCGTACTTCGTGTGTATGTGGACTAGCGACGGGAGACAAACGCAAGTGAATGGAGCCTCCGGCCGGGGGATGCTCCCTTCACAGACAGCTTCCGCCGTGTCTCTGCCTTTCTGGCGAGACGTGTGGATAGCGGTCGCCGCCAGGGAGCTGTCGCTCCCTAGTCTCTCCCTCATCTCTTGTCTGCTGGCAACAGCAGACACGAGTACCTCGTGTGTACGAGGCTTTAGGCTTAAAAGTAAATCTGAAGCAGGATTAAAAACAAAAAGAGATACTTGCCTAAGGAAAGGGAAGGCTCTGGGTCCTATAGAGCCTTCCTGTTCTCCTCAGGGTCCCCTTGTTCCCCCGCAGGCTTCTCCATTCAAATCTCCCACTGCGGGAGACTTTGGTAGTCTTCAGAAGCCCTTGGGCTCCTGAAGACAGGCGGCTCTGTACTGTGCACATGCGAATGCACGAGAGTGTGCACTGCAGTACAGAGCCGCCTGTCTTCGGGAGCCTGAGAACTTCTGAAGACTTAAAACCTTAGCCAAAGCGGAAGAGAGCAGTCTATGACTGATCGGTCATAGGCTGCTAATGGGGGAGCCTGCAGGGGCAGGCAGGGACCGTGAGGAGAACAGGAAGGCTCTATAGGACCCAGAGCCTTCCCTTTCCTTAACCACTTTCGCCTCCTGGATGTACTAGCTATGTCCAGGAGGCCATGTGCGCGTCCGCGCGCTCCCGCAGCCGATTGGGCACGTGCACGCGTGCTCCCGGCCGCGTATTGTTAGCCCAGGAATCAATGAATTGGGCTATGGTTCCCGATCACTGATTCCTCTCCCCTGCAGAAAACGTGACAGCTTCTCTCAGAAGCTTCGCTTTCTCTGGCTCTTGCATCCCCATGCGTCCCTCTAAGCCAGGCATGGGCAAACTTGGCTCTCCAGCTGTTAAGGAACTACAAATCCCACAATGCATTTGCCTTTATGAGTAATGACTGTGGCTGTCAGACTCCTGCAATGCATTGTGGGACTTGTAGTTACTCAACAGCTGGATAGCCAAGTTTGCCCATGCCTGCTCTAAGCGTATATGTTACGCTTAGAGTGACGTCATGTAAACAAACTCATGGCTGCCATCTTGTGGCCAAAAAGTAAAACTACAACTAAATGTAAAAAAAAATAAACATAAACACATATTTACAAAAAAAAAAATTACTGTTTACATCCCACCCTCCCAAAAATACCCAAATAAAATGTTTAATATAAAAAAAAAAAAAAAAAAAAAAAAAAATTACAATAAAAAAAAATGTAAATATTTACCTAAGGGTCTAAACTTTTTAAATATCATGTAAAGATGAAATATTTTTTTAAAAAAATTTAATTTTAAACTTGTAAATAGTGATGGATACAAAATGGAAAATATGCACCTTTATTTCCAAATAAAATATTGTCGCCATACATCGTGATAGGGACATAATTTAAATGGTGTAATAACCGGGACAAATGGGCAAATACAATACGTGAGTTTTAATTATGGAGGCATGTATTATTTTAAAACTATAATGGCTGAAAACTGAGAAATAATGATTTTTTTCCGTTTTTTTCTTATTCTTCCTGTTAAAATGCATTTACAGTAAAGTGGCTCTTAGCAAAATGCACCACCCAAAGAAAGCTTAATGGGTGGCAGAAAAAACAAGATATAGATCAGTTCATTGTGATAAGTAGTGATAAAGTTATAGGCTAATGAATGGGAGGTGAACATTGCTCGAATGCATAAAGTGAAAACGACTGAAGGATGAAGTGGTTAAGGAAGTATCTGTTTTTTTGTTTTTAACTCTGCTCCAGATTCTCTTTAACTCTTTCTATACTGGAAAACAACATGAGACGTCTTTTCTTTGCAACTAATGTTCTATATCTTAGCTGTACTACACATATAATTCATTATCTCTTAAGTGTTTTTTCGCTTCAGGTTTGCTTGAAGTGATAACTACAAAAACAGAGATTTATAACCCTGCCTTATATTATAATATACAGTGGGAGTTTCCACTATGACAAAGTTTAGAGCATCAAAATATTATGTAATAGAGAAGGGAAGTTAAGTTGGTGCTAGGGGAAGATCCTTGAAACTATGCTAGATCTATTCTTGTGCCAAAAAAGGTAACAACATTTGAAAAAAAAAATCAGGGTAGAGTAATAGTATTCATTTTATTAACTTCCTGAGCATTACGCACGCCGGAGGGTTTGCAGCCGACAGACCCCCATTATAATTTTAAGTGATCGCATAGCTGTAATAGCTTCAGCTAGCACTAGGCTAGCTAGTAGTGGTGGTCTGGCATCCCCTGATTACTTTTGATCCCCCCGATCACCGCTAAGTACATTACCCAGCCTGGATCCAGCGATCGGCGCAGTCTCCCTTCACATCTCCGCTCTTCTCTATGGAGAGGATCGAACATGACGTCGGTGACATCATGGCATCATGCGCAGACCCGATCCTCCCCATAGAGAGGACCGGAGATGTGCAGGGAGGCTGCGCCGATCGCTGGATCCAGGGGGGTAATGTATTTAGTGGTGATTGGGGGATCAAAAGTAATCGGGGGATGCTGGATCACCACTGCTAGCTAGCCTAGTGCTAGCTGAAGCTATTACAGCTATGTGATCCCTTAAAATTATACTGGGGGACTCCTGGGGACAGCCGGCGGTATGCCCGACACAGGCTAGCTAGTAGTGGCCTAAGGAGCCTAAGGAGGTTAAAAAGAAAATTGCAAGCAGGGGAGAAAGTAGACACACACACCTAAAAATCTGAATTAATAATGTAAGAAGCTAAAATGTGTTGTACTGCCAAGAAACAAAACACCCCCCCCCCCCAAAGGTGGCGATGAGGTTATGGAAACTGGAGCTACTTTTCACACCTCCATTTATTTAAAAAGACTTCTCTGCTTCATTTTAGCTCTATATTGCCTACAGTGAGTAACTGAATTGCCGATAAATGCATAAAATGATTTTCCCTCACCTCAACATCATCATCATCGGGAATTAACTTAGTGGTGAAATGTTTTCAGTTGAGCGAACTTGTTTCCACTACACAGAAGGACAACACATTTTAATTAGGCTGGCACAAACTAGATCAACTTTAGCAAGCACAAAAGCATTTCTGGATCACAGAAAGTCAAAAGCTCTGTAAGTAAATGTGGTGCATTCTGGCTAATGGGGCAAAGCAAATGCCTTCTTGACCTGACAAGCCAGTTGGATGAATACTCTGAATCAAAATGTAACAATACTCTTCTTCTAGATAGTATAACCATCAATTCTAAGCAGGGGCATAACTAGGGGGAGAAGCCCCTGCTACTGCAGGGGTGCACAGAGCTGTGTGTGTGTGTGTGGGGGGGAGGGGGGGTACTACTAACCTTTGTCTGATCCTTAAAGAGAATCTGTACTCTGAAATTCTTACAATAAAAAGCATACCATTCTATTCATTATGTGCTCCTGGTCCCCTCTGTGCTGTTTCTGCCATTCTCTGCTGCAAACCTGGCTTGTAATTGCCAGTTTTAGGCAGTGTTTACAAACAAACTAACCAGCTTCTAATAGGCTCAGCTAAGCAGAGTGTGTTAGTCACACAGAGCCTGCAGGGGGTGTGTACAGCTTCTAGCTAATCACAAGCAGCCCTGCACATTCCAGTCTGACTGCCTCAGCCTGACTGTGCCGACTATAGAGAGAAGATTAGATCATATAACAGAGATAACACAGCTACTGTGCAATTAGGAAAAGCTGCAGTAAGCCAGACCACATTAGAAAAGGCATAGGAACTTATAGCATAGAAGAAATAAAGATAAACAATTTGTTACAGAGTCTCTTTAAGATCAGGTGTTTCTGTGGCTACACATGTTATGGGTGTGAGGATTTTGATGTCCGCACTTTTTTATTATTATTGTTATTTAGTATTTATACAGTGCTGACATCTTCCGTAGCGCTGTACAGAGTATATTGTCTTGTCACTTAACTGTCCCTCAGAGGAGCTCGCAATCTAATCCCTGCCATAGTCGTATACTGTAGTGCATGTATCATAGTCTAGGGCAGGCATGGACAAACTCGGCCCTCCAGCTGTTACGGAACTACAAGTCCCATAATGCATTTGCCTTTATGAGTCATGACTGTGGCTGTCAGACTCCTGCAATGCATTGTGGGACTTGTAGTTCCTTAACAGCTGGAGGGCCAAGTTTGCCCATGCCTAGTCTAGGGCCAATTTCAGGAAGAAGCCAATGAGCTTCTCTGTATTTTTTGGGATGTGAAAGAAAACCGGAGTGCCCGGAGGAAACCCATGCAGACACAAGGAGAACATGCAAACTCTGTGCAGATAGTGCTCTGGCTAGGATTGGAAGGGCCCAGTGCTACAAGGTGAGAGTGCTAACCACTACACCACCGTGCTGCCCTTTTTATGAGCCTTTTAAGACCCCCCCCCAGGCTGCGAGGGCCACCAAGAAGAGGCAAAGGAAGGCTTGTGGACGGCTATTAAGGGGCCTCATCAGAGTTTTCCTGGGGCGCCCCATGATTTGTAGTTACATCTCTTCCCTGGGTAAGGTTCTCTGTTTTCTATAGTGAGGGGGATAATATCCTTCACTCCATACATGGTTGTCCTTTGTACAGCCCTTGAGAGAAAGAGATAATTTGCCAGATCTTTATATTGACCTTGGATGTGTTTATACATATTAATTAGATCATCGTTAAAGTTTATTTTTTCCTGATTAAACAAGGTCGATTTTACTATCTTTCTTTGTCTGCGAGACTTCCATTTCCTCTTAATAATTTAGAAGTACGCTCTTGTAAACCCAGAACTGTACCTATATTCAAGATGTACTGCTACACAGTACAATACAGATAGTCCCCGACTTACGAACGCCCAACTTACGAACTACCCGCCGATACGAAAGGCATGGATTCTGTGTTTCCATGGGAACAAATAAAAAAAAAATTCAAATTGGACTTGGACAAATTGGAAAAGCGATGTTAAAAATTCAAAGAAAAAATGGCTTTTAAACTTGTATAAGCAGGTACAGAGGGCAGAGGTGACACAGAGGGGGGCACTACAGGCACAGGGGGGCACAGAAGAGGTACAGGGGACAGAGATGGCACAATGCTCCGACTTAAGAACAGATTCAGGTTAAGAACGAACCTACAGTCCCTATCTCGTTCGTTAACCGGGGACTACCTGTACTTGCATACAATTATGTGTTAAAATCTATACTGGGCAAGTAAATGTATGGTTCTGCATATGATTTTGATGGAACCCGCAATAGGAATGTCAGAACGGTTCAGGAACGTTATCCCAATTTCAAAAAAGTGAAAAAGCTATTGTTGATTGCTGAAATGTCAAAATGATTCAGTTTCATAATGCAACCACTTAAAGTGAACCTCCGGACTAAAAATCTACTCAGCAGAACTGAAAAGGCTTGGTGTTTCTTTAACAGTTTCACAGCATCAGAACTTTGTTTTTCTTACCAAAGCATCATTTTTAGCTGCATTTTTAGCTAAGCTCCACCCATCAAAGAAAAAGAGCCCGGGCTTTTTTTCCCTGATGCTGTGCAGAGCATGATGGGATTCCCAATGTTGTTATTCACGTTGCCTAGCAGCTAGCTGGGAGAGGTGCTCAGGACACAGGACAGTTGGAACTGTGTCTCATGCTCCCTGTCACATCCCTTCAACCAAAAAGATGGCTGCCATCATGAAATCAAACATTTGCCTGTTCTTTTAAAACAAGGTGTGTAAGAGATTATATTACCTATCTATTTTAATTAACATAACTAATGTAACTTAATGATAGTATGCTTGTTTAGGCTGGAGTTCCTCTTTAATGCGAAATTGCTAAAGTGTATCTTTACTTATGTAGAGGTACTGGCCCATAACTTTTTCTACAGAGTTTTCTCCTAGGAAATAATTTTCATCTTCTATTTAAAATATCTTTTTAGCAGTTTACAATTGAAAAAGAACCCAAAAGTTGGTTAAACATTGTGATTAAAATTATTTAGAGAATGTTCTTGCTTGCTGGTGGCATTTTATGACAAGGTGTGAAAATAACACCTAGTAGTAAACTCAGGAGAAAACGTGAATTGCATATGGGCCACGGTTATATCCCATAGTTATCAGAATAAAGTGATCTTACAGGAAGTAGAAGTTGCTCTAGTAAATGAAAGTAATATGTTTTTAACCAGTTGCTGGCAAACTGCTGATTGGCTAGTAGCTTTCAGTAAGGTGTAGGCTCCACTTTCTGTGTGAGTGGAGATTTCCATTTTAGCAACAATTATCCATTACTAATACTCAAAAAATGTTTCCAGATCCCCCAGCACCAAGGCCTAGGAGATGATAACAAGCTTGAAGGAGATAAACTTCCCCTGATATAAATAAATCAGCCACTAGAGAGCTCATCTGAAAGATGGATATACTTTCCTACTAACAGATCACATCTATGCAGCTTACCATCTGCACCCTCTAGTGGCAGAAAGAACAGCTGATGCTATTTATTTCATCTTCAGACTTTCTGTCAGCTTCTTGTCCTTCGAGGATGGATGATGGATGCTCCAGATCACAAAGGACAGGTAAATATTGAAGTAAAGCTTTCATGATGGGTAACTGGAGCAGTTAGAAAGGGATAATTGCACTATTAGCACAGTTACCTTTTAAAAAGTATTAAGTGGGCATAAAGAATCACTAAACAAGCCCAGAGAACGGAGGTAATCCAAGGACAAATAAGTAAGTGCTTCATAAAGTGCATGCATTGACACACATACACAGACTGCTGCAAATGGCAGACAGAGTCCTGCTGTTTCAAGGTCTCACAAACTGTAATTGAACTATCTTTCCTTACACACCTAGAACCACTTCTGTTGCCAGAGATGCTTACCTTTTCATTTGCTAATTATGGATGCATTGTTCACTCTTCGGGTATTTTGCTATTTCCTACTACGGGGTTAAACCGAAGGGAAATCATCGAGGGGCTCCTTAATCAGAGCCGCAGTAAAGCCTGTAACTAATACAAGAAGCAATAAATAACTGATCATTTATATCTGAGAATTCCCCAGCTCCCTTTTATTTAATTGGATATTGTAACAAATTTATAATGAAAGAACGGCTACTGCTGTGCATTCTGTAATATCTGCTCATGTGCAATGAAGTATTAGGCTCGACATATATTTGAAAAGTTATTAACGGAACCTAAATGCATAAATAATGGAAGTGCAATTAATAAGGGTGCAGGAGATGTCAAAGGGAATTTCTCACTGTATTTTAAATTATGCTGTAGTCGTGATGATGTCGTTTTATAGAGAGGTATATCAAAGGAACACTTTGTTAGAATAGATTATAGGGTAGGATTAAAGCTGAAAAAGCAAAAAAATAAAAAATTACAGCACAGATCTGGCTGTTTTCTGACTATTAGGAACACATTTCACCCCCTAGAATGTTGCTGTTCTGTGCCGAGTGCACAGGGTGTAGTACTGAAACTGCTTGTCCTCATCGTTCACTTGCCCATTTTTGACTTTTTCACTGACCTTTGAACAAAAAAACTCCTCCCCACTTCCCCTAATACACACTCACACTATGCACTATCCACTCTGTAGACTTCAGCATTGTGCACTTCGCCTGGAAGGCCTATGCCCCCAAACGACCCTAAGTATTTCTGTCTGCTGGGAAACTGCACTTTTCTGCATAGTGGCTATGCTTATGTACTATGTAATTGTTCCACTCATCTACGCTACTATTAAAAGGTGACAATTTATATTTATCACCTGGAATTATATGCCACATCATTTACAAAAATATAGTAATTACCCAAAATCTCTGGCAGTAAACTTAAACACTAATCCAATCCCCAATCTATATGTAACACTAATGAGCGTTGCCGTAGGCACCCATGTAAATTGCAGCTACCGGTAACAGCGGCTATAACAATAAATTTACCGTTATAGCTATTAGCAGTGTTTTACATAGATACCTATAATGGCACATTGTGCCCAAATCTACATAACCCCTCACAGCAGCTCCTATCACTTCAGAACACAGATCTAAGGTTACACAGAACTGCTGTGAGAGAGGCACAGTTAGGGAGAGTCCACGCTTGTGCCCACAGAACACACCAGCATTTTCCTGCCAACAATTTTTCACATCCTTTGTGCGTTTTCGCATGCTCATCATCCACCATAGATTGCTGGCACCGGCTAGCAGTCTATGGGAATTGTACATGCATTGCGAGTTCATGCAGCGGGGAATCAGAGCCTTACCTTACATTGATACTTGTTTTTATGAATGATCACTGTTACTGGCTGTAACAGTCATCATTAAAGTATTAGCTAAGTACCAACGTGTTCCCCGATCCACCTTCAACACCGTGGTAACGATGACACAAATGATTATTTAAACATTTGTTTAAATGATTGTGGGAAAATTATCGCAGCGGGCAATGGGGACCTGAGCGATCAGTCGCTCAGTGATCTGTCTTGAAAGCCCCGATCACCACATGTTGCTAAACATCGTTTCACTAAATTTGATAAACAATGTTACTTGATACCATGAAAAAAGCTGCCCGTTCTTGCGCCAATGAGAATGAACACTTTTTTTACTATATTTTATTTTAAACCTTTTTTTTTTTTTTTTACTATTTTTTATTTTACTTTTTTTTGTACTATTTTTTTTTTTAACCACTTCGCCATATCTGGACGCATATATCCGTCCAGATAGGCAGTGGTGCTGCAGCCGTGTGGTGCGCGCGATCGGGCGCGCGCCCGCGCGCGCTCCCGCTGCCTCCCGCTGCCCCCCCCGATCAGTGAATGGGAATATAATTCCCATTCACCGATCTAAGTCCCCGGCAGAAATACCGACGCTTTCTCATCAGAGAGCGTGGTATTTCTGCCCCCAGGAAACTTCTTCTCTTCTTTTTAGTTCCTAGATGCGACATCGTTCGCATCTAGGAATTTTTTGAATGTGGCCATCTTGTGGCCAAATAGTAAACTGCACCCACATACCTGTATTGAATAAAAAAATACATTACATTACATCTAAAATTGGCTATTTACCTCCCAAACTAAAATTACCCAAATACATTTTTGTATTAAAAAAAAATAAAAAAAATTACAATTAAAAAAAAAAAAACTACATAAATAGTTACCTAAGGGTCTGAACTTTTTAAATATACATGCCAAGAGAGTATCTTATTAATTTTTTTAAAATTATAAGCTTGTAAATAGTGATGGACGCAAATTGAAAAAATGCACCTTTATTTCTAAATAAAATATCGGCGCCATAAATTGTGATAGGGATGTAATTTAAATGGTGTAATAAGCGGGACAAATGGGCACATAAAATGCATGGGTTTTAATTACTGTAGCATGTATTAATTTTAAACTATAATGGCCAAAAACTGAGAAATAATGATTTTTTTCCATTTCTATCTTAATCTTCCTGTTAAAATGTATTTACAGTAAAGTGGCTCTTAGCAAAATGTACTACCTAAAGAAAGCCTAATTAGTGGCGGAAAAAACGAGATATAGATCAATTAATTTTGATAAGTAGCGATAAAGTTATTAGCGAATTAATGGGAGGTGAACATTGCTCGGATGCATAAGATTTTCGAAGCTGTAGGCTGAAGTGGTTAAATGATCACTATTACCAGCAGTAATGGTGCCCACAACATGGTACAATTTCGAAGATCAAATATAAAGATTTTTCCAACATGTCTGATCATATTTTTGTTGAAAAAACGGGATAATCGATTCTGTTTTTCTTGAACAAAAAAAAAAGATTATTTTAAACTTTCATTCGTTTTGATTGTTTTGGTCAAATATACAAGAAAATTTAACGTTTTCATTGTACCGTGTATGGGCACCTTAATAGTGATCATTGAGGGACTGGGAGGACACTGATTAGCCAAGGGATCACATGATCCCTTAGGTCAATCACTGCAGTATCAGGGATCATGGGATCACATCCCTTTGACCAATCAGTGGTGCAGTATGGGGGTCACGTGCGCACGCATGATCATTGCAGGAAGTAATGTGCTTCCTATGTACATTTTACAATGATCACTGTTATAGTGATCATTGAGGGTTAAAGAGGCACTCATCAGGTTCAGGGACCACATGATCTCTTGCACTGATTGTTGCTGCTGTGGGCACATGCATGCATGCTCGCAGGAGCACGTGTAATTGTCCACAGTTGCGATATTTAACTGGGACGTAGATACTACATCCAGGCGGCATGAGCATCTGCTTTTCAGGATGTAGAGCAGACTCCCAGCAGCATAGGTGGTTAAGCATAACTTTTTTTTTCAGTGACAGTTGGCTTCTAGGTTCCTTATGGTGCCATGCCACCACCAATGCAACATTAGAAGGCCCTTTGTTCCCCACCCCTATATAGTATTGCCCCCCTAGGGCCCCAGAACCATAGGATACCCCTTCAGATCACCCCAAGCTAATAGTGGTCCCCTCAGCAGTGGAGTGCACTTCCCTGTCTGGTTGCCACACTCCTTCCTGTGTCCTTTCATCTCCATCCTTGAACACCAGCACCTGTTCTCCATGACCTGGTGGCATGTATGTACATGAACAGGAAACAGAACAAAGCTTGGGAGGAGACCTGGTGGTTCTGTCAGCCGGCTCTGGGGCTTTGGCCATATACCATATATATGGCCATGTAAGCTGACTGTTTTGAAATTCGTTTAGTTTTAAGAAAGCTAAATTGTATTTCATGTAGAAATCTACCAGCATCTTTTTTTTTTTTTTAAACTTGGCAATTTTTATTAAGTTTTTTTACAAGAACATTGTAGTACAACGAAGCATGAGTACAATCAATCAACAAAGCATAACCAACAAAACAAAGAACAAACATATTTGCAAACAATAGACATGGTAAAGACCGAGTAAAACATACAGGATTATGTCTGTGGTAATATTTTTGAATGTAAGGAATTCTGTTAAAATTTGGGCTGAGATAATAACTGAATCCTGGACATATCGCATTTACTTGGCCTCTTGGGCTGTGATATGTACAGGTGTTGTTAAGTGGAAGCTTAATCTGGAATCAGTTCTTCACTTTGCAATAATTGAACCTAGCCCTTTGTTGTGAGACACTTCATGGTCCTGCTTACAGGACACATTTGAAAAAGTTGCAAGCTAATTTAGGCACGACATTAAATAACCTTATTACTTGCAATATCAGTAAATAACAATGTAAGCGCAGCATTAAACAAAAACGATAACAAAAACTGTAAATAACAATTTAATTGCGGTATTAAATTATCAGTAAATTTACCAATAATGTTGAACCTAACTATAAACTAACCTCTCCCTACTCTTACACAGAACCCTCCCCTGGTGGTGCCTAACCTTAAGACCCCCATGGTGGTGCCTAACCCTAAAACTACCCTGGTGGTGCCTAACCCTAAGACCCTCCTGGTGCTGCCTAACCCTAAGACCCCCCTATGGTGCCTAACCCTAAGACCCCCCTATGGTGCCTAACCCTAAGACCCTCTAGTGGTGCCTAACCTTAACACCCCCTAATCCTTGCTAACAATAATTCAATAAAGGTCAATTTAACTGCAGCCGCCCGCTAAATAGCGTAACGGCTTTCTATATTACGATAAATAACAATTGCGCCCACATATATCGATAAATAACAATTGCACCCATTTTTGGCTGTGACTTTTTTAACTGCTCCTTCCTTACATTGTGGCCAAACAAGTGACATGCGATGTTACGTACAAGGATTATAATATTAAAGAAATGAGAATCCAAAACACCCATTTTATATTGGGGGATATGAGGCCTGAGTTTGTGTTTTCTTGTGACTATTGATAGTCAAACTATAATAGAGAGGATGATTGCATAACAAATCAGTAGGCATTTATTTTTTGGTGGGGGGTGTAAAAATTGGAGTGATGCATTAGAAATTATTGCAAATAAGTATTTAATACCTACAAGCATCTTAACTGTTTGGGTTGGGTGAATTTTAACTACATAATGTAATTCTTTTAAAGAGACTTTAGCTTGCACGATGCATCAGGTTAACAGTAACATTTAGCATAATTTATTTATTAACTATTTATTAAATACAATATATATATATATATTTATTTTTCTGTTGCTATCTTTGCTCTTCAGCAAAACTAGTCAGATTTTTTCTTTTGCTAATCCTTAGGTGAAGATATTTTTAAAGGGGAGCTATTTATAGCTGTTTGAACTTCAATTCAGTAGCCTGTTTAAAATAGAAATAAGGGGAATGTAACCTTCTGTATCCTGCAACTCAGAAATATTGCTTAGATGAAGGAAATAGACAAATCCATAAGGCATCTACTTAGTGAGCACTTTTAGTGGAGAAAATAACTCAGCCGACTTGTCAACTTGTTTTGTTTTGTAATGTGCCTGCTCGTAAAATAGACTTCCATCTCAAGACCTTAATTTCCCAGCCTCCAGCCAGGCTTCTGACGTTACCCCAGTCGAGATTGGTCAGAAGAAACTCTAAAGAGGCATTTAAGCCTTTAATGAGCAATTTACAGTATACCTTTTCATAAAAGGAGTACAGGACAGGCAGGGTATAAGCACAAAATTAACTCCACAGTCCGATCAAGATGGAGCAATAAAATCCACTAGTACACAAATTTGTTTCCCTAAGTACAGGTTAGAAATAACAAGACTGTTCCATGACTGTCATGTTGGCCGAGAATTATTAAAATGGTTGCAGTTTGTTCTCTTTCTTATATCTGAACCGCTTGTTTTTTTTTTTTTTTTTTGTAAAGGGTTGAGTGGGGTTGTATTAGTCATTACACCCAAAGCTTGAGGGCTGCCATCAAGGTGCCAAGGTTCTTTTTTATTATTTAATCATAACATCTCTTAAAACTACTGCCACCGGAGTTCTATATTTTATAATATTATTATTATTACTACCATTTATATAAGTTTTATATACAGTACCATATATTAGCATAGTACTTAAATATATTATTTCTTATAATATATTACAGTAGACCTAAGCCCATTTGAAAATGGGCTCTAGGTCTGTGTTCCTGGGCGTGCGTGCCCGCCACCCGCCATGCACGCGCCCGTCATGCCTGCCACCGGGTGCACTGCCGCCTGCTCAACCACCGTCACACGCGACCACAGCCCGCTCACCAACCGCACATCCGGCCTCCTGCTCACATGCCACCTGCTCACACACCGCCCGCTCAACTCCCTGGTCAAGCTCCCTGCCTCCTGTCTCTGGGTCCATGCTGCGCACATGCGCAGTGGTCCAAAGCATGGACGCTACACAGAGACAGGAGGCACAGACACAGGGGTTTTATTATAGAGAATGACATACTGTATTACCCCACCTCTTGTTTCCTTCCTATTCCATTAGATTGTTAGTGCACATGGACAGGGCTTTCTCCCTTTTAAATCTTGAATGTTGCTATAAATCTGCTTGTCCTCCCCACTCTCCCTGACATTGCTGTTGGACATTAAACATATTGTAGTTTAAACAATAGCACTGTTCCTCTCCTATGTACGATAGGCCAACACATTACTCCTATAGTATACAAGTGTGGTGTTCCAAAGGTACTGGTGCGCACATTGTCACAGCCTTCCCATCCTGAGGGCTTGTGTCTTTACTGTGGTGAGCCTTCATGCTCCTCTCTGATCCAAACAGACAAACGACATCCACCTCCAATCCAGAGCTTCCACATGTCTCCACAGATGTTCCTCTGCCTTTGCCAGGTCCCCGGCTCGAGGTCGGACGAATGCTTTACACAACTGTTCTTACCAAACAGCCTGGGAACCCAGATGCAACCTGACCAATTAAGGCAGTTGCTGTTAATTTACACACACTGTGGGCACTCTCTCCATTTTCTCTTCTAAATATAAAAACATCAACTCTTCTTGAACTGTTATACATTGAGCTGAAGATGCCTTTTGGTTGTATTTTAAAGGTAGAACTGTAAACTTTGTCTTTTATTGTGCATTTAAACTGGACCAGTAGTTGTATAGGAAAAAAATACAAGTTTAACAAGAGGACATTTGTGGTGCTAAAAGGTATTTCACTTTAGCCCTGGAAGGTCCATTACATAGGTGAAAGAACTTATAATGCAGAGAAGTGATACATGCAGAGTCCTACACAAGAAACCAAGATTACAGCAGGCTCACTTCTCTTACTAGAATGACCCCAAGCCAGCATTTAAATTTAGGCTTCTGTCAAGCCAAAGTAAGCTGGGATGGTGGGAGAGGAACTGGGTGAAGACAAGGTGAAAGCTGCCTCCCTGCATGAATTATGGCATAGGCTCTATAGACACAATGAGATGAACACCCTCAGGCAGTGTAAGGATAACTGATAAAACTAAAATCTCTCTAGTTTATAAGGTATGTACACATATCAAACAAAGTGCATGACCAACACCACTATGTGACCAACACCATGACAAACCATGTACATGACTTGTATTTTACGTGCACCACCCAAATGAATGACTGTGCATGCAAGCAGAATGATGGACATCACGACATGGACCCATTCAAAACAAGTGCGTTGTTCAAACGACATATTAGCTCAACAGTGTAAGTTGATGCCCAGGCTGAATCGGGCAAGCCACCTACTCTCAGTCCCTTGTCTAGTCATTTGCCACGTGTACTTACCTAATTGTTGTCAACAGACTAAAATCAGATGGCAATCAGGCGGATTGGCTGAGCCTGTGTATGGGCCTTCAAAATTGCATACACACCTTTGATGGATGTTGCCTGTTGGAGATCGGGACCCGATCCCCTGGGGTGACATCGCTGGGCTGCACAAATGCATGTCAGCAGAACGATGCGTTTTGAAGCTATGCAGAGAGACAGATAAAAGGTGGAGCAGAACATGCATGATGTCATGTGGTGTGCAGGGGATCGGCGTAAACAATGTGATGGGCTATTGCTGGGGGTAAGTTGATTCTCTGGGCGGATTGCTTGTGGGTTGGGGGTTGGTGTCTACTGTTCACACACCCGTGTATTGACTGAGACAGTTGTTATTGGCTTCCTCACTCGACTTTAGTCAGGAGTGTGTACAAGCCTCAGGCCGGCTTCATGCTGAGTATTACCTTGCTGCTGCTTGGGTCCGTTGTCTGTGCAGTCCACTGCTGCAACCCAGGAGGTCAGGGCTACACCAAGGTAGGACACACTGCTCAGAAAATCTTTAGCCTCGCTGGATGCCGGCTCTACCCATCCGGCTCCACCGCAGCAGGGACACCTCTGGTTCTGCCCCTCCATGATGCCAGCCACTAAACCTGAAGTAAGGGCCACTTCTGGGACAGCAAGATTATCTTGACCAGCCCTGCTGAATGCTGCCCAGGAGTCAGGACCCACCGCAGAAATGAACACTACTGCACTTTTTGAACTGGAACACCTTGGTCTGCATGGCCAGATGCCAGATGTCAGCAATCGGGATCCTCAGCTGTGTCAGCCATCACTGTAGGTTTCTATAAAGGATTGGGTGATCACTGCTGAACCTTTGCCTCCCTCTGCCCCCCCCTTAATGTCTCCTTAGGGATGACAGAAAATTGCCAAGTGTGACTGGTGGCGCTGCAGTATGGCAGCCTCAGCTCTTGGCTTTTGGACATTATCCCCCCCATCCTTCCAGAGCCACAACCAACCCCCGTTTGTACTTGGCAAAATAAATGATTCTGATTACTAGTGCATGTGGCTGAAATGAACTGCCAAAAACAGGACTTCGGGGATTACCAAGTTACTGTGCAGTAATCCCCTTCTGGCCATGAACCAAACAGGAAGTGAGGCTTCAGTCACTTCCTGTTTTAGAAATACGGAAGTGTATTTTAAAAATACGCTTCCGTGTATGCGTGTCGCAACGTGGTAACGCCAACATTTTTGCAAAACCTGTGGCACAGGTATGTCCGTGTGTTAGATAGGGCACTTCTGATGCAGAGTACCACAATGTGGGTAGCATGAACTACCCCTTAGACTTTCATTAAATTTATCACACCACCTCATTGTGAAAGGGCCCTTAAAGGGGCACTATGGCGAAAAATTGTAAAATTTTAAATATGTGCAAACATAAGAGCAAATAAGGAGTACATTTTTCACAGAGTAAAATGAGCCATAAATTACTTTTCTCCCATGTCGCTGTCACTTACAATAGAAAGTAGAAATCTGACAGAAGTGACAGGTTTTGGCCTAGTCCATCTCTACATAGGGGATTCTCAGCAAGGCCTTTATTCTTTATAAAGGTATTACCTAAAAAGGATTTAAACAATGATGCTGGCCAGCCTCCCTGCTCACCACCTAGTTTTTTGGCAGTTAGACAGAGCAACTGTCATTCACTAAGCGCTTTTGCAAATAAATAAATCTCTAAGAATCCCCTATGAAGAGATGGACTAGTCCAAAACCCGTCACTTCTGTCAGATTTCTACCACCTACTGTGACAGCAACATAGGAGAAAAGTAATGTATGGCTCATTTTACTCTGGAAAAACATACTTCTTATTTGTCTATGTTTGCACATATTTTAAATTGTACAATTTTTCGCCATAGTGCCCCTTTAAAGATACTATAGCTTTCGGTGGCAGCAATGTTCGTTTAGAACAAACGCCTTTGTAGTAATTTTACTAGTATGGTAAATAGCATCTACCTCTAAAATGACTAATCAAAATATTTAACCAGTCACCTGATAATGGCAGTATTAGGAAAGAGAGTGAATTGCCATATTTGTTAATCTTCTTCCAAGACCTACTGTTTGTGGCACACATGGAGTACTGTGAAAGTGTCTGCTTCTTTTTATAGTTTATGCCATTACAGTATTACAGTATTCCACATGCCATTGCTAATGTATGTTATTTTAGGCAATATTATTCCTAGTTGGACAGCTACTGGTATTACAGCCTCTGTTGTTCATTTTGTCCAAAGACAGATGGATCCAGCATTATTAGACAAAGGGGTGGAGCAAAAAAAGTAGACTGTTATTTTTACCTTCAAGGCAATGGCTCTATTTTATTAGCTGTAATAATCGTAATAACACATTTTTCTAAGAAACAGGTCAGTGACATTTATACATTAGAGTAAAATCCAATGTAGACACAATGTCAAGGATGTATATATATATATATATATATATATATATATATATATATATATATATATATATATATATATATATATGTTTGTGTATGTGTTTAATGGTACATAAGACTTGAGGTTTCAGATGGTGGTCCTGGAAATTATAAATCAGGAACAGATGGCTTGGCAAGTGTTCATTCAGGCCTTAAGCAAATACTGTGAGTGATTAGTTGAAAACACATCCCAGATGATTAGTTGAAACTGACTTTATTAGTTAATCCAAATAATTTAGCTTTTCCATTTTCGGATATAAGACACAGACGCTGGACATCCCTTTCCTATGGAATCTCACTTTAATTGTTGAGAATTTACAGATGTGGATGAGTATGGCTCAGTCAGGGGCTAATCACATGTTCACACATAGGCACAGGAGACTTCCCAGGCACTAGTACATTTCTGTTAACGTTATGTTGTTATAAAATACACAATTCATTCCAATTACTAATTTTCTCAAAATTTTACAAGAGCTGTCTAATCCAATTCTCCCCCGCTGGTACGCAAATCTATGCCCCTAAAAACTGCTTTATACTGTAGTCATATTGAGAAGATGCAAATGGAAGCTTGGCAGCTGCAGCTTTCACTTACCTTAGAAAATGTCCCTCATAGTCGTCACTTTTGGAACAGTTATGAAAACATCGAATTAGGTAAGAGACAGGAGACACCTGTCTGCTCTACTGACCAACTAATATTTTTTTTTCAGTTCAAAGTTACTTTAACTAGCCCCAGCCCATATTGGTTCCTAACACTAACCAATACAAAAACCCTAATACCTACCAATCTAATAATCCAGCTCTTATACTTTCCATACAATCATGGACACTACATTTCCTCACCGTAAGTATCAGAAGTATCAGAAACCGGATGTAAATTGTGTTGAGTCAAGTAAATACACCTAATTAAATCCTCATGCACACACCTGTCTAGATTCGGCCAAGACAGTCTTTTAGGGAATTCTAAATCTCTAAGTGACAGCAATGAATGAGAACATTGTTCCCCTCCTTACCCTGCCTGCCAGAAGTTGCTCACCGAACCATTGTCCCTCCTCCCCATTCCATAGAAAGAGTACTCACTGTTCAGCCACACCAGAGAAGTATGCCTATATAGCACTCATTGTCCAAAGTGTCACTCTAAGGATAGAGCATGATCCTTATGGGTGACATTGACTGAAGGTGTGTATGCAACTAGTAATGGGTAAATTCATTGAGGTATGTGTCGATGGCCCAATGGTGAGCATGCAACAAGTGTTAGAAGAACTCACAAATCCTGACCAGAACTTGTCCATCAAACGTCACCAGCAAGAAGTTTGCTCATGACAGTGCTGGGCCACCCAATCCCCAGCAGGCACATTCCCCTCGATCACCTCAAATGGGAAATGGCAGATGTCACTGTTAGGGAATAGAAATATGCCAGTGTGTAGGGAGCCCAGGCAGTGATGTCAGCCAATCTCCTATGCAAAGTAAGTGAGTGAGCAAGAGAAGGGGCAAAGGGTGCCGGCAAAGGACTGTCTGGAAGTCTCAGCACTGTAATGGGTGAAGTTCTTGCGGAGCCGTTCAATGGGCATATGGTGAGCACTCACAGACAGGTGAGTGGTGAACTTCCATACCTAACTTTATGGCTACACTCAGACTAGTGAAGATCTACAAAAAGACAAAAACTCATACGCATGCAAACACTCCAGGTGAAATGCTTGTGTGCATAAGCAATACTGTCTGTTTACAAATCACAAGTGTAATGCTTGGGGGTTATACTTTGACCACCCAGAGCAACAAGGTTGGTAGCTGAATAATGGAAGAGGCTACACAGGCTGCCCAGAGCAACTGCAGCTCTGGGCTTCTGATATCGCTACAAATAAGACACAATGGCAGTGCAGTGCTATGTTGCGCTGTCTTAGCAATAGCAAACATTCAGACAGGTACAAGACAGTGTAAGAAACTACACGTTGGTTGCTATGAGCAACAACACAACACCTTTGTTTGGCACCAGCAACTCATTAGTAAGAGCTGCAAACACGACTCTCATCACAGCAAACAGTATAGGAGATAGAACTTCTTAGGCGTCTTCAAAGTTTCAGGTGTTTATTCAGTAAACAGATATACAGATACAGTTCGTTACATCTTTAGCCAAGCAGATTATTCTGTAGTAAGTCTTTTGCATTGCAGCTTCTTGATTACCTTCCTGGTGAATGGTAATCAGGTTATCTTCTTATGTCTATCCTACGCTCCATCTACACTCTACGTATATACAGCATACAGTTATAAAATGACAAAATATAAATAAATAGAAGTCAATGGTTGGAGGCCAGCAAAGAAAAGAAGAAGTGTCTCTTCGGCCTGTGACCCCCTTTTAATACCGGTCATCAAAGAGTTCAATGGTATCATCCTGATTTATAACTTCTTGCAAAGAGTTAAATGTGACATCATCTGAGCCATTCTCCCAAACCTACAATTGGCTCAGACACCTTGTGGTACCCTGACACACACCTACTTAATTAATATTCCGAGTGCTTTTTACCCTACATACAAGGAATGCCACATTTGGTAAATATTGGCTATGTTTACCTTTCTGCCGCCTAATGGTCTGGGGCAGTTTAGGCCTGTGTCCTTGCACAAGGGACATGTTCGGGACCTGTTCCTGATAACTGCCTGCATCCTCTCTTCTGAGAGGAACTCTTAAAGGTATACTCTGCGAACAAGACTTTTACCTAAACTCAGTCCAAATAACTGAGGCCTACTTAAATTATAACAGACAGGACTATAGATTGGACTGTAACTAGTAGCAATCGCAGCTCACAGTCACGTCCACAGAAGCAGAGCAAGCACGCTAACAAAAGTCACCAGCAAGCATCCACACAGGGAAGACCACAGGAAAGAACGTAACTAATAGCAACAAAACTATGCTAGCTAAGCACGGGTGGTCACGATAAGTGCAACCTACCGAAACGTGCTAAACAGAGTAGCTAACACAGTAACTGAAAAATCTCTGTGGCTCGAATAAAGAATACCAAACGACTTAACTAATGGATAAATATATATTAGCAAGTCTGCATATATATTTATCAAGAACTAGCTAAGCACAAGTAATAAGGTCACATTGAACTACAACAACAGAACTATACAGAGTAGCACAGTGCCCAGCAGACAAGCATAGTGATCGCTATGATGGGCGGGGTATGAAATGGGAGGCAGACTTTTATGCCAGCATCAACCAATGGATACAGGCATGCAAATCTCCACACAGCTGAATGGTAACCATTCAATCCTGAGCTGGCTTGATTACCATTTGCTAGCTGGCTGTGAATGCAAAGAACCCCTATAAGAAATACATGCAGAACCATGTAACATCATGCATGCAGGAAATCCAGGGCTATCTGGCGCAGCTCAGCTGCAACAGGCAATAGGTGGAATGATGACAGCATCCTGAACTGCCCAGAACTGCAGAGTGATCGCAATGACAATGAGACCCATTGCAAATGCGCAACAGAATGCAAGCAGATAAGCCAGAACTGTCTTTTTGCAGCTCCACTGCCACTGACAGGAGGGATCCTTACACCAGGTCATCACATCTTAAGCCCCATCTACACGATATGATTCTTTGTGCAATTCAATTACAATTCTATTTACGATCCGATTAAATCCGACATGTCCGATCGGGATTCGATTTGATTCAATTCGATTTGCCATTGTTTTGCAAATCGAATCCCGATCAGACATGTCGGATTTAATAAAATCATAAATAGAATTGTAATCGAATCGCACAAAGAATCGTATCGTGTAGATTGGGCTTAAGGCGGAAAAAAGATCCCCTGAAAGGGAATTCACAAGTTGATGTTTATCATTTCCACCAAGACAAAAATCAACAGCAACAGTAGCAGTTTTGTCTTTCAAGATAAGTATATGTAGACAGCAAATGGCAGAGGATTCCTCTATAAAATCTAGCAAAGTTGAAAATGTAAAATGTAAGTGTTGGGTTGATTCTCAAATGCTGTAACACCTGGTTTTAAACACAAATGAATGTACCAACTTTAACTAGGAACTGTCGCGAAAATCTTAAAATTGAAAACACATACAAATAAGAAGGACATTTCTTCTAGAGTAAAATGAGCCATAAATTACTTTTCTCTTATGTTGCTGTCACTTACAGTAGATAGTATAAATCTGACATTACCGACAGGTTTTGGGTTAGACCATCTCTTCATGGGGGATTCTCAGCATGGCCTATATTCTTTATAAAGACATTCCCTGAAATAGATTTATACAATGATGCTGGACAGCCTCCCTGCTCACCGTACACTTTTTTGGCAGTTGGACGGAGCAACTGCCATTCACTAAGTGCTTTTAAAAATAAAGAAAATCTTAAGAACCCCCTATGAGAAGATGGGCTAGTCCAAAATCTGTCGGTAATGTCAGATTTCTACTACTTACCGTAAGTGACAGCAACATAGTAGAAAAGAAATTCATGGCTCATTTAACTCTGGAAGAAATGTACTTCTTATTTGTATATGTTAACATGTATTTTAACTTTTAAGATTTTCGCGACACAGGTCCTTTAAGGACTAAATTGTAAGGTTCAATGAGAGGTGTGCTACCGTATATACTCGCATATAAGCCGACCCGCATATAAGATGACCCCCCAACTTTTCCCTGAAAAAACAGGGAAAAATGATTGACCCCCATATAAGCCGGGGGTAGGAAATGCTGGATTGGTGCAGCCCCCCAGTGTGTCCCAATATAGCTAGTATAGTGCCCAGTATAGGTAGGTAGTGTCCAGTATAGCTAGTATAGTGCCCAGTATAGCTAGTAAAGTGCCCAGTATAGCCAGTATAGTGCCCAGTATAGGTAGGTAGTGCCTCAGTTTAGCTAGTATAGTGCCCAGTTTAGCTAGTATAGTGCCCCAGTATGGCTAGTAAAGTGCCCAGTTTAGTTAGTATAGTGCCCAGTTTAGCCAGTATAGTGCCCAGTTTAGCTAGTATAGTGCCCAGTTTAGCTAGTATAGTGCCCAGTTTAGCCAGTATAGTGCCCAGTTTAGCCAGTATAGTGCCCAGTTTAGCTAGTATAGTGCCCCAGTTTAGCTAGTAAAGTGCCCAGTTTAGCCAGTATAGTGCCCAGTTTAGCTAGTATAGTGCCCAGTTTAGCCAGTATAGTGCCCAGTTTAGCTAGTATAGTGCCCCAGTATGGCTAGTAAAGTGCCCAGTTTAGCCAGTATAGTGCCCAGTTTAGCCAGTATAGTGCCCAGTTTAGCCAGTATAGTGCCCCAGTATGGCTAGTAAAGTGCCCAGTTTAGCCAGTATAGTGCCCAGTTTAGCCAGTATAGTGCCCAGTTTAGCTAGTATAGTGCCCAGTTTAGCCAGTATAGTGCCCAGTATAGTGCCCAGTTTAGCCAGTATAGTGCCCAGTTTAGCTAGTATAGTGCCCAGTTTAACTAGTATAGTGCCCAGTTTAGCGAGTATAGTGCCCAGCATAGGTGGGTAGTGCTCCCCCCCGCTCCCCCCGCGGCCGCCGCTGCTATTACCTTCTTAGACAGCGGCCGCTTCCTAATCCGCGTTCCTCTTATTTCTCAGAGTGTCAGTGTATCACAGCAGCGGGCCCGGCGCTGCTGCTGTGACGATGCAGGGGGCAGGAAAGAGCGCGGCTCCCTATAGCGGCGATCTGTATCGCCGTTACCAAGAGAACCGCTCTTTCCTGCCCCCTGCATCGTCACAGCAGCAGCGCCGGGCGCGCTGCTGTGATACACTGACACTCTGAGAAATAAGAGGAACGCGGATTAGGAAGCGGCCGCTGTCTAAGAAGGTAAAATAGCAGCGGCGGCCGTGGGGGGAGCGGGGAGGGGGGGGGGAGCGGGGCGCGGACCACCCGACCACCCACCACCCACCACTAGACCACCAGGGAAGACTCGCATACAAGCCGACCCCCCAACTTTTGACCCCCTTTTTGGGGTTCAAAAATTCGGCTTGTATGCGAGTATATACGGTAATTTTGTGTTGAGTAATAGGGAGTAAAAATATAACGCTAGAATGATTGTGCAAGTATAAAAATAATACAAAATGACCATGCAAGTATATATTTTTATGTTAACTAAATTGCGAACCTCACTAGCTAACACCTAAATAACACATTAATTGGCATACAATAAAATATGCGTACATGTTTTTTCTGTATCATGTGTGAAATTCCGTGCAATGTCTTGCATTAACATTTGCACATGCTAGATGCTATTTATAGCCGCATTTTTCATTACGGGCATGTGCCCAAACTTCATACTTGTACATATTTTATATGGGCGCCTATGAGGCACCCACACTAATTATATAAATAATTGGTATTATTGTGGATATAATGGCTCAATAAAAGAGCGTACTTTATTTGAAACACGAAGTGCTGGTATACTTGATGTTTGGATGTTACAGATTGGTAAGTCTAAAGCTGGCCACTAACGGTCCAATTTCTAGCGAAAAATCGTTAGAGCGATCAGAAATTCTGATCGGATTGGCTGTAAATAATCTCAGTTGATGGGCACAATCGATAATGAATGATTATAAAAACAATCGTCCGATTGAATTTTCGTCAAACCAAAATTTGGATTTTCTTGTTGGCCGTGATAGATAGGAAGCAATGATTGGTTAGTTGATGGTGTAGTGGACAATTTTTCGTCCGATCAGAATTTCTGATCGCTCGAACGATTTTTCGCTAGAAATTGGACCGTTAGTGGCCACCTTAAGCCATAATACCAAGCACCCGACCTTTTGAACTTGGTGTGCCCACTTTCAACCTGTTTGACTTTACCCACACTAATGGGCGCCAAAATTTCCTGCTTTCCCAAGGAGTTTGTGAGATGCTAAAAAGCCCCTCTACACATTTCTGGTACTATAATGTCCTGTTAATTTTGCATCAGTTTTGCATTAGTTTTCTATCAGTTTGGGCTGGTTCACATTGTACAAAAAACGAAGCGTAAAGCGGAGCTTAGAAGCGTATCTGTAAACGGATGCAATACATTTCAATGGGAAAGTTCACATTGGTATTATAAAACAGATCCGCTTCCTACATTCCGCTAAACTGATTGGATGTTCCCGACCTGTACCATTTTCACGGAACTGACACGGACCTGAACGCTGAACGTATGCAATGTATCTCTATGGAAAATGGACAATACTGATCCCATTGGCTAGAAAACGTACCTGAATCGTACTACAAGATAACTTCCTGTTTTGATTTTCTCTACTTCCGAGGCACAGATCGATGCACACTACGCCAGACAAAATGGAGAATGTACTCTCCTGAGGTCCTTGTCTCCAAATGAACAAAGAACTACAGCTCAATAGATTAAAACAACTACTGAAACCGCCCTGGCTAACCCCTTTTTCCTTCCCCATTGTCCATTTTCCAACAGAACGTATGCTAAATGGTTGTAAAACATGAACAAAACTTATGAAAACGTATCAAACGGAACGGAGAATGGATCCGTTTTGTCGGACCCGTCCCAGATCAGTTGCAAATTTGTTAACCCGGCCTTTAACCTGACTGTACCGGAAACGTACACCTTTATGTGTGCACACACCCATAGAAACGCACTGATGCCAACTAATTTAACAGAGCCATACTAATCCAACATGCAAACAGACTGTTATGGACTATCTATCTATCTATCTATCTATCTATCTATCTATCATAATCATAATAATTATTAATAAATGTAGAATCTTGTTGGTAATAATGGATACAAATTGCACAGAAAATGCTCCCAGTCCAATCATAATGGAGTTTTATGGCAGTTAAAAACACACAAAAAAGACTTCTATTATAGTGTGCCACTGGTGATTTCCCTGTTTTGGAGCTTGTGAATATTTACCTAGTTAGCTCAGTTCCTGCCTGAAATGTACCAGCCTATTGTTTATGTTAAATAATCTGAAGTTTACTACAATACACGATATTGTTTCCTAAACGTATGAAAGAGAGCCTTTCACAACAGGCAGCACAGAAGTATCTATCAAGGCTTACAAGTTATGTGTATTATGCAACTGCGGAACACCCTGTTTTGGACCAAGTAAACTTCCATCTATGTGTTTCTGTGACTTTGATTATAGCAGGATTTTTTTTTCTTTTTTTAAAATTGATTAGGGGGTTCTTCAAGTGCATATTGACAATGCTAACTGATTAGATCACATTCTGTTGGTCACACAAGGTACTATTTTCTCTCACAATACAGCTGATTCAAGCACCACTAGATATCACTAGGCAGTGTACTGAGCACAGTGAATACTGCATGATGAAAGTCAAGTGTGAGGTCAGTCGAGGAGGTTTTCCAGTATGCTGGAATATTTCTTGTGACACGTCTTCAATCATTCTTTTGCCCAATGGAAAAAAAAAGGAAATGATCCTTTGCAGCAAACATGCCAAACGTCTGAGCGTTGGTTTTGATGCCAGGAGATCAGGGGTGATAGACACGGGCGTGTCATGAGTGTTTACATACAGAACACAAGGGAAAAATAAAATGAAACGCGTAATTAGCATCATCTACAGTCAAATGCATGCCTAAAAATAGCATTGCATATCCTTATATGAACTCAACACGAAAACTGGAAGCTTTTCTTCAGGCTCAGTTTTTTTATTAAACACATCCTTCACCTTTTCCCAAAAGTCATTTTACATATTTTTTTAATACCCTTTTTTAGTACCATAACAGGTTAAGAGGGCAAAAACCAGGGCAAAAAATATTCTAAACCTGGTGTGTCCATGGTGCAGGGGCGTCTTGTGGAGCTTTTCTCTCAAACTTTCTCTAAGCTACACTGCCCCTGCTGCTCCCACCAACTACACTAACCCACACTAGAAATGGCCTGAACTGTTCTACAGAGAACAGTCCATGGGGAATGACCTCCGGGTCACTTCCTTGTTCACCTGCTTCCGCATTACCGTGCAGACGCTTTCCCGTCGGCCGTACATACTCGATCGCACGCCCAGGGCCGGCCCTAGACTTTTTGCCGCCTGAGGTAAAATTAGAAAAAATCGGGGGGGGGGGGGGCGCAGAGCTGGAGGGGTAGCTGACAGAAAGGGGGTATTGGGCCTAGCGGTGGGGAGGGGGGTCGGACCCCCCCTCCCTCGCCTGGGTCCCCCGATCTGCGCTCCTCCTCCAGCGTTAAGTAACCAGCGTGCATAAAGATGAAGAGGCAACGGGCGGGGGAATCACTCACCTCTTCCGCGTTCCATCGTGCGCTCCACTGACGTCACTTCCTGCAAGGCCGTCCACTTACAATACAGTGGGCGGCATTGCCGGAAGTGACGTCAGTGGAGCACACGATGGAATGCGGAAGAGGTGAGGGATTCCCCCGCCCGTTGCCTCTTCATCTTTATGCACGCTGGTTACTTAACACTGGAGGAGGAGCGCAGATCGGGGGACCCAGGCGAGGGAGGGGGGGGTCCGACCCCCCTCCCTACCACTAGGCCCAATACCCCCTTTCTGTCAGCTACCCCTCCAGATCGGCGGGCGGTACCCAGCATCCATGGACAGGTGGGTGCCGCCCCCCCCCAGATCTGCCGCCTGAGGCAAATGTTTCACCCCGCCTCATGAGCGGGCCGGCCCTGCGCACGCCCGCAACCGGGAGCGCTGTTGTGCATGCACGTGACGTCATATACGCTATCACAGAGCACTCCCGGCTGCAGGCGCGCAATCGAGGACATGCAGCCGCCGTGAAAGCGTAATAATGCGGAAGCAAGCGAACAAGGAAGTGACCCAGGTGTCATTCCCCATGGACAGTTCTCTGTAGAACAGTGTAGAACAACAGTTCGGGCCATCTCTAACCCATGCAGCCTCCACCAGCTGCATTAACCTCAGCTTCCCCCATCAGCTAGGCTTACAAGCTAACACTACAAGTGCAGAACACAATGGAAGCCCTCAGAGTCCTCCATCTCCTCCTCCCTCTCCAGCTAGAGGAATTAGCATCAGAGAGCGTCACTACACTGGTATGTCCCGAATCTTCCATCTTGTGTTCCATTCCCCCACTCAGTTGGACCATGCCTTTTACACCACCAGCAAGCAAACTAATACTCAAAATAATTTTGACAGTACTTTTTTATTTACCTTTTGGAACTTTTCCATTACAGAGTGCTAAGAAGTTAATTTAAATTGAAGATGAAAAATTATCTCCTAGGAGAAAACTAGTGGGTGGAATATGGGCCACTGAGTTTTTCCCCTGGCAAAAGCATCTTTTATTGTGCTACTGGAGTTTCTATTGGTCTATGCACTCACTAATGGGAGGGATGCCACTTAACTTATATGTATGATTTTGGGATCTGTTATGAAACCAGAGTGCCCAGAGAAAACTCATGCAAGGAACATACAAACTCCTTGTAGATAGTGACCTGGCTTAAGTGTACTGACTGGGAATTAAACCAGGAACTCAGCGCTTCAAGAGTGCTATCCACTACGCCCCCAGGCTGATCATATTAGCATTCACACTTATGGTTTGCTTGCAATTGCATTTTCCCACTTCTGCATGCATTTTCTGTAGAAAATTACACATTTTAACGCAGTAGAAAAAACATTAAAATGTTAGTGCACTACAAAAATGTATACTGCCAAACACAGCCGCAAACAAGTGTATGCAGAGATAACACTTTTTTAATAATTTTGTGTACATACATGTAAAATATACATTTGTCCTAGAGTAAAATGCACAATATTTTTTTCCTATGTTGCTGTAAATAACAGTAGGTAGTAAAATCTAACAGGCTTTGGAGAAGTCCATCTCCTCATGGGGGATTCTCTGTATTTCCTTTTTCTTTACAAAAGCACTCACTGGAAAGGACTTACAAAAAGAGAGCAGCAAACCTATTTCCTCAAGTGCGTCTATAAATGGAAAACTAAACCGGCAAATTGTCACAACTTGCTGTAAGTGACAACGATATAGAAAAAAAAATTAATGCTGCGTTTTACTTTGGGACGCTTTTACATTTCATATGTTTAAACATAGTTTTGTGAAACGCCAGCAACCCACAGGGGTTTGTTTGTTTGTTTGTTGACCAAGTTCTTTAAAGAAAGCCAGATGTGGGCTCATATAATTACTGTATATACTCGCATATAAGCCGACCCGCATATAAGCCGACCCCCCAACTTTTCCATGAAAAAACAGGGGAAAATGATTGACCCCCATATAAGCCGGGGGTAGGAAATGCTGGATTGGTGCAGGCCGCGTAATCCCCCCAGTGTGTCCCAGTATAGCTAGTATAGTGCCCAGTATGGGTATGTAGTGCCCCAGTATAGCTAGTATAGTGCCCAGTTTAGCTAGTATAGTGCCCAGTTTAGCCAGTATAGTGCCCAGTATAGGTAGGTAGTGCCCCAGTATAGCTAGTATAGTATCCAGTTTAGCTAGTATAGTGCCCAGTTTAGCCAGTATAGTGCCCAGTTTAGGTAGGTAGTGCCCCAGTATAGCTAGTATAGTGCCCAGTATAGCTAGTAGAGTGCCCCAGTATAGCTAGTAGAGTGCCCCAGTATAGCTAGTAGAGTGCCCCAGTATAGCTAGTATAGTGCCTCAGTATAGCTAGTATAGTGCCCCAGTATAGCCAGTATAGTGCCCCAGTATAGCTAGTATAGTGCCCCAGTATAGCTAGTATAGTGCCCAGTTTAGCTAGTAAAGTGCCCAGTTTAGCTAGTAAAGTGCCCAGTTTAGCTAGTATAGTTCCCAGTATAGCTAGTATAGTGCCCAGTATAGGTAGGTAGTGCCCCAGTATAGGTAGGTAGTGCCCCAGTATAGCTAGTAAAGTGCCCAGGTTAGCTAGTATAGTGCCCAGTTTAGCTAGTAAAGTGCCCAGTTTAGCTAGTATAGTTCCCAGTATAGCTAGTATAGTTCCCAGTATAGCTAGTATAGTTCCCAGTATAGCTAGTATAGTGCCCAGTATAGGTAGGTAGTGCCCCAGTATAGGTAGGTAGTGCCCCAGTATAGCTAGTAAAGTGCCCAGGTTAGCTAGTATAGTGCCCAGTTTAGCTAGTATAGTACCCAGTATAGGTAGGTAGTGCCCCAGTATAGCTAGTATAGTACCTAGTATAGTGCCCCAGTATAGCTAGTATAGTGCCCAGTTTAGCTAATATAGTGCCCAGTTTAGGTAGGTAGTGCCCCAGTATAGCTAGTATAGTACCCAGTGTAGGTAGGTAGTGGCCGGTATAGTGCCCTGCTCCCCCCGCTGCTATTACCTGCAGCGGCTTCCTCGTCCCCGACGGCGCTTCCTCTTCCCCGCTCTCATGCCTCTATGAAGAGATCACAGCAGCGCGCCCGGCGCTGCTGCTCTGATGATGCAGGGGGCAGGAAAGAGCGCGGCTCCCTGTAGCGGCGATCTGTATCGCCGTTACCATGGGAACCGCTCTTTCCTGCCCCCTGCATCATCAGAGCAGCAGCGCCGGGCGCGCTGCTGTGATCTCTTCATAGAGGCATGAGAGCAGGGAAGAGGAAGCGCCGCCGGGGACGAGGAAGCCGCTGCCGAAACAAGTAATAGCAGCGGCGGCGGCGGGGGGAACGGGCAGGGGGTAGCGGGGGCCGCGGACCACGGACCACCAGGGAAGACTCGCATACAAGCCGACCCCCCAACTTTTGACCCCCTTTTTGGGGGTCAAAAATTCGGCTTGTATGCGAGTATATACGGTAATAAAAAAATAGGCTACCTGATTTGGGGGGCTGGGCGGATCAGGTAGCCGCCATCCCCGCCGCTCAGTGCCGCTCCTGAGGCCCGCACTGCCCCACTTGCACTTGTGGCCTCTGGATCATGACGCTGGAAGGAGAGAGAGATCCCTCTCTCTCAGCGAGCAGGGAAGTGGGGGAGCGGCCTAGGGTGTGGCCAGGGAGAGAGAGCTGCCCAATTGCAGCTCTGGAAAGCCTGCAGGAACACCCCTAGTGGGCGTTTAGAGCAGGGAATCGCTCTCCTCCCATTACCCTCCAAGATAGCGACAATTATTGTCGCTAATTTCGGGGGGCTATAGCATGGTGGTGTTGGGGACACAGAGAGCGGCAGTGGGGGAACATAGAGGCATGTCATGAGGCAGAGAACATGCATATGTGTCCCATCTGCCCCCCTGCCGCATGCCTCAGGTTCTTTTTAAACATGACTTATTTGACACCAAGAGAAGTAACTAAAAATCATGGAGCCCCAAAAGACAATACCTTGATGAACTTCTTTCTTCATACACATATACCCCCCTATCCCTCCTTATCCCCCTCTTCACACACATAGACACACATACTGTACACATATAGACACACACGCACACACACACACACATACACACACACACACATATATATACACATATACACACACAAACACATCCATACACACACACACACACACACACACATCTATACACACGCACACACACACACGCGCACACACACACACACACACATCTATACACACGCGCACGCACACACACACACGCGCGCACACACACACACACACACACACACACACATCTATACACACGCGCACGCACACACACACACGCGCACACACACACACACACACACACACACACACACCACATACACACACACACACCACATACACACACACAAACACATCTATACACATACACACACACACACACCACATACACACACACACACACACACACACACACACACACACACACACACACACACACCACATACACACACACACACCACATACACACACACACACACAAACACATCTATACACATACACACACACACACACCACATACACACACACACACACACACATATATATATACACACACACACACACACACACACACACACATACATACACATTCACACACACCACCCCTTGTGACTCCAATGACATGGCCATTGGACCATCTGCCACAGGTTATAGTACAGTGTGGCTGCCATGGCTCTCCGTACACATAACACATGTGGCCACAAGAACACCTGCCCTGGAAGGGGACTACTGTATTGAAGGTAAGTAGGATAAGGAGTTGGGGCCCCCTGGACTCTAGACCCCCCACCCCACCCACGTGGCTACAGGGTTAGCTGTTCTTACAGTTTTACTTTTGCTGACATTAACTAATTATAGAGCTTCTGCGCTAAATACAAGTTCTGAGACTAAATGCCTACACATTTATTCCTGGGCTTGGGTTCAGACACTTATACACGTGTTTTGGACAGTCAATTGAAAGCACATTGTTAATCTGGAAATGCATTGATCTGGCTTAAAGTGTACCATAGATAGCATTCATTTGTGTACTCATACTTACCTGGGGCTTCCTCCAGCCTCATGAATTGCATGGGCTCCCTCGCCATCCTATCCGGCCACTCGGTTCACTTGTTAATGCTCACGGTAATCTGGCCAGTCATGGCCAATCGTGCGCCTCTGCGCAATGCATGGCCTGCCCCTAGGAGTTACTACTGCACAGTCGCAGATTGCTCCCACCGGCATGAGGGTAATATGAGGTGCGCGTGCGGCCAAGCCACGCATGCGCAGAAGAGTTCAGCCAGCCAGCGATAATGGGTGAATCAAGCGGCCGGAGAGGACGGTGAGGAATCCCACAAACCTCATGGGGCTGGAGGAAGCCCCAGGTAAGTAGAAATACACACATTAGTGCCTTCTCTGCTTTCCTTTAATTGGTATTTTAATAAAAAATTCAGTATTTCACAAATTATGTAATTTTCATAATTTTGGGCTGAATAAATATTTCAAACACAAAAAAGTGTCTTATTTTGACTTCCACTACAGCTTGGCTGCAGTATATAAAAAGCCCATTGTTATCAGCAGGCCTCATCATTACTCGGAGTCCTGTACATTTCCCTTCGTTTACATGTTCCTCCCGCAGGTGTCTGTTTACACTGTCAACTGAATAATAAATATAGTGGAATACTAGAAACAGGCTGCATTTCAGCTGCTGTGTTTTGGTTGCACTTGGCTGAACTTTGTTGTCTAGCGTACCAGTATTGCTAGATAAGAAATCTTTATAGCACATATCTAATAATAGCTCCTCATGAGGCTAAGAATCTGCTTTGGTATCAAGGGAGCTGCAATGTTTCTGAGAACATCTAGTGGGAGAAACGCGGCAGTTAAGTGGCACCAAGCCGTTATTGATGCTGTCAGCGATTCCTAAGGATGTGGGCTGCAGTTCCCATAGTAAGCAAAGCAGTGACTGTGCTGAAAGCCAATCACCTTCTGCATGGAAAAACCCAGCTTACTAATGTGTTTAAAAATGAAAATCATAAAAGTTATAGAAACAAAAGTACCAACAATGACAATTGTTTTCTCGACTTAAAGAGGGATTGTCAAACACAAAATCAAATTCCATTTACCGTACCCACTGTACTGTGTTCATTATGCAGCCTGCAACCTGTCCCTGCTCTGCAAGCACTCCAATCTATTCGGAAATGTTTCTGCCATTATAAATCTTATTTCAGTCAGCCTGGCTTTATTTTTTACATTGCCAATGAGACGGAAGCATGTCATCACCTCTTCCACATTCCTGCTCCTGACTGATTGGCTGAGGGCAGTTGAGCAGTGAGCTGCTGAAATCTATGTAGTGCTCACATGTGTTTACAAAGCAAGCTAGCTATGACATTGCAGTTTCTAGGAGGGGGAAAAAGTAATGGAGGAAATTACACGAGGATTGGCTTCAGTCAGAGGGAATCAAGAGGGAAACGCCAGGAACAGAATTCTCTTTATTTACTATGTAAAATTCCCACTACACAGTGCAAGCAAAAATCACAAAAAATCCAATGCATTTTTGTAAGTTTTCACATTTGCTTTATTATTATTATTATTATTATCATTATTATCATTATTATTATTGAATTACAAAGTGCCAACATAGTCTGTGGCGCTGCACAAAGTAAGAAAAACAAACATGGGCTACCTAATAATACAGACAATGGTATATGCCAATATACAAAATACAGAATTGATACAAAATACAGAATGGGTAATAACAGTGACAAAAGCAACGTGAATAATAAAATGTATAACAGATTCCAAGACACAAAAGTGTGAGAGCCCCGCCCTTGCGAGCTTACAATCTAAAGGAGATGGGGGAAAAGAGGAGGGGTGGTATATAATAATTATACCTAGAGGCAGTGTGTTTTGAGGATATCTAGCAGGAGTCCATCATGACCTTATGCTGGGGATACTCGGTACGTTTCTGTACCGTGTATCGACCAGCTGATCCGGCCAGCTTATAATATTCAGCTGGCCCGATCATGCTGCTCGACCCGCACCCGCTCGATTCCCGCTGGCGGACAATAGCAGGGAATCGAGCGGCTGATAAGGACCGCCGGCGGGGACGTGCGCAAATCAATCTGCGCGCACGCGCGGACGAGCGGGGATGCGCCGGGGTTGATCCGGCGGCTAATCGGCCGCCGGATCGACTTATGTATGCGCAGCATTAGGTCAAAGGAGGAATGATCTAAGGTAGAGCGTATGCTTGTCAGAAAATTTTTTGAGGGCGTATTTAAAGATATCAAAGGTTGGAAAGTGACGGATGTAGTGGCAGGGCATTCCAGAGGAGGGGTGAAGCACATGTAAAATCTTGTATACCTGAATACTTTGGAAACACTTTCAATTATTTTGGAGCGACTGAGTTAACTGATATGACTTAGCATAGTCATATGTTTATTGTAGTCTAGGGACAATTTGGGGGAAGCCAATTAGCTTATCTGTATGTTTTTGGGAAGTGCGTGGAAACCAGAGTGCCCAGAGAAAACCAACGCAGACACATGGAGAACTCTTCTCTCCCCGCCCCTCTCAATATTGTTTCACAGAGGAGGGCGGGGAGAGGTGGAGTCCGCACGGAGATTGACTCCAATAGAGGCAGAGCTACAGCACAAAGTTCTGTCTCCCCGGGCAGCAAAATCCACGACTTTGAAAGTTGTGGAATTTTGCCCCGGGATTTGGGGGTATAAAGCCCTCGTTTTGCCACGGGAATGCAGCGTTTCACCTCTCCTCATACTGCTTAAGCTAAATAGCAAGTAAAAAGCAGGATTTCTATTCGCTTCAGACTCTCTTTAATTTTTCAATTTTTATTTATAAATTATTTAGTCAGAGTTTGACAGTTGAAAAATCTTTCCTCTCCCTGATTTGCATTCTGTCATTTATAACATAGTGACATTTTTACTGCTGGCAGGTGATGTCTGTGGAAAGAGATGCTGCATCATTGGCAGTTGAAAACAGCTGTTATTTCCCACAATGCAACAAGGCTCCCACAGTGTGATGCCAGTACCTAGGTGCTGACATCACACTGTGGGAGGGGTTTCACCACAATATCAGCCGTACAGAGCCCCCTGATGCTACGAATGAAAAAAGGAAAAGATTTTTCATGGGAAAGGGGGTATCAGCTACTGATTGGGATGAAGTTCAATCCTTGGCTACGGTTCAGAATCAGAATCAGAATCAGAATTAGAATAGTTTTATTTCACCAAGCATGACTGGGTCATGCTCGGAATTGGGTTTGGCACAATACATAGTACATAGCTCCAAGAGGTGCATCGGCAGAAAGCAGAAAGGAGCATTACAATACAATAAGGACATGGCAGTAAAAAACATCGTACTCAGGAACATATTGCACTCAAAAAAAAGAGGAAATGTATGTACACAATATACATTCCGAAGTATACAGTCAGCGGCCGTATGCATTTTCCAGTGCGCTGCTGGAGTCTGGCCAGAGTGCATGACCAGGGTGCAGGGACAAAAAGTCCAGTCAGTTAGGAGTGATGGTCGGTTGCTTCAAAAGCGTATTTAGTTTCAGTCCGCTACTGTGTCGGTGGTAAGGCACCCTGAATTATTGCAGATACCTTCTGTTTTAGGGAGGCAAATTATACTCAGATGGTTTTTTGGTCTCTTTTAGCCCCCCGTACTTTCTTTGTGGTTCAATGCCCTATCTGGGTATGTTGTAAGCAAAAATAATGATACTGACGATGATAATAATAACAATACTGATTTAGATGGTTGAATAGTCCTTTTTTCATCTTTTTGTATAAACAATACATATTGTAAGTGTACATTCAATAAAGGGAGCCAAAACACACACTTACTACTACAAATGACCCTGGAGAAAGTTCAGCACAAATCACTGTTCAGTATTTACATTAAACATCTCTTGACATTAAGGAGTTCATCCTTGTTGAGGAGATTAGCTGGAAAACACCCACTTGTTCTTAGATGAACCCACAATAACAAGAAGATGACATTGCTGAGGTAAACAGACAATGCGTTACGATGACATTAACAACTTCACAGTCTACAGAACATCTGGTTTAAATGAAAGATTTATTAGTATTTGAGCTGAAATTTAACAGCAGCCCTTTGCTTTTAAATGACACCAGCGCTTCTGTGTGGATTGTACAGTTCATGAATTTAAACCACTGACTGACCAGTTAGTGTAGAAAAGAGCACCCTGCGGATTGAATGTGCGGTATTCAGCTGTTTTATGTTTAACAGTCAGTCAAGATTTTGTTAGTTGATTTATTTACTGTTGACTGTTGAGTAAACCTAGAGCAGTCGTTTTCACATTGAAAATGGCATTTTCGATTTCGAGAATTTTACAATGTATTTTCGCAACATGTCAAAAATTTGCAAAAACAAAACATTTACACAAAAAAAAATCACTAAAAAATTCACAAACTTATTACAAAATGATTTTCAATGGCATTTTTGCTCAAAAGTCTAATTTAACATTATGTTCGCAAAAATGAATGCTGAAAGAATATCAGTATTTTTGCTCATCACTGACCTAGAGACTTTTTTTTTTTTTGCCACTGAGCCTTATTGGTAGTTGTGGTATCACATGACATGACATGAATTTGCTTAAAACAAGCAGAAAGGGAACCTGAATTTAGAGGAATATGGAGGCTGCCATCTACCTTCTCTTATAAAGAATGCCAGTTTTCTGGCTGTCATGCTGGTGTTTTTGAGTTGCACAGTTGCAACAAGCATGCAGCCAGTGGGCATCCATCTGAAAATGGCGCCTGCGAATAATGGCGTACGGTGTTGCCGCTAATCCATTTGCCGCTTATCGCTATTTAACGTTAAAGCCTTATTGTTATTTAACGTTAAAGCCTTATTGTTATTTACCGTTAACACACAGAACCCTCTCTGTACCTATCCCTAACCCCTAAACTCCCCTGGTGGTGCCTAACCCTAAGACCCCCCCTGGTGGTGCCTAACCCTAAGACCCCCCCTGGTGGTGCCTAACCCTAAGACCCCCCTGGTTGGTGCCTAACCCTAAGACCCCCCTAGTTGTGCCTAACCCTAAGACCCCCTGGTGGTGCCTAACCCTAAGACCCCCCAGTGGTGCCTAACCCTAAGACCCCCCTGATGGTGCCTAACCCTAAGACCCCCCTGGTGGTGCCTAATCCTAACCACCCCCCTGGTGGTGCCTAACCCTAAGACCCCCTAGTGGTGCCTAACCCTTAGACCTCCCTGGTGGTGCCTAACCCTAAGACCCCCCAGTGGTGCCTAATCCTAACCACCCCCCTGGTGGTGCCTAACCCTAAGACCCCCCTAGTGGTGCCTAACCCTAAGACCCCCCTGGTGGTGCCTAATCCTAACCACCCCCCTGGTGGTGCCTAACACTAACCACCCCCTGGTGGTGCCTAACCCTAACCACCCCCCTGGTGGTGCCTAACCCTAAGACCCCCCTGGTGGTGCCTAACCCTAAGACCCCCCTGATGGTGCCTAACCCTAAGACCCCCCAGTGGTGTCTAACCCTAACCTTGACAGTGTTACATTAAATCCATTCCCCATTTTGCAGTTAAATAATGTCTGCAGTTTGGCTTATGTAGGGCGCTATTGATAAATAACGTTACTGTTAGTGTGTGCCACTATTGATAAATAACGTTAGTGTGTGCCACTATTGATAAATAACGTTAGTGTGTGCCACTATTGATAAATAACGTTAGTGTGTGCCACTATTGATAAATAACGTTAGTGTGTGCCACTATTGATACATAACGTTAGTGTGTGCCGTTTTTCTTCTTTTTTCCCTGTGCGCCATTATTATGCAGTACTAACGATAAATAGCGATAAGCGTATCTTTTTAATGCAGCGCCATTTTTATGCATAGGCGCTGTGCGCCATTATTCACTGATCCCAGCCAGTGGAGTCAGACCAGAAACAAAGCCTGTTGACTCTGGGCCAGAAGAACTTTACTGAATATAACTGAATAAATAAAATTGCTTATTTTTACAGGATTAATTTATAAATGATTTAGCTTATTGTGAAATCTTGCCTCACCCTGATTTACACTCTAAAGGCTCGTACACATGTGCAACTTTTCCGCCCAACTTTCGTCCGAACTTGTCTGTTGGACGATAGGTTGGGCATGTGTATGTGTGACAAATAGCTAGATGAATGACTGACAAGAAGTCATTTGAATGACTAGTTGTTTTTGAACGCGGACATTTTAGTGCGCACAGAGTATTTAAATGAGTTGGTTGTTTAGGTGATCAGTGTGTATACATACCGATCGTGCAAACAACAAGTGGTGCTGTTCGTGTTGGGCGGTTAGTTGTGCATTAAGTTGCATGTGTGTATGGCCTCAGAGTCCATTGTGTTGTGATAGGGTTGCAACATAGCTGAAAAGTAGCATTGTGGTTAACGTTGTGGTGCGACCATAGAGTGGGGCATAAAGTACAATGAAAGTATGCTTCACTGCAACTGCACATGCACGTGTTACGCGCTTATGTTACCCGGTTAAGCTTCCTGACGGTAACCCCTGTGTGTGTATGTGTATGGATGTGTGTGTGTGTGTGTGTGTGTGTGTGTGTAGGGGGCATAAGGGGATATATGTATGAAGAAAGAAGTCCATCAAGGTTTTGTTTTTTGGGGCTACAGAGGCAGTACTAATTTTTACCTTCCTAATTTGGAAATGTCGTGGTCTGTGACTATGAAATAGAAACAGCAACAGAAAATTGACATACTCAGCCTGTAATGAACGAGATGCTTGTCCGGATGCAATCCACTGACAGGGAGCACAGTTATTTGATTAGCGCTCATTTTCCCACATGCCGATAACTTGCACTGTCGCACTGGTCATTGACGTCAATGGTCTGCTCAAGAATAGCAGTTTTAGCACCCGTCTGCATTTTGTTCACACATTTTTTTTTCAACATTTAAGAATTAAATGATCTTTTTCTCTGCAATCCAAAAAACGAACACACACACACACACACACACACACACACACACACAACACACACACACACACACACACACACACACACACACACACACACACCACACAAACACACACACACACACACACACACACACCACACCACCACACACACACACACACACACATATACTCACACACACACACACACACACACACACAAAAACCACACTTGGTAAACATGACTGCTGAAACATGGAAAACCACATGGAACATAGAAATACATCTAACTTCAAAATCAGAGTTATTATAGTGGACCACACTTGAAATAAAAGGACTTTTGCACAATTTGTATATTTGTATATTGTATGGTACATTGATCCACTGGCTGTGTGTTGTGGGGGTCCTAATTGGGGTAAGGAGTAGAGGAATGGGGGGAGGGCATCAAAACATGAATGAGGCCTTGATCTTATTTCCATGTTAGTGTGCGTAAGGCCATGATTCACCAAACAGCAATATGATTGCGTTACACCATGCATTACCATTGCAACGTGTGCATAATCCTGACAACGCGCGGGGCATTATTAAGTTAACGGACAACGCTTCCCCAGCATTAGTAGCTGTAAATTTGCCATGCATTCCCTGCTCGTGTCATTCTTACTGCTGTAAGGCTTAAATGTCTTCTTCTTTCCTGTTATATCCATATCCATCTGCCGGTTCTAGATTTCCTGCTGCCTGAAGAAAACTTTGGAGGATGCACCACAATGATCCCCCCACCCCCACAACCTCCCCAGGTGCCACTGGTTGAATGAGGATATGGATTTTGGGGATGCGTGGATGAGGAGGGTAGCGTGTGTGCCAGGAAGGAGAGTGGAGAAGAGGAAGTCGCCAGATGGCCCAAACTTTTGTCCAAAAGCCACCCCATTGATTTTTCCACTTGAAACACATGATTCAGGTGCCTTTATAGTAGGTCTGCCCCTTGTTATAATGCAAAAAAATACACACAAGTCACAGGGCTTGATTCACATAAGAGTGCTAGCTGTTTTCGCGTGAATTTTCACATTGCGTGCGATCACAAATTTTCGCGCAAAAATATAACGTTTTCGCGCACAAATGCGAATTTTCCCACTAAATCGATATCGTTTTTGCGGGAAAATTCGCGTTTGCGCGCGAAAACGTTATCGTTTTGGGCAAATGTGGAAATTCGCATGAAAACTGCCGTGCTAACAGTTAGCACTCCTTTGTGAATCAAGCCCACAGTTTTAACCACTTCGGCCAATCTGGACGAGCTTCCTCGTCCAGATAGGCACTGCTGCTGCCGCCGGCTGGTGCGCGCGATCGGGCGCGCCCCCGCGCGCGCTCCCGCTGCCCGCCGCTAGCCCCCCGATCAGTGAATGGGAATATAATTCCCATTCACCGATCTAACTTCCCCGCAGAAATACCGACGCTTTCTCTCCAGAGAGCGCAGTATTTCTGCCCCCAGGAAACTTCTCCCCAGCATTTTAGTTCCTGGATGCAAGTGCGAGATCGTTCGCATCCAGGACTTTTTTCACTGTGGCCCTCTTGTGGCCAAATAGTAAACTGCACCCACATACATTTTTAATTAAAAAAAATATTATTTTACATTTAAAATTAGCAGTTTCCCTCCCACACCAAAAATTACCCACATACACTTTTTTATTTAAAAAAATAATAAAAATAAAAAATAACAACATAAATAGTTACCCAAGGGTCTGAACTTTTTAAATATGCATGTCAAGAGAATATGTTATTATATTATTTAAAATTATAAGCTTATAAATAGTGATGGACGCAAATTTAAAAAATGCACCTTTATTTCTAAATGAAATATCGGCACCATAAATTGTGATAGGGACATCGTTTAAATGGTGTAATAACCGGGACAGATGGGCAAATAAAATACATGAGTTTTAATTACGGTAGCATATTAATTTCAAACTGTAATGGCCAAAAACTGAGAAATAATGAATTTTTTTAATTTCTTTCTTAATCTTCCTGTTAAAATAGATTTAGAAAAAATAATTCTTAGCAAAATGTACTACCCAAAGAAAGCCTAATTAGTGACGGAAAAAACAAGATATAGATTAATTCATTGTGATAAGTAGCAATAAAGTTATAGGCGAATGAATAGGAGGTGAACGTTGCTCGGATGCATGAGATTTTCGGACTGCGATGCTGAACCGGTTAAAGGGGCACTACAGCGAAAAACTGTAAAATTTAAAATATGTGCAAACATATACAAATAAGAAGTACATTTTTTCCAGAGTAAAATGTGCCATAAATTACTTTTCTCCTATGTTGCTCTCACTTACAGTAGGCAGTAGAAATCTGACAGAAGCAACAGGTTTTGGGCTAGTCCATCTCTTCATAGGGGATTCTCAGCAAGGCTTTTATTCTTTATAAAGATATTCCCTAAAAAGGATTTAAACAATGATGCTGGCCAGCTTGCCTGCTCCCTACACAGTTTTTTGGCAGTTGGACAGAGCAACTGCCATTCACTAAGTGCTTTTGAAAATAAATATATCCCTGAGAATCCCCTATAAATTATAACAAATAAAGGCTTGAAATATCTTGCTTTGCATGTAATGAGTCTATTTCAAATGTTTCACCTTTTAACATGATTTACTGAAATAGATGGACTTTTGCGTACATTTTTTGAGTTTCACCTGCATAGTCATCATGGGGCACCAAACTTATGTCTGCTCATACAAATTACAACAACGGTAAAAATGGTGGATCAGCCCCCCAGAAAATCTAATCCTAACAAACTTCTGGCTTCTATAGGCATTCAGAAGAAGTTTCTGATCATGAAAACAGTCCAGTGACCTAGGAAACCTAGACAAGGTCTACATTCCACATCTTTAGATTGTGCAGGCATAAAATATCGCTAATCTTGTGCAAATCTCAGTAAATACCAGCCTGGGAAGAATGTGCTTGTCTGGAAGAGTCCAACCTGTCTGCAGAGGAGATGTCTTCATGAAGCTGGTAACAGTAGAAAGATTTGTAGCTCCATCTTGGTAACATCTTATCTCCGTACAGAGAACAGTGTGTGTATGCCATGCTATTAGGTTGGAACTAGTACTTTCCGTATGTTCTGTTCCGTACGGCCTATTAATGAAATGTTTCGTCAATGAAGCTCTGTTTCAAGCATCTCGTCCCCGAAGTGATGAAAGGAACCATGTATTGGTCACATTCATTCCTCAGTGAGTCAGCGTCCTTCCATATGTTCAGCTACATCACTTGTGGCTGTGAGAAGTCTGTTTTTTCCCCTGCTTTGTCAGATACTTATAATGGTAGTTTGTAATGATCGCTGCTGCAGCAGCTATTGCTAGAAGTAGTGCTGCAGCTCAGGCAGTTCTGATCTATTTCCATGCAAGCTGTATAGCTTTGTCTGTTTTTCCCTGCTGTCAGCTTGTGACTGATTATCATTCACCTGTGTGGGAATCTGCATGTCTGCTCCCATTGGATGACCTCAGTATAAAGATCTGCTTCCTGCAGGGTTTCCTTGAGTTTTCATAGCTTCAGCCTAAGCCTGTCTTGCTGTCGCTTTAGCCCCTGATCGTGTTTCTTGTTATAAAGATACTTTGCTGGTCTTTGCATCATATATTGGTTCATTGCCAATATATATGCATACCAGCACGTTTATTATTTTCCTTGTATTTGTGTTACGTGATACATCAGTGTCGCTGATGTATACGTACACGAACTGTTTATATCCTGTGTGCAGTTAGTCAGTTTTCCAGCACGTTTTGGTAGTTTGCGCGTACCGTGAACACCCGTGCTGAGCTAGTTATCCTGTTCCTGGTCCTGTTTGTGGATTGCGTTCATCTCTGCGAAGAGATAACGAATCCTTCTGAATCCTGTTTTGTTACTGTTTGTGGATTGCGTTCATCTCTGCGAAGAGATAACGAATCCTTCTGAATCCTGTTCTGTTACTGTTTGTGGATTGCGTTCATCTCTGCGAAGAGATAGCGAATCCTTCTGAGTCCTGTTCCCTGTGTTACTCCATTCCTAGTCAGCGTTCCTGCTTATGTCATATATCGGTTCATTGCCGATATATACATATGTTAGTCAGACGTAACAAATAGTTTCATTGATAGCTGTAATTGTAATACGCTAGGAAAACATACTTATTGTATATTTATCTGTGTTACGTTCTTCTATCTCAATCCTGCTATTTTCTGACTATCCTGTCCTGTCTTTGTGAGGCACGCCATCGCCGCATCGCATTGGCTGCCTCATTCCAGTCTGTCTGGTTTTGGACGCTTGCTGTCGCTAAGTAGCCGCTAGCTAGCAAGCGTTCATTCTGTCTACCTGTCCAGATCTCCTCAGTTCTGGTTTATGCGCTCAGCGCTACTTTGCGCTGAGACGTTATAACGAAAGCATTGTTTGTGGCTGTCAGATCTGCACCGGCTCTGTGCGCCACAATCTCCTATTGGAGTCAGTCCTCCCCTCCACTATACTAGGGATAGCCTGTTTCCTTGTGCTAGTGTGTGTACCTCCTCCACGCCAGCTCATGCGTTGCATGCTGACTGTGGAGAATACACCACCAAGCCTTACATTATGAAAACCCCATTACCAATCCCCATTGTGGGGGGGATTCCCAGAAAGTATGACACTGTTAATTATGGTTCCTGTTCCTTTAAGAAATTTGAAGAACTTAGCTCTGAAACAGAAAATGAGTTTTTCTCTGAATGTGCCAGGTTCCTGACCAATCCTGATCTCCAAGCGACTCCTGTTTCAACCTGGGCACTCCAACTAAGTTATATTTTGTTTAAAGGGGAATTATTCCAGTGGGCATTTGATGTTCTCAATCATTCCGATTTAAAAGATAGACCGCTGGAATTTCTAGCGTTTGTGATCCATAACTGGTTGCGCATAGATCCATTGCCTTTTCCTCTTAATGAACTCCTGGCAGCAGGCCAATCAGCTGCTCCTTCAATTGCTTGCAAGAATGAGCAGCAAGCAGAAAGTGTTACTGATAATTTTCCTGCAGCTTTGAATAAATCACCAAAAACCGCAAGGTCAAAGGCAAAACGCAAACGTTCTAAGAAACGTGTCCAATCTGCAGAATCATTATCCTTAGCGACTGAGACCTATAATGAGATTCTGCCATTAACAGATAATGAAATGCAATTGTCTTTCAGGGGAGTTAAATGGACTTATGAAACTACTAATGAACTTTCCTCCCTGGCTAGGGAAAATAAAGATTTTTGTTTAAAAGAATTATCTGAGTATGATTATGATGAGATATTACAGAGTATTGAACAAATCAACTTATTTGTGAACCAAGGGAAGTTTGCATACACTACAGTTCAACACTTGCTACAGGTATTGGAAATTCTTAAGAATAAGGAATCTGCCAATCACCTGCTAATTAACCCTATACATGTGCCTGCCACAATCATATCTGCAGACTGTGATCAGCCTAAATGTTTCGCTGTTAAGTATGCATGGGATCCTCCATTCGAGAGGGGAGAGATGGAAGCCCTGGTCTGTGAATGGAAGAATGATTCAAGTTCATTTTGTCAATTTTACAGTGCAAAAAGTGAAATGGTATTGAACGCATGCATTAAGTCAGCCTATAACCTAATAGAGGCTGGTGTGTGTAGGTATGACTGTGTGGCTCCCTTGATTGATGTGTGGGAACTGATTTTGGATGATTTTTATGTGACTCCGAATTCGCAAATTTGGCGTTCTGACCCGCCTGCTTCAGCACCTTTGGCTGATTCAGCAGGTGATTCGGAGCTCTTTTTGTGTGAAATTGAAGTTCCTGCAATTCCACCCTGTACCATGGATAACTCAGTGTTACTTCCCAGTAAAACAGAAGCCACTGATACATTCTTAACCTTGCCCTGCGCAAATTTCTCAGCAGAGAATCCAGAGGTCCTGCTGACTTCCGAGTCCAGCCTAGCCAGTACTCATGACTCTTTGTTTAGTGAAACAGACACCAGAAAAATCTTGCCTGTCTCTGCAAACACTTCTGCAGAAATTACCTGTGTTAATAAAGTTCAACTCCTGTCTGATCCAGCAGATGCCAATAGATGCACTACATCAGTTTCCGAGTCCCAGCAATCCTGTCTAGTAAACTCAGAACCCCAGCATCTGAATTTTCCAATTTTACAAATGAATGGTGATTCAGATGCGCAAACATTGTGTCTTGATCTTCCTGTTTCTACACCTCGCTCTAGTTTCGTGAATAGCTCAGAGCATCTGCTATGTGAACCTGAAATCGCAGAATTATTACCTTGTTCAGAAAATTTTCCAATAAATTTGCCCTGTACCATGAATTGTGCAGTAGATCTCTCCAATGAAACTCAGGTCACAGAATCATTATGCTGTCCAGCAGGTGCTTCCATGGTTTTGCCCTGCAATATGGACTGTTCAGTGATCCTGTCCAGTGAAGCTGTGGTCGCAGAGTCTTATGCTTCACCCAGTACTTTGGATACTTTAAACCCTCTAGCAGAGGAGGCTGAAGCACTGCTTACCTCAGTTGGTGTTGCAGTGATATTCACTTGTCTAGCAGCTGTTTTGGAATTACAGTCTGCTCTAATAAAACTTGATGAATTTCTGCCCAGCAAAGCAGAAGCCATTGAAATATTGTCCTCGTCAGCAAGTGTGTCAGATACCTTGCCCTGTACACAGTCTGATTTAACCAATGTTGAGTCCCTCTCCAGTGTTGTAACAGCCGAGGAACTCCAGCCCTGTCCTCTGAATGTTTCAGAAGTCTTGCCCTGTAACATGGATAATTCTGATTCTCTGGTCAAAATAATAGAAATCTCAGAATTTCAGTCCGGTCTGATGAGTGTTCCTGAAACCCAGCCCTGTATCCTGAAAGATTCTGGTTCTCTGGCCGCTGTGGCAGAGGTTCCAGAGTTCCCTTCCTGTCCAGGGAATTCCTCAGTTTTGCCTAGTCCAGTGGGGGCTGCTGCAATACTGACTTGTTCTGCAGCGCCTCATGAGCTCCAATCCAGTGTATTAAATGAGTCTCTGTCCAGTCCAGAGGTAGTTGTGGAGTCCCTGTCTGGTTCAGTGCATACATCAGAAGATTTGTCCTGTCTTGTTAGTGCCCCTGAATCTGATTTGTTACTGACTTTGCTGGAATCAGCGACATCTAAGTCTGATCCAGCATTCTCGTGTAAAAGTCCAGTAGTTGCGAAGTTTAGTCATGATGATTTTTTTTTGGCCAGTCCTGGTTTTGGTCCTGTCTTGGCTGACCCTGAGGCTCACAGTTCCTTGACATGCCCAGAGGTTTCTCTTGTGCCGGTGTGCCCAGATGTTCTTTGTGTGCCAGAATGCCCAAGTGTGTCTAAGGTGTTAGCGTGCTCTGATGCTTCCTTAGTGGGAACACGTTCTGATATTGCCAGTCTGCCTGCATGCCCAGAGATGGTTCTGGTCCCTGAAAGCCCTGATATTGATGTTTGTCCTTGTGGCCCTGACTCGGGAATTGCCCTAGGTTCCATAGGGGTTCTTGATAGTTCTCCATGTGAGCCTAAGGGGCATTCTGACCTATGGGGATCTCTTTGGAGCTTCAAGGTGTTCTGGGAGGTCTCTGAGAAAACTTGTCCTGGTGCCTTGGACTGGTTCAACAGTGGGTTTTGTGTTGGTAAAGACAGTACCGGTGGGCATTGCAAAGGCTTTGGCGTTTCTGAACTGTTCCTGGAAGGCGGTGGGTATCGCTCAGGGAGTTTCGGAGGGCTTTCTTCTGGAAATCATGGTTCTGATGGGTGTCACACTGGGGCTTGTAGTACTGATGGGCATGGTTCTGTAGGTTCTGGTTCTGATGGGTCCAGTCTTGTGGGGACTGATTCTGGAATTCGGTCTTGCCGGGCTGTCCCGGTCATCATGAATTATCAGTCAGACTGTTTTGTTGGAAATTTCAGTTTTGAAAAGCGTCTGGAATCCACTTTTAAAGGCGGGGGTACTGTAATGATCGCTGCTGCAGCAGCTATTGCTAGAAGTAGTGCTGCAGCTCAGGCAGTTCTGATCTATTTCCATGCAAGCTGTATAGCTTTGTCTGTTTTTCCCTGCTGTCAGCTTGTGACTGATTATCATTCACCTGTGTGGGAATCTGCATGTCTGCTCCCATTGGATGACCTCAGTATAAAGATCTGCTTCCTGCAGGGTTTCCTTGAGTTTTCATAGCTTCAGCCTAAGCCTGTCTTGCTGTCGCTTTAGCCCCCGATCGTGTTTCTTGTTATAAAGATACTTTGCTGGTCTTTGCATCATATATTGGTTCATTGCCAATATATATGCATACCAGCACGTTTATTATTTTCCTTGTATTTGTGTTACGTGATACATCAGTGTCGCTGATGTATACGTACACGAACTGTTTATATCCTGTGTGCAGTTAGTCAGTTTTCCAGCACGTTTTGGTAGTTTGCGCGTACCGTGAACACCCGTGCTGAGCTAGTTATCCTGTTCCTGGTCCTGTTTGTGGATTGCGTTCATCTCTGCGAAGAGATAACGAATCCTTCTGAATCCTGTTTTGTTACTGTTTGTGGATTGCGTTCATCTCTGCGAAGAGATAACGAATCCTTCTGAATCCTGTTCTGTTACTGTTTGTGGATTGCGTTCATCTCTGCGAAGAGATAGCGAATCCTTCTGAGTCCTGTTCCCTGTGTTACTCCATTCCTAGTCAGCGTTCCTGCTTATGTCATATATCGGTTCATTGCCGATATATACATATGTTAGTCAGACGTAACAAATAGTTTCATTGATAGCTGTAATTGTAATACGCTAGGAAAACATACTTATTGTATATTTATCTGTGTTACGTTCTTCTATCTCAATCCTGCTATTTTCTGACTATCCTGTCCTGTCTTTGTGAGGCACGCCATCGCCGCATCGCATTGGCTGCCTCATTCCAGTCTGTCTGGTTTTGGACGCTTGCTGTCGCTAAGTAGCCGCTAGCTAGCAAGCGTTCATTCTGTCTACCTGTCCAGATCTCCTCAGTTCTGGTTTATGCGCTCAGCGCTACTTTGCGCTGAGACGTTATAACGAAAGCATTGTTTGTGGCTGTCAGATCTGCACCGGCTCTGTGCGCCACAATCTCCTATTGGAGTCAGTCCTCCCCTCCACTATACTAGGGATAGCCTGTTTCCTTGTGCTAGTGTGTGTACCTCCTCCACGCCAGCTCATGCGTTGCATGCTGACTGTGGAGAATACACCACCAAGCCTTACATAGTTCAAATTTAGTGGGATCAGTTCTTCTCTGCCCAGAAAGTTTAATGAGAATTAGATGAATGGGTTATATTTGAAAGCAAAGACTTCAGAGATGTTAAGGAAATAGGTGAGAGAGTCTTCAGAGGTATTAAAGGATACCAGAGCCCAAAAAACATGGAGAAACGGGGGGAGCCCAACACTCCGTCCTTTTCCATCTGCCCCCTCCTTTTATGTCTTAAGCCCCTTCAGCAACCTCTTCTGGTTCACCAGAGTAGGGCATCACTGCACCAGCACTGGCCAGGCTGCGTGCCTCCTAAGTCACTATTGACATAATGTGCATGCATAGAGCGCTCCCAGCTGTAGGACTCCTGCAGCCAGGCCAGCGCAAGCACACTGATGTCTGACTCTGGTGACTTAGAAGAGACTGCCGGAGGGGCTTAAGGTATAAAATGAGGGGGGGGGGGGGGGGCAAAGGAGAGTGGTGGGCATCAGGACAGTGCCCCCTGCATGCCTCCTCCCCTCATTTTTCCTAGTGTGTTGGGCTCTAGTATCCTTCAAAGCAAACTGAGAGATAGTTCTAATCCTAAATAGGACTTCCTCGGAATATTATAGTCTTATTTTTTAGGTTTTAAGGAAAACTGTAGTGAAAAGGGTATGGCGGCTGCAATATTTATTTCCTTTTAACCAACACGAGTTACCTGGCATCATGCTGATCTCTTTGGCTGCAGTAGTGTCTGAATCACATACCCAAAACAAGCGTACAGCTAATATTGTCAAATTGTTGTCAAAAACATCTGATATGCATGCTTGTTCAAGGTCTGTAGATGAAAGTATTAAAGGCAGAGGATCATCAGGACTGCATAACATTGAAAAACTACCCTCATGTATCTGAGGCAGTCAAAACTGTAAAAGGTAAATTTAACCTTTAATGGACATCTGACCTGAACTGAGAGGGATATGGAGGCTTTTAAACAATGCACATTGCCTAGCTGTCCTGTGGATCTTCTGTCTCTAAAACTTTTAATTATAGATCCTAAAGAAGCATGCAGATTTGGTGCTTTGACCAAAGCTTAGCTGCAGGTTTAACCTCCCTGGCGTTCCAATTAATTGTGGCGCACGTCTGCAGGAGGGTTTTTTATAGTTAATTTTTTTTTTTAACAAGTAGCTAGCCTAGCGCTAGCTACATGCTTCACCCCTCCCTTCACTTTCCCACCCACCCCTCCGATCGGCACCGGCGTAAATACCCAACAGGAAATCCCGTTCTGAACGGGATTTCCTGTAAAGGTTTCCCCGTCGCCATGACGATGATCGGAATGACGTCATTGACGTCATTGACGTCAGGGGGAGTCCCGATCCACCCCATAGCGCAGCCTGGCGGTGAATGGCTAGGCTGCGCAAGGGGTCTGCAGGGGGGGGGGGCCTATTTCACGGCGGGTAGCGGCGGATCGGCGGCGAGCGGTGGCGAGCGGAACAAACACGCAGCTAGCAAAGTGCTAGCTACGTGTTTGAAAAAAAATGCAAATCGGCCCACCAGGGCCTGAGCAATACACCGCGGCATTACTGGACGAGCTGAGCTCGTCAGTAATGCCCAGGAGGAGCTTAACTGCATGCTTGCTTCAGGTGTGTGATTCAGACATTACTGATGCAGGAAAGATCACAGGACTGTCAAACAACTTTTATTGTTTAAAAAAAATATGGCAGCCTCTATATCTCTCTCAGGTTAGTCCTTTAAGTACTTCCATACCAGCAGTCTCTTAAGGACCAGAGACTGCTGGTACCACAAAACACGGCTTATCGATGAATTGCCGCAGAGACGCGCCACTCTCGCTGGTCATGCTGCTCACCCTTCGACACAGGCCCTTTGCGTCTGTTGTCGCTATGATGGCAGAGTTCCGAGAGCAGGTCAGGAGACGCTTTCATTGGCTCCTGACCCTGTTATCAATGTAATCCAATGGCATTGGCTCACAGTGATCACGTGGTCAGGAGCCAATGATATCGTCTACTGACCGGCTCACAAAGCTCTGTCACCATATTGAGGGCAGGGCGAGTGAGCTGCGGCGGGGGCAGAGCGTCACAATCGGCTGGAGCGTCAAGAAAACTAGGTGGCGATGTTGCAATCTACGACCTGTCAGAAATAAGCAGCCATAAACATGACGTAGAGTTCAACTAGCGCGGTCCGGAAAAGGTTAAGCAATGGAGATGGCTTAGAACCAAATAAGGAGAAACGGTGTGGAAACCTTGGATGCAGAGATACTGTGTTTTAGAGCTGTGGATGTTTCACACTTACAGTGAGAAAAAGGAACACAGACTACTTGTAAGAACTACTGGGTCTGTGCACATGTTAATATTGTTATAAGTCACTTCGGGTAACCTTTAAGCAATGGAAATGGAGTACACAAAAGTAGAGAATCCTAGAATGCACTCGACTAAATGATCCTTTGGAATTTTCCCAAAAGGAGTTCTGTAATTTGATGTGAAAAGTTGAAGAAAATCAATCAAATATCAAGCAGCACCCTTATGTTTGACAAACATTTGCTTCTGTTTTCCTTGTTAATACGTGTTTACCGTTTATCAATTTTTTTGCAGCATATGGCGAATAGAAATAACCTTAAAAACTCTGCTCAGGTGACAGCCCGACATACTCCTGCAATCTGGATCACACGTTTAGCTCCATAAATCTGCATTTTTTAAATCTTTACTTTTAAACTATTTTTACTTTAAGAATGTGTGCACATCCCTTATCTAAAAAAAGGTACCAAAGCAAACATATGGGCTTATATGATCATAGCTGGAAGGGCTTCAAATGTGCAGCCCTCGTGGTAGGCTGATATCAGCTGTTATGATATCGGCAATAAAGTTCACAATAAAAGTTACTGTTTGTACACAGAGGCTCAAGGGGCCAATAAAAAAAGCAGAAAAGCAAGAACTTTACTATAGACTTTCTCTAAAATATCTAGTCAAGTCTCATGGTGTTAACCAAACACTTTAGGTATGTGTACTATCTACTCTATGGTATTATTATTGTTTGGCATTTTTATAGCACTGACATTTTTCCACTGCTTTATGGAGTATGCTGATTGATGAATAATTCATGTTACTAATTGTACCTCAAAGGAGCTCACAATCTAACGTCCCTACCAGAGTCATAGGTCCTGCTTCAATTAATTTCACACTCAAGAGATTTTTTTTTTATCTTATCTGCAAAGAATAGTTTCAGCATTTTGCAACTAAAAGAAGTAGGTAAAAATAAGTAATATAAACCTTAAAGAGGAACCTCAGCCTAAACAAACATACTGTCATTATGTTACCTTAGTTATGTTAATTAAAATAGATAGGTAATATAATCTCTTACCCACCCTATTTTAAAAGAACAGGCAAATGTTTGATTTCATGAGGGCAGCCATCTTTTTGGTTGAAAGGAGGTGACAGGGAGCATGAGACACAGTTGCAATTGTCCTGTGTGCTGAGCACCCCTGACAGTTGCTAGGCAAGGTGAATAACAACATAGGAAATCCCATCATGCTTTGCACAGCATTAGGGGAAAAAAGCCTGGGCAGTTTTCTTTGATGGGTGGACCTTAGCTAAAAACGCAGCTAAAAATTATGCTTTGGTAAAAAAAAAAAAAAAAGTTCTAATGCTGTGAAACTGTTAAAGAAACACCAAGCCTTTACAGTTCTGCTGAGTAGATTTTTAGTCCGGAGGTTCACTTTAACTAAATTTAGGACAACCTGTTTTCAACATAGCATTATTTTGTATAATTTCATAATCATTTACATTGCATTTACTCAACTATCCGTAGTAAACACATGGTTTGCCTTGTTTTGCTGGCATTCTGGAAGATGTAGTTCGGTGTCAATGGTGCTTCCCATGTTTGAGCCATATGGTCACACCCAGCAGCTAAAACCAGATAGGCGAGAAAGTAAGTTGAGCTGCTGTAGCAGGTGCATTTGGCCCAAGAAGAATGTATTCTGTCCACAGCTTCCATATACTGTTTGTATTCACCTATACCAGGGGTCTCAAACCCAATTTACCTGGGGGCCGCAGATGGCAAAGTCAGGATGAGGCTGGGCCACATAAGGGATTTCACAATCGTGGCGCATCGCCGCCTCTGCCCGCCCCTCTCACTCTTCCTTCACAGAGAGGGGCGGGGAGAGGCGGCGATGCGCCGCGATTGACATCAGGAGGGGCAGAGCTGAAGCTGAAAGCTCTGCCCCTTCCAGGAAATGCCGGCGGATTGCCCCCCGGGCAATTTGGGGGCTTTGCAGCCCTCATTTAGCGACGGGGATGCAGCAGATTACTTGGGAGCACTGAAGCGAACTATAAGGAAGCTTTTGCCGGCGAGGGCCACAAAATATTGTATCGAGGGCCGCAAATGGCCCGCGGGCCGCGAGTTTGAGTCCCCTGACCTATACTATAAACCTCATAATTGTAAGTATTTGTCTTGTTGGAATTTGGGAATTAGCAAAACATTTACACTCTGCTAATTTCACTGATTATTGCTCTCGCTTTCTACATGAAAGGAAGCATAAAGTGAGAGGAACATCTAAACTGACATTTTTATCAACTTCTTTAACCACAGTCAGGGCCATTTCAAGACTTTCTGCTGCCTGGAGCATGTGCCCCGACACCCAAGGGGGTAGCACTTACATCGGGAGGGGGAAGCCTCGGGATCCTAGTGAGGCTTCCCCCTTCCTCCTGTGCAGCACGGATCCAGTGCTGGGACCCCCAGACAGCACCATTTCTAAAGGTGGGCCAGGCAGGGCTCCGCCCAGAGGAAGGAGTGGCTCAATGATGGAGGGGGAGCTGCGGCCTCATTAGGACTCAGCCGCGGGAAGGGGGACCTGACTTCTCCCTCCCTCTCTCCGGGGCCCCCCTCCGTACCCCTCTTCTTTGCAGACTAAACACAACGGAAGACGGTATGAGCAACTCACTTCCCTTCCCGCTTCAATCACCCGCCACTTATCGTTTGTCTCCCCTGCCTGCACAGCCACTTATACACTCTCTACTTCCTGATTAGCAGGAAGTAGAGAGCGAATAAGTGGCTATGCGGACAAGAGAGACCATCGGCAATTGATCGGCGATTGGAGCGGGGAGGGAGGTGAGTTGCTCATACAAGTCTTCCGCTACGCTTACTCTGCCAAGAGGGAGGAGCACGGAGGAGGGACCTGGGAGAGGGAGGGAGGGAGAATTTGGGCCCCCCCCTCCCGGCGGGTGAGTCCCAGTATGGCTGTGGCTTCCCTCTCCATCACCTATACGTGGGGCACCTATACGTAGCTAACATATACTGGCTGCATCTATACCTAGCTACCTATACTGAAGACACCTTTACGTAGCTACCTATACTGAAGGCACCTATACCTAGCTACCTATACTAAAGGCACCTATACTTAGCTACCTATACTGAATGCACCTATACCTAGCTAACCTATACTGAAGGCACCTATACCTAGCTGCCTATACTGAAGGCACCTATACCTAGCTACCTATACTAAAGGCACCTATACCTAGCTACCTATACTGGGAGCACCTATACCTAGCTAACCTATACTGGAAGAAGCTATACCTAGCTACCTAAACTGAAGGCACCTATACCTAGTTGCCGATACTGAAGGCACCTATACCTAGTTGCCTATACTGAAGGCACCTATACCTAGCTACCTATACTGGGAGCACTTATACCTAACTAACCTATACTGGTGACACCTATACCTAGCTAACCTATACTGGCAGCACCTATACCTAGCTAACCTATACTGGCTGCACCTATACCTAGCTAACCTATACTGGGAGCACCTACACCTATCTAACCTATACTGGGAGCACCTAAAGCTAGCTATCTAAACTGGGGCCACCTACAGCTGGCTACCTATACTAGGGACACCTATGCATGGCTACCTATTCTGGGGGCACCCATACCTGACTACCTATACTGGGGCATAATATGGGTTCACGAGTCCATGGGGGGGGGGGGGAAACAATTTGTACACCATTACTCTAGGTGTAATTTAGCCTTCAAACAGCAGCAGATGGCAATATTTACCTTTGTGATCCAGTGTGGAGGAAATATCACTGCATGCTGCAGGTGCCGCATGCTTCAGGGGTTCCAGTGCTGGTTTGGGGCTACAAAGGAGGACAGGTGGAAGCCTCATTAGGATCCATAGGCTTCCCCCTCCCAAGGTTGGTACCCCCCAAGGGCCCTTTGTTTATTACAAATTCTATTTAAGAAGTGAACATTAGGCATGGTCAGAATTGACGAATTCTGAAAATGATCAAATTCTGGAAATTTAGCGTGTGGTTCCTGTTCCTAATGAATTTTGAATTTCATGGATATTGAGCTTGCAGAGTGAAACTGAAAAATCATTGTAATGTATTGCATATATATTTTCAAACTAATAATAATAACTAAGCATTATTAATTATGGTGAGTGAGAGTGAGTGCAAAAATATGTCCACAATAAATTAAAATCTTGCTTGACAAACCGATTCTCAGTAGAAGCATTGCATGCTTACAATAATCCATTTTTTTCTTGCTATTTATGTGAAAAACATTTGTGCATTACATGAATATAATTTTGTTATTTTTCCTATTTTTCCTATTTTATTTATTTTTTTTAGAATTTATGCGTTGGAATTTCTTACATTTTGAATTCCTACATTCATCTCAAAATTGTAAAATTCTGATATGAAAGTTGGAATTTGAAATTCTGTAAAATCCATGTTCTCATCCCTAGTGGAAATTAAACCAAGGAGAAAACAAAGGAGAAAATGAAGATGTGAAAGAGAAAAGAAAAATGATGGTGAAAATCCCAGCTAGGGCACTATCTGCACAGTTTGTATGTGCTTCCCGTGTCTGCATGAGTTTCCTCTGGGCACGCGGGTTTCCTCTCACATCACAAAAACATACAGATAAGTTCATTGGCTCCCTGCTAAAAAAACACAGGATCTAGACTATGATCCATTCACTACGTGATACATACATAGACATATGACTATGGTAGGGATTAGATTGTGAGCCCCTCTGAGGAGCTGTTAAGTGACAAGACTATATGCTCTGTACAGAAAATGTTGGCGCTATAGAAATACTAAATAATAATAATAAAATGAGAAAGACAGAGAGAAAATATTTTGGAGAAAAGGAGAAAACAAAATAGTGTGAAAGAAAGACAGAAAGATTATCGAGATTCAAATTTTGTTGGATACAATCACTACTAGTAGATGTTACCTAGCAGCTGCTACAACTAAAGAGAGTGACAACCCAGTCAATTTACATCTTTCCACAGTTTAGCATAATGTCATCAGCACCCATTGTGACAGTACCTCTCTGTAGTGTTGACAGCAGGTTATGGCTCTCCACAGGGGGCATTGGAAAGCAATAGGCTGGGTCCACTGAGCACCATAGGCAACCTTTGCCCTGTCAGACAGAGCATGTGTAAAATGTCCTACATAGATGTTGAGAGGTTGTTGAAATGTGTGTTCATTAAAAGTGGCATCATTCTTTGAAGCGTTCAGTCATAATGAGAGGAGAAAGGCCCTACACTGGAATGTTCCTAGTGATGAAAAGTCAAACAATAATAGGAAAGTGATCGCTTCTACTTAGATAATCTTCTATAATCCCATTATTTCTAAATAAATGACTGTTACCTGACTATATGACTGATTGACTAAATTACATTGCTTTCAGTTTAATTAACAAGACAATGGGCTTAATTCACAAAAGAGTGCTAACTGATAGCACGGCCGTTTTCGCGCGAATTTTCGCGGTTATGCAAATTTTGGCGCGCAAACGATATCATTTTTGTGCGCAAATGTGAATTTGCACGCAAAACCGATATCTTTTGCATGCAAAAATTTGCATTTGCACGTGAAAACGTTATCATTTTGTGTGAAAATTCGCGATCACACAAAAACGCGAAAATGCACGCGAAAACGGCCCTGCTATCAGTTAGCACTCTTTTGTGAATCAAGCCCAATATCTGAGCTTGAATCAGTAACCCTGATTTGCTTGTAAAATTATAGAAAATGGATGTAAAAACACACATATACACACCTGATTGTTTTTCTGATCTGGCACATGATTGGCTTGTGAGGGGAAAAAATGTCAATTTACCATATTTCTGGGACAGGCACAGATCAAACAAGTCTGGAGTCTCTGTGTTTCACCAACACTAGTGCTTTATTTGTGCTATACAGTCCGTGCAGAAGCTATTTACAATATTTACAGAAAATAGGTAGCAAAGTATAAACAAAACTCTTGCTACTAGATGAGTGACTAAGGACAACTTAAATATGAGCACCCTCTCAACTGAGGCAAACCTACTGTTTGTCCCCAATCAAACCAAATTAAAAAACATAAAACACCAGCAAATCTTTCAAAGTACAAAATTCTGATAAATTTGATTTTTTTTCAGTCCACGACAGCCATGTGGCTCCCACAGCAAGACAGCTTTCACCAAGCAAATTGGCCCTTTATTCTCATCTCCAAATCCCAGAATAGATTTGTTAACATTGCTGTGCAGAAATCTGGCACATAAGTTAATCACTTTTCCAGACAGTATTTCCCTGCAACTGCCACTATAATATATATTGTGATAGTAATTGGTTAGCATTTAGTTTCACAATTTTCCTCTTGCAAACCTTGAAAGAAAAATTTAAGTAGTGATAATGAACTGCTAATCAGCACACAGCAGCCATCTGTAACTCTCTTGATAAAAATAAAAATCCTACACTTATAAAAGGAACACACAGGTAAAAAGCCGTTAACCTCCATGCATTAAATTACACCCAGAAAACTGCACAATTGATGCATAAAATACTGCAACAGGTCAGCAGGCAGCAATCTGTTTTTTCATTTTGTTTTCTCCTTGCAATTATAGTGTTGTTGTTCTTTCTTTTGTTTGGTTGTTTGTTTGTTTTAGTATTGGGGCCCAATTCCATTTGTGCTGGCATTTTTCTCCGAGATGCTTGCAGGCACTTGTGAGGATGCGAGTATATACAGTACAGTTGTGTTCAAAATTATTCAACCCCCACTGAAATTGAGTGTTTTGGCCAGTTTGACATTGATTTTGATCATTTCAGTCATCTTTTTTTTTACTATTAAATCAATGAGGCAAGTCAGACAAATATAACATAACATTTATAATGAAATAACCACAAATGTATTTTCCGTGCTCACATCATTATCAGTTTTATTCAACCCCTAAGTGACATTCATTCTTAGTACTTAGAACAACATCCTTTTCCAGTTATAACAGCTTTTAAACGTGAAGCATAGCTTGACGCAAGTGTTTTGCAGCGATCTACGGGTATCTTAGCCCATTCTTCATGGGCAAAAGCCTCCAGTTCAGTCACATTCTTAGGCTTGCGCGCTGCAACTGCTTTCTTTAGGTCCCACCAGAGGTTCTCGATTTTGTTTCATCAGTCCACAGAACACTACCACAAAAGTTTTGGGATAGTGTTCTGTGGACTGATGAAACAAAATTAGAACTGTTTGGGCCCATGGATCAACGCTATGTTTGGAGGAGGAAGAACAAGGCCTATGAAGAAAAGAACACCTTGCCTATTCCTCCTCCGAGTCATAACAACTGGAAGGGAGAAGTCATTTGGGGTCTGGTGATTACCGGTACTCGAATTACACTGCTGCGGGGCCAGGGGCGTAGCAATAGGGAGTGCAGAGGTAGCGACCGCATCGGGGGCCCTTGGGCCAGAGGGGCCCCGAATGGCCTTTCTTCAACTACAATATTATCTCTCTATTGGTCCTGTGCTGGTAATAATCACTTCTTTAGATACTTTGAATAGTGGTAATCATTAACAAACTGTTCTCCATCCCCTTCTTGCACCTCTGATACTGTAGTTGCCTTTGGCAGGTTTTGGTGCACCATATGAATTGTTATGTATAGAGTGCTTGTGGGGCCCCACTGTAAAACTTTCATCGGGGCCCATAGCTCCTTAGCTACGCCACTGTGCGTGGCCATAGACATAATAACATCATATCTATGGCAGCGCTCAGGTCAGACGCAGTGTGGGGAACAGCGTGCACCCGAAATGACCTACCTCGCAACATAGGGCAGTGCGCCCGAATAGTAGTAAAGTACGACTAACAGAAGAAGTAACAATCAGAAAAACAGTCTAAAAGAACTGTGCCTAGTCCAGTGAAAAAAAACACACCATTCAGTCTGTCATCATTTTCATTTGTACATACTAGAGTGCTAAAACACCCCCTCTCCCCTCGCCATAATAAGAAGAAAGCCGGGAAAAGAAGGAGACATTAAAAAAGTGAGGCAAAGTCAAACATTCAATCAGCAATCCTAAAAGGGAGCAGCCTTAGCTTACCTGCACACCTCACCCTTTTTTAAAGATAAAAAGTGAATATAGTCTTGAAATTAGGAGTTAATTTTAAAAATTTAAATAAAAAAAATGATGATTATATTAAATATAAAACTGGCTCAGCAGAAACAGATTGTGTTTTTTATTTTAACTCAAGACTTCGTCACCTAGTTTCCCTGTTATCTAGCACACAATTACTCTTCTGCATGGTCCTAGTTTATTGCCTGCAAAATGCGTAGGTTGTGTGTTTACCAGATTTGAGCCCCGCCTTCTCTGTAATCCACTTGCAGCCTGGAGTTCTGCCAAAGACTTTGAGAAAATCATTATAAATTTGACTGCAAAGAATTGTATAAAAGATTGGAGTAGTTCTTGCAATTAGAAATTAACTAACAATTTTCAAATCAAATCAATTTTTCAACTAAACCACAACCAATCTCACTTACATTTTTGAAAACAGAGCACTCCTACAGGAGTCTTTCAAAAGCATGTGTAGGTCCACAATGCCACCCTAAAATCTAGAACGGGCTGCAATTTACTGCTTCCTATAAAAAAATAAAAACAAATCCATTTACACCTGCATATTATTCGGCCTCCCAGTCAGATGGGCACAGGGTGAGCCAAATGACGGCTCACCCCACTCTCACTAAAATTCCAGGCAACTCAGAGGGAGAACTAATTTGAGGTCCATCCGTTAGCCGAAGTACACTTTAAAATGCACTGCAGCGCTACTGAATGCAGCCCACTGCATTATTCCATGTGTAGTCCCTCCTTTCCTCCCTCCCTCCCTCCATTCGGATTTTTGTGGCCAAGAATTATTGGGTGTAACTCACCCAAACGTCCCAGCACCTGTCTCCAAGGGCGATGGCGGCATTTGAGACATGCTGGTACATAATGATGGAAGGTCACATGATGCCACCATTACCACGGAGATCGACGCTGTAACGAGCAGTAATAGCAATAGGGTTACTTCTTGTAAGTGCACTGCACATATTTTTCATGAGTGGCAGGGGGAGAAGGGGAGAGGTGTGGAATGTAGCCCTCTAACGACGGGCCGCCTTCATAGCACCCGCGGACTGAATCGGGTCTGCAGGCCATAGTTTGACCAGGCCTGCTCTATGTCCCAAAATAAACCAATAAATAAATAAATAATACAGCCACTGGTATTCTTCCAGAGTCACAGCAGAGGGAGTTAGAAGCAAATGCCACAGTCCCATTACTACGACTTTACCATTAAACACGCGGTAGGGATTTTTTGGGTTGAAAGGATGGTTCACAATGGGCACTGGGCTACCCAAAATCATTTTAGCAGATGTTTAGCTTTTATAGGCTATTTTAATAATTTAATATCATAGACCTACTCCTATTCTCATAACACACATGATCTCTATTTACTATTTAGCTTCCTGAAATTCTATAAAAATGGCTTTGTTGTGGCTAACAGAGGTGCTGATTTAGACCTATGATACAATTACTTCCTTTTTGGTTTTTGGAAAATTAGATAATATGAATGGAAAGGTAATATGATCTTTTAAAATCTTTTTTTCCCCTTCTGTTTCCCTTGGAGAATATTGTGGAAAAAGCAGCAGTGTTAAACAGAGCGTGTGTCTAACAGAATATTCTAATGTTAGCACACAGTATTTTGATTGAATTATTAACAACTAAAATGCTATTTTCCCCAAGAAGCAAGTCAGAGGAGCAATAGCTTGTTTAGTATTCCAAATTTAAAATTAGTACAGCCTTCCATCGTCTCGTTTTATTGCTTGTGTGGAAATGTCAGAAAATATATGAATAGAGCGGCTTAAGTTCTATTTCCAGAAGCCGTTAGAGCGTTTTGCTGAGTAGAAAACAAGAGACATTTCTCTTTCAATATAGTCCTAATATCTACTACTAACCCGGAGGCTGTCACCATCATTTAAATGATCAGCCCATCGAAAAATGAGGTTTCAGTTATTTATTGTGCCATTTGACTCTCAACTCTGGTATCTAACAATATAATACTGTTTAAAATAATATGCCAACCTCTGGTAGAAAAAGATAGCTGGCAAGGCTAATTATCTATCACTGAGATATCATATCATATCATAAATAGTATTATGTAAAGGTGTGTACACACCTGTGATGGATATTGGGCATTGAAACCTGAACCCTTGGGCTGCATTGCCGAGCCGGGCTTAACACACGCCAAGTCAGCTGTGTAGCTGACAACGTGTTCTGTTGCTATGCAGAGAGGCAGAGGAACAATGGAGTGGCGTGTACATGACATCACATGGCGGGCAGGGGAGTGGCATGCACAATGGAGTTGGCCATCGCTCGGGTGAGTTGAATCTCTTGTGGGTCCGGGGCTTCTGTGCATATGCCTGACTATCGGCTGAGGCAGTCGTTATTGTCCCGCAGACTTTAATCAAGCGTGTGTATGAAGCTTTAGAGACATACAGATGTCAGATGACAGTTGCCCTATGATAACATGCCTTGGATGCACTATTTACAATTCTGAGGGCAGGAAGGTTAGGCAACATACATATAGATTTTCCCCTACAGAGTTAAGCACTTTGATCAAATCTGCCAGACTTCTACTGGCCTCAGTTTATCCAGTTGATTTGCTTCAGATCGACTTTGGGCACTTTATTGACTTAAAGAGAATCTGAAAAAAGAAAAACATCCCCTGAGGGTTACTTACCTTGGGAAGGGGAAGCCTCTGGATCCTAATGAGGATTCCCCATCCTCCTCTGTCTCTCAGTTCCAGTGCTAGTAACCTACCTACAGATACCTACCACAATCCAACGCAGGCACAGTAGCAGCATTCTGATCGGGCTCAGGCGGAAATACCTGAAACCGATTGGGACCACTCTACTGTGCAGGTGACTCGTCAGCCGCATTTGCTGTACTTAAGTATAGCAAGCCCCCCAGAGCATCTTTAAAAGTCCCTCCAGGGCTCCCCATTTGTCTCTGAGCTTAATATAGCAAGTGCTGCTGGCACCGTGGATCGATGTGTAGTGGCGTGTGTGTGGAGGTCTTTAACTATTTCTTTCCTTTAATTAATGAATTATATTTTGCTCCCTATGTGCAACTTCCCTTTACCATTTGCAGGTTTCACCTTCATATCCTGCAACCCCTTTTCCATGTACAGCCACCCACCTTGGGCAGCAGTTGCCAGTAGCCCACAGCCCATGCCATTGTCCTCAATTCACTAAGATCATGCTGGAGATAAGGCAAGAGAAAACTTGCCACCACACAGTGTGAGAGTTATCTTATCTCTTCATTCCTTAAGTTACCTCCACTATAATTAAGTTACCTGATCTGTAGTTAAGTTACCTCCTTTGTAGTTATTTTCACATGCAGATAATTAACATCCTGTCTTTAACTTTAGAATTTTGGGGTTATTTTAAGGTTTGAAGAGATTAAGGCCAAAGCCTTAATCTTGGTGGAGGGCTGTTTCACTTCACTGCTGGGAATTGTGAGCTCTGATTATATTATATTGCTGTTGTTTGTAAATTTGTGTTTTGCTGCTTTGATATCTGGTAGGCTTGTGCATTGCAGTTCATCAGATATCTAGCCGCAAGTGTACATTTTAAAAGTTTTAAAAGTACATTTTTTTTCCTCTAGTGTGCTTGCAACAGGCAGGTAATTAGCTAGGGGGAGGGATTAGCTGTAACACAGGTGATATATTAAACAGGAAGTGTAGGCCAAAGCCTTAATCTTGGTGGAGGGCTGTTTCACTTCACTGCTGGGAATTGTGAGCTCTGATTATATTATATTGCTGTTGTTTGTAAATTTGTGTTTTGCTGCTTTGATATCTGGTAGGCTTGTGCATTGCAGTTCATCAGATATCTAGCCGCAAGTGTACGTTTTAAAAGTTTTTAAAAGTACATTTTTTTTCCTCTAGTGTGATTGCAACAGGCAGGTAATTAGCTAGGGGGAGGGATTAGCTGTAACAGGAGGTATTTGGTCAGCCTCAGGACTCAGTACTGAGCTTGCTCAGTCTGTGGCTTGCTCACTAAGTGGCTTCGACACAAGTGGCATAGGCGTTAAAAACAGGCGTTACAACACAGGCACAAAGAGAGAGGTGAGAGGAAGCAGGTAAAAAAAAAATAAAAAAAAAATTATAAAAATTTTTTTTTAAACAATATTGCGGTTCTTTGCATTGGTTAGGATGTGCTAACACGTTGTGGTGTAGTCTTTAAGTTTTGAGGACTCCACCCCAGCTTCACTCACTCCCCCTCCTCCACCCCAACCTTACTCACTCCCCCTCCTCCACTCCAACTTCACTCACTCCCCCTCCTCCACCCCAACTTTATTCACTCCCCCTCCTCCACCCCAACCTTACTCACTCACCCTCCTCCACTCCAACTTCACTCACTCCCCCTCCACCCCTCCCCCTCTTCCACCCCAGCTGCACTCACTCCCGAACTTCACTCCCTCTCCCGTTTCAACTTTTACCGCCACAGTTTACTTTAAATAAAATTTCCCCACACAATAGTCATCATGTTGGACTATGCTGTACAGTGTATATCCTGTGACATGTATGCATGCCTTGATCAGCGGATTGAGGGTGTTTACTGTTGCCCTGGGTGTGTGCGTGTTGCTCAGTTAGAGGCGGAAGTCGCAGAGCTAAAGAAGCATCTCGCAACACTGAGACGCATACACAACATGGAGATGAGCTTGGATCTCACGATCCAGACACTGGATGGAATCGGTGAAGACGAGGTGGGTGGAGTAAAGCCGGAGCAAGAAGCAGAGGTAGCCGCTAGTTGGGTCACAGTTAGAAGGGGTAGGGGAAAAAGTGGCAGGGAGGCTAGTCCCGAGTTGTCCCTCACTAATAAGTATGCTTGTTTGCGTAATATTGGGGAGGATGATTCAGGAGTAGCAATGCTGCAGCAGGATGTGCTCCTTAGCAATCAAGGGGCAGACTGCTGTAACGAGAAAGGGAATAGGAGTGCAGCTAAGGCTAGACAGGTACTGGTGGTAGGGGATTCAATTATTAGGCGCACAGATAGGGTAATCTGTCGAAGAAACCGTGAATGCCGTACAGTCTGTTGCCTCCCGGGTGCTCGGGTTCGGCATGTAGCGGAAAGAATTGACAGATTATTGGGTGGGGCTGGGGAAGACCCAGCTGTCATGGTACACATTGGCACCAATGACAAAGTTAGTGGGAGATGGAAGGTCCTCAAAAATGATTTTCAGCTACTTGGAGATAAACTTAAAGCAAGGACCTCCAAGGTGGCAGGGGCGTAGGAATAGGCCCTGCAGCCCCTGCGCCCGCGGGGGGGCCCGGCCCCCCCCTGGGGCCCGCTTGGGGCCGTTTTGTGGGTGCTGGAGGGGTGGCAGCATGAGGGGAAAGCCTTGCCCACAGTCGGCGGGGAGAGGGGTAGTTCCCCCCTCTCCCTCACCTCGGGGCTCTCCCCTCTGTGCTCCCCTCCAGCTCGTAAGTGTCTGTGGGGCTGTGGTGGGCAGCGAGCGGCGGGCAGATACATACCTGCTTCCGTGCGTTCCATCGGAGACTTCTCCCTCTAGCGGCTGACGTCACTTCCGGAAGTGACGTCAGCCGCTAGAGGGAGAAGTCTCCAATGGAACGCACGGAAGCAGGTATGTATCTGCCCGCCGTTTGCTGCCCACCACAGCCCCACATTACTGCTGCCCTCATTACGATTTTCAGGTGTCTGCTGCCCTCATTACGATTTTCAGGTGTCTGCTGCCCACATTACGATTTTCAGGTGTCTGCTGCCCTCATTACGATTTTCTGGTGTCTGCTGCCCTCATTACGATTTTCAGGTGTCTGCTGCCCACATTACGATTTTCAGGTGTCTGCTGCCCTCATTACGATTTTCAGGTGTCTGCTGCCCACATTGTGATTTTCAGGTGTCTGCTGCCCACATTACGATTTTCTGGTGTCTGCTGCCCTCATTACGATTTTCTGGTGTCTGCTGCCCTCATTACGATTTTCTGGTGTCTGCTGCCCACATTACGATTTTCAGGTGTCTGCTGCCCACATTACGATTTTCAGGTGTCTGCTGCCCTCATTACGATTTTCAGGTGTCTGCTGCCCTCATTACGATTTTCAGGTGTCTGCTGCCCACATTGTGATTTTCAGGTGTCTGCTGCCCACATTACGATTTTCTGGTGTCTGCTGCCCTCATTACGATTTTCTGGTGTCTGCTGCCCTCATTATGATTTTCTGGTGTCTGCTGCCCACATTACGATTTTCAGGTGTCTGCTGCCCACATTACGATTTTCAGGTGTCTGCTGCCCTCATTACGATTTTCAGGTGTCTGCTGCCCTCATTACGATTTTCAGGTGTCTGCTGCCCACATTACGATTTTCAGGTGTCTGCTGCCCACATTGCGATTTTCAGGTGTCTGCTGCCCACATTGCGATTTTCTGGTGTCTGCTGCCCACATTACGATTTTCTGGTGTATGCTGCCCACATTAGGATTTTCTGGTGACTGCTGCCCACATTGCGATTTTCTGGTGACTGCTGCCCACATTGCGATTTTCTGGTGACTGCTGCCCACGTTGCGATTTTCTGGTGACTGCTGCCCACATTAGGATTTTCTGGTGTCTGCTGCCCACATTACGACATTCTGGTGACTGACTGCTGCCCACATTAGGATTTTCTGGTGACTGCTGCCCACATTACGATATTCTGGTGACTGCTGCCCACATTAGGATTTTCTGGTGACTGATGCCCACATTGCAATTTTCTGGTGACTGCTGCCCAGATGGCGATTTTCTGGTGACTGCTGCCCACATTGCGATTTTCTGGCCCACATTACGATTTTCTGGTGAACACTGCCCACGTTACGATTGTCTGGTGAATGCTGTCCACGTTACGATTTTCTGGTGAACGCTGCCCACATTACGATTTTCTGGCCCACATTACGATTTTCTGGTGAACACTGCCCAAGTTACGATTGTCTGGTGAATGCTGTCCATGTTACAATTTTCTGGTGAACTCTGCCCACATTACGATTTTCTGTCCCACATTACGATATTCTGGTGAACGCTGCCCACATTACGATTGTCTGGTAAATGCTGCCCACGTTACAATTTTCTGGTGACTGCTGCTCACGTTACTATTTTCTGGTGACTGGTGCCCACATTACGATTTTCTGGTGAACTCTGCCCACATTATGATTTTCTAAAGGCCCACATTACGATTTTCTGGTGAACTCTGCCCACATTACGATTTTCTGGCCCACATTACGATTGTCTGGTAAAATGCTGCCCACTTTACAATTAATTTACAGTGAAACGCTGCCCCATTACGATTATTTGGCACCTATGGGGGGGGCCCCATCCAAATATTCGCAGGGGGGCCCAGTGATTTCTAGTTACGCCCCTGCAAGGTGGTGTTCTCTGAAATACTGCCAGTGCCACGCGCTACATCTGAGAGACAGAGGGAGCTTAGGGAGTTAAATAAGTGGCTGAGAAATTGGTGTAGGAAGGAAGGGTTTGGGTTCCTGGAGAACTGGGCAGACTTTGCAGTCGGCTACAGGTTCTACAGCAGGGATGGGCTGCACCTTAATGGGGAGGGTGCAGCTGCATTGGGGGAGAAGATGGCTAAACGGTTGGAGGAGATTTTAAACTAGGATCTGGGGGGAGGCGGGAGGATAAAGTCTCAATATGTAGACAAGATAAGGCAAAAAGACAGTGGGAGCCTAACATTATGGGGGGTGGAGAGGGGGTGGGGACAGTGTAAAGATTAAGGAGGTTGGTAAAACTTCAAGTAGCCCATTTCGTGTAAACAAAATTGGTAAATGTGTTGGTAAAAATATAAAGTGCATGGTAACCAATGCTCGGAGCCTTGCAAATAAAATAGACAAACTAGAGTTCATTCTGAATGACAAAGGCTATGACATTGTGGGAATAACCGAGACATGGATGGATGAAAGCCATGACTGGATAGCTAATTTAAAAGGATACAATGTGTTTAGGAGGGATAGAACAGGGAAAAAATGTGGAGGGGTTTGTCTCTTTGTTAAGATTTCTTTTACAGCTGTCCTCAACGATGAGATGGAGGACGATTGCGAAGATGTGGAGTCCGTTTGGGTAAATATTCATGGTGGAAATAAAAGTTGCCAATTGCTTATTGGGGTATGCTACAGACCACCTCTTATTAATGAAGCTGCAGAACTGCGATTACTACAGCAGATTGAAAAAGCTGCAAGTAAAAATGAGGTCATAATTATGGGCGACTTCAACTTTCCAGACATTGACTGGGGTATTGAGGCTACCCATTCTGGTAAAAGCAGCAGATTTCTGGCAGCACTACAGGACAATTACTTGACTCAAATAGTAACGGAACCAACTAGGGGGAATGCGTTACTGGATCTGATCATTTCTAATAGACCAGATAATGTATCAAATGTGCAGGTTCAAGAACATTTGGGAAATAGTGATCACAACATGATAACGTTTGATCTGGTGACTGATAGGCCACGGGGCAGCGGGACCACTAAAACTATGAATTTTAGAAAAGCAAAGTTCAATCAAATCAGGCAGGCACTAAGTTTGGTGAACTGGGATAATGTACTACAAGGGAAGGACACTGAAGGGAAATGGCAAGCTTTTAAACGTATTCTCAATCAATATTGTAGTATGTATATCCCATATGGAAACAAAATGTCTAGGAATAAAAAAAGGCCTCTATGGATGAATAGAAAGGTTAGGGATAAAATGAAGAGGAAAAAGAATGCCTATAAGGTCCTAAAACAGGAGGGGACTGAGGCTGCACTAAGCAATTATAAGGAGTGCAATAAAAATTGTAAAAAAGAAATTAGGCTGGCAAAGATCGAAGCTGAAAATCAAATCGCTAGGGATATCAAATCTAACCCAAAAAAGTTTTACAAGTACATCAACTCTAAAAAAAAGAAAGGTTGACTGTATAGGAATCCTAAAGGATGAAGGTGGGAACTCAATGGTGGATGACCAAGGTAAGGCAGAGTTATTAAATGCTTTCTTTGCTTCTGTCTTCACAAAGGAAACAGCACTGTTGCAAATTACAGAGGCAGAAGAGTCTCAATCTTCTAACTGTAATATTAAATACTTAACGCAGGAAGAAGTAAAGGCAAGACTAAATAAATTAAAAATAGACAAGGCACCTGGCCCGAATGGCATGCATCCTCGGGTCCTAAGAGAATTAAGTTCAGTTATAGCTAAGCCCCTTTATCTTATCTTTTGTGACTCTCTTGCAACTAGCAGAGTCCCAGTGGATTGGCGTACAGCCCACGTTTTCCCATTATTTAAGAAGGGCAAAAAATCTGATCCAGGAAATTATAGACCTGTAAGCTTAACATCAGTTGTATGCAAACTATTTGAGGGGTTACTAAAAGATACTATACATGACTTCATAGTAGAAAATAATCTTATTTCTCAGCATCAACATTACTAAAGACAGGTCCTGTTTGACTAACATGCTCAGCTTTTATGAGGTAGTGAATGCTAATATGGATATTGGGAATGCTGTAGATGTGATATACTTGGACTTTGCAAAGCCCTTCGACACTGTTCCCCACAGAAGTCTGGTGCAAAAGTTGAGGATGCAAGGACTGGGGAAGAGTTTGTGTGCATGGATAGGGAACTGGCTAATGGACAGAAAACAAAGAGTTGTGGTCAATGGATCGTACTCAAAATGGGAGACTGTTAGCAGTGGGGTCCCACAGGGGTCTGTACTGGGTCCAGTGCTCTTCAATTTATTTATTAATGACCTAGTAGATGCAGTAGTGAGCAATGTTGCTATTTTTGCAGATGATACAAAATTGTGCAGAATCATCAACTCTCAGGAAGATAGTGTCATATTGCAACAGGATCTGGATAGGATGGCTATATGGGCACATACATGGCAGATGAAATTCAATGTTGACAAATGTAAAGTCATGCATTTTGGTCGTACCAATGGTCTAGCACCATACAAAATAAATGGGATACAGTTGGGAACATCAAACTTGGAGAAGGACTTAGGAGTACTCATCGACAACAAGTTAAATAATCATACTCAATGCCAAGCCGCTGCAGCTAAAGCGAACAAAATTTTGGGATGCATTAAAAGGAAAATAAAAACTTGAGATGCTAGCATAATATTGCCCCTGTTTAACTCTCTAGTAAGGCCACATCTGGAATATGGAATTCAGTTCTGGGCACCACATTACAATAAAGATATTGCAGTTTTAGAGCAGGTGCAGAGACGAGCTACAAAATTGATACGTGGGATGGAAGGTCTCGCTTACCAAGAAAGGTTAGATAAACTGGGTTTATTTAGTCTAGAGAAAAGACGCCTTAGAGGAGATCTAATTAACATGTATAAATATATCAGAGGGCAATATAATAGCTTGGCGGATGAGCTTTTTGTCCCTAGGCCTTCTCAAAGGACTAGAGGACATGATCTGCGCATGGAGGAAAAACGTTTTAGCTATTTATTTAGGAAAGGGTTCTTTACAGTAAGAGTGATTAAGATGTGGAATGCATTGCCACAGGAAGTCGTTATGGCAAACTCTATACCTGCATTTAAAGGGGGCTTAGATGCTTTCCTTGCGTTGAAAGACATCCATGGCTACAATTACTAGGTTATGCCTAATGATGTTGATCCAGGGATTTTATCTGATTGCCATCTGGAGTCAGGAAGGAATTTTTCCCTTTTGGGGCTAATTGGACCATGCCTTGTGGGAGTTTTTTCGCCTTCCTCTGGATCAACAGGGGTATGTGGGGGATGGGCTGGAGTTGTACTTTGTACTGGTTGAACTCGATGGACGTATGTCTTTTTTCAACCAAAATAACTATGTAACTATGTAACTTAAAGACAGAAGAGTTAACTTTAGGATTGCCTGAGGTAAAATGTTTCCTGAATACGACATGCCTCATCACCATGGTGATAACTCTAGAAACGTTATTAAAGACAGGAGATAAGCTTAGTGAATTGAGGCCTTTGTGTCCTTTTTTGACATCCGACCCTCGGTGGAGGTTAGGATAACCACCAGGAAAGACTTGATTATAGGGAATCGGTTAGAGTTAGGCTATCGATGTGGGAAAAGTATTAAATCTATAATCCAAAACAGCACTGCAAAGCATATATATTACAATACTAGCAGGCATTGCAAGTACACATACACTAAGCAATGTTATTTAGCATTGTAGGGCTACTATTCATAAATCTTCGTACGTGACACCCAGAAACAGTCAATGTGCCCCAGACAACATCTTATATTTTCTTTTTCCTATTCTCATCACAAACCCATTGCCTATGCTTGCAGAACCATTACAAGGAAGGATAGCGGGCATTGGAAAGTCACCAACAGAAAAGAAACATTGCAAATCACTTGATACATAACCATCAGCTGAATTGTGATGGATCAGCGGTGGATTGTAGCGCTAAGCGGACTGATAAATCTCCCCCTGCAGCTGTGGCAATAATATGCACTGTATTCTCTTTCTTTGCAAGTTGATGATTGATAGAACGCACTGCCCAGCAGAGGCCCTCCATCTCCAACACATGGCCTCCTCCCCCACCATGCTTCAATCCATATCTATCTAATTTTCCCGGTAATAATAATTATTATAAAACGCGGCTGACGACAACAAGAGATCATCATCCTTTATGTGCGCCATTGGCAGGACGATCTGTGAACACTTCCTTATTTACAGTATGGTGCTTCTCCAGACATACTTATAGCATCATGCAATAAATTTGGACAGATTATAATTGCAGCAGGCTGTGAGTAAATCTTGCCTATTGTATATGTAGTCTGCCAGTTCCCTCTGTAATGTAAATTGATGTCTGATCTCTGCAGAGAGCGCATGTTATCCCATTGTCTCTGTATTCTCCATTCATGTGTCCCGTGTAAAGGAATAGGATTAATAAGCAGAAGACACATGTGGAGCAGAATCCCTTGAAAATATTAATAGGGAAGATTTTTCATCTGCATGTCACAGACGCTCGGTCATGTGAAGATGAAAGAATAGATCCACCGGGGTTCTCTTCAATATATCCTGAATGTGATTTCTGTTTCCTCTCCAGGCTCCATCACTACAGGCTATTCACAGAGGTGGCTGCACCGGTATGACATTTAGTAAAATACATTACAGAATGGTGATACACTGACATGGGTTATTGCTCATCACCTGTGTGAGCTCAATATCACAGGTCTCATCAGCAGCAGCAGGTCCCAATGCTCAGCCATGCTGTGGCTTACATGGAGTGCATATATATAGAGTCAGGCCCATAAATATTGGGACATTGACACCATTCTAATATTTTTGGCTCTATACACAGCCACAATGGAGTTGAAATGAATTGAACATGTGCTTTAACTTCAGACTGTCAGCTTTAATTTAAGGGTATTTTCATACAAATCACAAGAACGGAGTAGGAATTACAACAGTTTGCCTATGCACCTCCCACTTGACCAAAAGCAATGGGACAGAATAATAATCATAAATCAAACTTTCATTTTTAATACTTGGTTGCAAATCCTTTGCAGTCAATGCCACCCTGAAGTCTGGAACGCATAGACATCACCAGACGCCAAGTTTCATCGCTGGTGATGCTCTGTCAGGTCTCTACTGCAACTGCCTTCAGATCCGGCTTGTTCTTGGGGAATTTTCCCTTCAGTTTTGTCTTCAGCAAGTGAAATGCATACTCAGTCGGATTCAGGTCAGGTAATTGAATTGGCCATTGCATAACAGTCCTACTTCTTCTATATAAATAATATCAAAGTCCCTGGTATCCGGCACCAGCGGGCATTGCCTGATGCCAGATACACGTGTTTGCCGCTTGCTACAGCAACCGGATGAAAAAGCACCCCCCCCCCGGTGCAAAATAAAATACTGTGTATACTCGCATATAAGCCGACCCGTGTATAAGCCGATGTACCCACTTTTCCCTCAGAAACCAGGAAAAAGTGATTGACTTGTGTATAAGTCCCCTCCCCAGTATAGCCCCCTCCACAGTAGCTAGATGTTCCCCCAGTACAAGTCAGCCCCCTCCCCATAGACAGATGTGCCCCAGGATCATACAGCTGTGTCTCAAGAATCCACTAGATGGGGTCATAGATGTGAGACACAGTGATTGCCCCACAGGAAGAATCCCTGATCATTGCACCACTGACACATTGCTTGCATGCTCCGCTCCACAAGCCAGGGAATACAGGTAGTCTTGAGCAGCGCACTTTGCACACCATGTTGCAGGGGATGGAGGGCATGGACACAGCATGGCGCAAGCTGGTAAGAGCAGGTTCACTAGTGCAAGATCCCTATGCTCCTCTGCCAGTAACAAAACCTGCTCCACCATCTTGCAAATTAGCCGAGGGGGTAACTTCACAGCATATTTTTTATGCTGAAAAATTAGGCTTATACATGAGTATATACTCACTAAGCCTCCAGCCACGTCTCCTAGCTTTCCTGTAGCTCTTTGCTGGTTTCCGACATTCTTATTGATTGGCTCCTAGGGGGGTCACCTGACCCAAATTGGGTCACGTGACATGCTGGGAGCAAAGGACAGATGCCAGAAAACCCACCACTAGGAACTACAGGAAGGCTAGGAGCCATCACTGGAGGCTCAGTGAGTATTTTATAGCTTACAACTCCCCCAAAAACTCCCCCAAAACAGTCCGTTATCAGCTCAGGCATTCCGGTTAGTTGAGACTTGCCTGAGATCCCTATAACGGGGATTTTTATATATATTCATCCATGTATCCTTTATGTAGACTAGACAACATACACGTATACTTGTGTGAGTAGTGGTAGAAGCACTTGACATGCCTAAGCTGGGCAAGGGGCTCCAACTGAACATGGAAAAGGCATTTGTGCCCTGTGTCTGAAAGTGTACAGTGCAGGCAACATACACACATTATGGTAACACACTCATTAGGTAAAAGTTGGGTGAAACAGCTGATAATGATTGCTTAGGATGATGATTTATTCTAATGTGTGTACAGCGGAGGCCAAGCGTCGCCACATCGTACCGCCAAAGACAGGCCTTCAGAGAACACTGCATTAGCACATGGTGTTCCCTGTCTGGCATTCGGTCAACAATTGCAGTCACTTCCTGCTTTTGGTTAAGCCTGTGTCGCAATACACTAACATGAATTACGGGCTGACTCAGATCACCGCAGGTCAGCACAGGAGACCCGTGGTAATGTAGGTATGCGCTAGCGTTAAATTCGGCACTTCTGGTGCAGCGTACCACAACGCGGGACATATGAATTTCCCATAGGCTTTCATTAGGCTGTGGTAGCAGTGCGGCAATTTTCCAGTGTGAAAGGGCCCTAAGGATCTAACACGTTGGATGTCTAACAATCCCTGAAGCCTTAGTATGTGACTTGCGCTGATCGTCGTCCCTCCGTTCCCCTCCATAGCTACAGAATGCATTGTTAGCCCTGTACAGCATCAGTCCTAAATGTACCCAAAGGGTATTCAGGTGTTGCGAATGTGACTAATCCATGGAACTACCAATAAACTTCCACAAAACTTCACACTAGGATAATAATATAATAAAACACAGGGTTCATGGAATAGTATTTCTTGCGGGTTTTTTGTTCCTGGAACAATGCAATAAAATAGAACACATTCTTAATTGTAAACATCAGCACTTTAAATCGCTATACATGAATACAACAATAAAATAACAATTATTGTGTAATTGCTGTAGTCTTGCCTGTTGTAAACATATGAGTGTATTACTCTGTCTAGAAGCTCTGAAGCTGCGGGAGATCCCTCTACTGCAAGTTCTGGAGTTTCTACATTTTCTTTTTTTTAATCCCATTCACTTTTATTGTAGCGGGAAGGATGTTTTAGGAAAGACTTTAATTATGTTCAACGTTTCAAGGCGACATTTTTCCTGCACAGATTGCATTGCCAGTTTTAACCGGAGTACCTGCAAACAAGAATAAGATACATAAGTAAACCTGTAGTGATTGAAGGGACCCCAACCGTCCCGTTTTCGCCGGGACTGTCACGGGTTGGGGGAGGGGTCCCGCTGTCCCGGGATACCCCCCCTTGTGTCCCGGCAGGCCGGCAGGCAGCAGAGGTAAAAAAGGATCGAGGCGCCAGCCGGCGCCAGCCGGCGGCTTTGGTGTGTGGGATGCGGTCTGGGATAATAGTGTCCCTCCCTCCGAATGTGGCCCCCAGTGTCCCCCTGTATGCAGAGATACGAGTGCAGCAGAGCGGCAGTCTTACCATCTTCCTCGCGTACCGGGCATCTCTTGCTTCCATCTACTTCCTGTGACGTCACAGGAAGCAGGAAGCGGAGAAGACGAGATGCCCGTACGCGACGAGGAAGATGGTAAGACTGCCCGCTCTGCTGCGCTCGTATCTCTGCATACAGGGGGACACTGTGGGGGGCACATTCGGAGGGAGGGAGGGACACTATTATCCCAGACCGCATCCCACACACCAAAGCCGCCGGCTGGCGCCTCGACCCTTTTTTCACCTCCACACCCAGGGCCATGGGCACCCTCACCCTTCTCCCCACAAGTCAGATATATATATATATATATTTATTTTTTTTTGACTAGGGGTGTGTCAGGGGGTGTGGTTGGGGGTGTGTCAGGGTGTGTGGCTTAAGTGTCCCGGTTTCTCATCTCAAAAAGTTGGGAGGTATGGTGATTGCAATGTAGAGTCTGCCCTGTCAGTATTGTCAGATTTCTACTAACTATTGTATGTAACAACAACATGGGAGAAAAGCAATGTATGGCTCACATTACACCTGGAAGAACATACTTCTTATTTGTATGTGTTTGCATGTATTTCAATTTTACAATGTTTACAATAGTGGGCTTTTCAGTTTGCGGTGTGTGTGTGTGTACGTGCATGTGTGTGTATATGTGTGTGTGTGTGTGTACATGGGTGTGTGAGTATCTGTGCGTGTACACATAAGTGTGCAGCAGGTGGGTGTGTATATGTATGTGTGGTGTGCCTGTGCGTGTGTGTACATTTTTGTGTGAGTATCTGTGTCTGTACACATATGTGTGCAGCAGGCGGGTGTGTATATGTATGTGTGGTGTGCCTGTGCGTGTGTGTACATGGGTGTATGAGTATCTGTGCGTGTACACATAAGTGTGCAGCAGGTAGGTGTGTATATGTATGTGTGGTGTGCCTGTGCGTGTGTGTACATGCTTGTGTGAGTATCTGTGTCTGTACACATATGTGTGCAGCAGGCGGGTGTGTATATGTAGACATCCATGGCTATAATTACTAGGTAAAGCCCAGTGGTGTTGATCCTGGGATTTTATCTGATTGCCATCTGGAGTCGGGAAGGATTTTTTTTCCCTTTTGGTGCTAATTGGACCTTGCCTTGTAAGAAATGTTGCCTTCCTCTGGATCAACAGGGATATGTGAGGGAGCAGGCTGGTGTTGTACTTTGTTTTCTGGTTGAACTCGATGGACGTATGTCTTTTTTCAACCCAAATAACTATGTAACTATGTATGTGTGGTGTGTGTGTTTGTGTGTGTGTGTACATGTGTGTGAGTACACATATGGGCTTGATTCACTAACCGGCGCTAGTGTAGCCAGTGTGAAAAGCCCCTTTTGGCCGCTAGTGTGCGCAAACCTACTTTGCGCTCGGCCCCGTGCACTGCGCGCACAGCGCGGCTGTGCCAATATTAGTGCGCGGTGCAATAATAACGTTGCACCCGCTGGTCCTTAAAAGTCGCACCCGATGCGATGAAAATGACGCATCAGTTGCCCCCGACGTGGCACATCATAGCGCTGCTTAACAGGCACCCAATGCGTCATTTTCGTCGCATCGGGTGGAACTTTTAAGGACCAGCAATGCGCACCATTATCCGCGCTGCGCGCGCAGTGAGCTGGATTATTTCAACTGTGTGGGCGCAAACCACCTAACGCCATGGTTTGTGCACACTAACACTTAGGGCACACTTAGCGCCGGTTAGTGAATCAAGCCCATATGTGTGCAGCAAGTGGGTGTGTATAAGTATGTGTGTGTGTGTGTGTGTGTGTGTGTGTGTGTGTGTGTATGTGTGGTGTATGTGTGGTGTGCCTGTGTGTGTGTGTAGGTGTGTATGTGTGTGTGTATCTGTGTGTGTACACATATGTGTACAGCAGGTGTGTGTATATATGTATGTGTGGGGTGTGTGTGTGTGTGTGTGTGTGTGTGTGTGTGTGTGTGTGTGTGTGTGTGTGTGTGTGTGTGTGTGTGTGTGTGTGTGTGTGTGTGTGTGTGAGTATCTGTGTGTGTACACATATGTATGTGTGTGTTTGCCTGCCCTGTCTATCCATCTGTCTGGCTTTACCTATAAATCCATTGTGACCTCTTACAGGGTGATATTCTACGTTATAGGAAAACTGCCGGTCAGAGTGCCTCATTAGAGCGTTCCATCTACATTTTCCAGCTCTTTGAAACCGTATTCCATCGACTCTTCGAAACCTTCCCCGCCGCATCCAAATAATTCCGCACTGCCAATTCCTTCCAAACAAATCAACAATCATTTAAACAGCATCATTCTGACAGGTCTGATGATGTCTGACAAGTCAGATGATGAATGAGTTACTGGTAATTTTCTCCCCCATGAAATCAAGCTATATCGATAAGTGGAAGATTGCTACTAGTTAGGGACGCGCTGAAAGGCTTGGAAGTTCACTTCGGCTTCGCTTTTTTTTTTTTATATTTGGAAACAATTTAACTGATTCCATTATTGCTTTGTTTAGATCATAATGGTTAGAGAGGAACGTAAACAGCGCTGATGTGGCGGAGTTCTTGGGAATGCGCCGTTACCAGACTTTATGATAATGGCAGCCAGGCAGATCATACAGCGGTGAGCCATTGAATAAATTTGACATTTTTTTTACAGAGCATTTGTTTCATATTTAAGGCCGACTGGCATTAAACTGATGTATTTTTTGCCATGACAAATGTTGATGGAAGCCTATGAAACAGGAGTAAATACGCTATGCAAATAACTGCGCTGAGCGGAAAATGACCCAGTTGTACAGCTGTAGCGCTAGTAACTTCCTCGCTTTGTAGGAAAAGATTTAAAACAGAACTCTAGGCAGAGAGCTACATAAATTGTTCAAAGCGAACGTATTACTTTTTAAGTCGGCAGATATAAATAGCTTTTTAGATCACAGCGTATAATAACAATGTTATTTTGCCAAGAAACAGCGCCGTTTATATGTTAAAACTAAACAGCTATGAAAGCTTCCTCAAGTTGACTTTGCCGGAGCAGTAAAACTCAAGGTCTTGCTTGTGAGAGGGTTGTGAGAACGGTGTGTGGTATGTAAATGTCACAGGCCGAGAGTGTAATGCGAACGTTATTATTATTATTTAGTATTTATATAGCGCTGACATCTTCCACAGCGCTGTACAGAGTGTATTGTCTTGTCACTTAACTGTCCCAGAGAGGGGCTAATAATCCAATCCCTGTCATAATCATATGTCTGTATGTATCCAGGGGCGGATTTATGGAATGGCTAAAAAGGCCCGGGCCTTGGGTGGCAGCAGCCCAAGGGGGGGGGGGGGGCACCCGTACATAAAAGAGGGGCTGCTACATAGGAAAGAGGAGGCTCAAAATGGGGAACAACCAGGCCCGGATTTACCTCACAGGAGCCTATAGGCACAGATGCCCTGGTACCCCAGACTCTGCCCTCCACGAATCTACAAACCTCCACCACACTGCACCACAAGTGTGCTGGCTGGCCCAGCTGTCACTTCTCCCATACTTCCCTTGCCTGTCATAGGTAGCTAAGGTGCCCCTTAGTATCAGGTCGCCAGAGGTACTGTCAGTGGAATGCCGAGAGCTTGGTGAGTAACCTCTCATTTACACTCTGCTAGGAGCTTTGCATAGGGAAGGCTGGGGGGAGGCGCTCGGGGAGAGGAGTGAGCTGCCTTTCCATCATCAGACGCCTGTAGGCACGTGCCTACAGTGCCTTATGGTAAATCTGGCCCTGGGAACAACACATGGAAAAAGGGAAACTTATGCCCAAGGGAGCAGCTCATGAAGAAAATGCATAATAAACATGGAAGAGAGGGCTGCACATGGAATGGGAGGGGCTCGGCTGCACAGTAAAAGGGAACTACCTACAACATACTTGGCCTAGGTTAGGGGCACAAATATATAAATCCAGCCTTGCATGTTTCATCTAGTGTATGTCTAGGGTCAATTTTAGGATAAGCTAATTAACTTATTAGCATGCTTTTGGGACATATGAAGAAACCAGAGTGCCTGGAGGAAACCCACACAGACATGGGGTGAGCATACAAACTCCATGCAAAATGTGACCTGGCTGGAATTCAAGCCGGAGACCCAGCACATCAATGAAATACTAACATCTCTTTGGCTTTTTCTCCTGTTGGACTCAAAGCAGCCATTTAGAACGCCACCCTGGAGCAATAGGGGCACTTGCCCAATGATTCCTTACCGGCCAGTTATTGGTGCAGCTAGGACTTGAACTCCTACATTAAAGATGGTGTCCTTAACCATTTACTGATATCCTAACGTATTAAAATGTCATGCTTACCGCTATTAACAGCAACATGATGTTTTAATACGTCCCGCGTTCCCGCCGCTGCTACCGCCGTGTTTGCGCCGCTACCGCCGCTGTTTCCGTCGGGCTTCCGTGCTGGGTGATTGGGGAAGAGGACCGAACGGTCCTCTACCCAATCGCAGTGCCTGGAGTGAATGGACGTGACCGCGAACAGCGGCTACGTCCATTCACAATAACAGGAAATGTAACAATTAAATAAAGTGAAGAAAAAAAAAAAGGGAACATTTCCTATGAGTCTTCACTAGCGCCATCTTGTGGCCAAAAAGTATATTACACCTACAAAATACATTCATTTTCAAGTACATACAGATCTTAATAAAATTACACTTCCAACCCTCCCCCCCCCCCCCAAAAAAAAAAAAAACACTTGTAAAAAAAAAATCAGCTAAAAAAAATAAATAAATAGTTACCTTAGGGATTCAGCTTTGTTAATTTATATTTTATGGGGGGAAATTAATTTTAATTTATTACATAGGGGCTTGTAATTATGGCCAGAATACAAAAAACCACAACAGAAAAATAACACTTATATTTCAAAATAATATACTGTCGCCATACATTGTGATAGGGACATCATTTAAACTGTTTAATAATCGAGACAACTGGGCAAATAAAACGTGTTTGTTTTATCTACAGGAGAATGTTTAATTTTAAAACTATAATGGTTGAAAACTGAGAAATAATGATTTTTTTTCTTTTTTTTCTGTTTTTCTCATTAAAACGCATTTAGAATAAAAAAATTCTTAGCAAAATGTACTATCCATAGAAAGCTTAATTGGTGGCAAAAAAAACGAGGTATAGATCATTTTCTTGTGATAAGTAGTAATAAAGTTATTAGGGAATAAAAGGGAGGAGCACTGACAACTGAAAATTGCTCTGGTCCTTTAGGATAAAAACCCTTGGGGGTGAACTGGTTAAAGTAAACATGTGATGGAGGGAACAAGTTCTAGTTTAGTTAACAGGAGCTTCTTCAAGGCCCCCGTAACCTAAAGCTTAGTACGCAAATGCAAGAATTGTCGTCCATGGGGGATCTGGAAACAATATCTCAGGCAACAATCCAGGCAGTGATGCTGTACAGATCCTTTCCTAGTCTTGAGGCTAGCAATTTGTTCTGTTGTTATTGAGGGGGAGGAGGGACAACGATCGGCAGATGATGGAGCAGCTTCAATCGGTTAGTGGGGGTTAAATATAGCATTGCCAATGGTATGCTTGGGTATTGGGGATCATTAAGGATCTGACAGGATGGACAGAACGGTTATAGCATGTGTGTACATAACTTTACAGGTCCTTGATTTCCTCCCAGTCTGCTTTTCTGAGTTGCTGTGCCCCTCCGTAAGATTGCTGACTGCTCAGGCGCAACCTGGGATGTACGCCTCCCTGATCGCACTTACGTGGTCAGTTTGTTTAAGATAACATGAGCTGTGCTACCTGCGCTACATGGCTTGCATAACTATTGATACTGTGCTACCTGCATACGAAAATCTTACTGCAGTTTTGTAAATGAACCCGAAGGTCCTCTTTTCCTCCTGTTTAAGAGTTTTTTACTTGTGCTGTGTTCCAGTTTGTGTTCTGCACCCTCATTTAATGTTCAGCAGCACTGTGTGACATGGAGATGCTTTATAAACAAAGGACAATGATCAAAATAATAATAATATTTTATGTAACATTCTCTTGACATTTACCACTTCCCTTGTGTAAGTCTCCGTTCCATTTTACTATTGATAGAACTTGTAATTTGTTTTAATAACTTGCAGGTGTTTCCGAACCTGGCCACTGGCTGCTGCGGTCTGATCTCATGCGCTCGTCCAAGTGACAAACAATGGCTAATTAATAAGTGTCACACTCGGTTACAATTTTTTCAACTACATACTAAAAGAAAATGAAAGTGTTGATTGTATGGCAGCAGGTGTTTTCTTTGCATTTGCGGTTGTTTGACGACTTGCGCCACTTCCTTCCTTGGATGGATTCCACGGACAATACAAAGGGGGAGTAAACTATAATCATACCATTCACTCGGGTCAGAATGACAATAGCTGGCTTTGTGAAAGAATAAGGAAATCTATTACCCTGAGCAGGAAACAAGAACACATCAACACATCGGAGATGAGATAATACGGCAAAACTATTTATTAGCATGTTTATGTTTTTAGCTAGAGTGCTGCTGTATGGAGTACCTGTGTTGTGTAAGTAAGACAAGGAGCAAGCGAATATGAAGCTTACCAGGCATAGCTACTATCCCCAGGCAGATATCAATAATTGGAAAATACTGTACCATTAAGGGCTTGACTCACAAAGCGGTGCTAACTGTTAGCACGCCTGTGAAAACCCCTTAGCACGTCTAAACGAGCTTTTCGCGCGCAAAACGTTACACGCGTAAAACTTTACGCGCGCACTTCACAGAGCGCAGGGCGCTCCGCGCGAAGTGCCCATTAAAGCCTATGGGACTTAGCGTGCGCATAGGACTTTGCGCGCGGTACTTAGCGCGCGATCTGATTCAGAAATTCGGTGCTAACCTACTTAGCACCCTGGTTAGCACGTCTAAAGACTTTAGACGTGCTAAGTAGGTTAGCACCACTTTGTGAATCAAGCCCTAAGAGTCACATAACAGGCAGATATCACTGACGGGGCATTCCATCGACAGCCAGGAAACAATGACATATACCATTTATAATGTTGTGCTTTATTTTTTACTCAAAACAAACCTACAAGGTTTGTGATGCACATGTTTAGATACCTTGGAGAGGGGTCCTCTGAGTCCTCCTGAGGCTTACGCCGTTCTCCTCCACCAGGTAGTTCAATATACCCCAAAAGTGCAGCCGCACTGCATCATTCGGGCTTCAGTGGAAAAAGCCAAGTCCGATTGAAACTGCTGCACAGGTACTCAGGCATACGCAGTAGCATGGACTTAATTGGACACGGCTTTTTCTGATTGGGTCTGATTGGGTCTGTGCTACTGTAAATTAACGAGTCGTTGACAACTCCTTGTCAGTGCTCGTAATGGGTCGATTATGATTATGTGAAGTTTCTTATAATTTTGCACAATTACGCATTGCGTAATTGCGATTATGTTATGTACAGCATACTACATCTGTGAATCATAATTACGCCTGTAAATACGCATAATTCGCATTCATTGCGTAAAAATATCCGCATCTATTCCCCAGCGTACTGCATGTGCACGGCTATTAGTCAAATATTCAATGCCAAAAATGTGTTCGTATGCGAAAAACAATTGCGTTCACCACAAGGCTATTATTTAAATATTCAATGCAAAAAATCAGTTTGTATGCATAAAAATATTTGCATCCGAAATTACGTGAGAATTATGCTAACATGCCTAATTACAGTTATCGATTATGTTAACATGCAAAAAATGTTATAGGTAATCTGCAAATTTCGCATTACGGTTACAATGCGTAATTGCAAAATATGATGCATAATTACGCATAGGGGTAATTTCTGCCCACCACTGGTTTTCATGCAGGAATAGCGCTAGAATGGCCTGGTGGAGGAGGACAGCGGAAACCTCTTAGGGATCCAGGGGCTTCCCTCTTCAAAGGTAAGTATCCAAATTGGGCACTTCTTTTTTCCTACAAGTTTCCTTAAAAATGTGTCCCAAACATTGCAGATCCGAGTTTTAAAACCAGAACTGAATAATTGCAATGTTCATGTTGTAATGCTCAGTGAGAAAACGCCTAATGTACAGTTTTTGACAAATTTGTTGGTACCGAACCGATCCATGAAAAAGATGAACCCATAGATGTCTCTGAAATAATTTGAAACTGACAACTGTAATCTGGCATCTTCTCCATAGTTGGTTAGTCCATTGTTTTAACAAAAGTAGGAATATGCAAGTTCATGAACCGCACATGCTCAGTAGAAGAAAGCTGCTGTGCATGTATGCTTTACCTTGTGCACTAGCAGTTCCTTTTACTGGGCATGCGTGGGTCCAAATTCCATGCACACACATAGAAATATGCACGTCCATTAATGTTTGCAAGTATATGAATGCGGCGCTGACACCAAAGTTGTTCCACCCTATTAACCTCTTCCCAAACGCCTAATGCCAATAGGCATCGGGAAGGTGGCAGCCCTAGGACCGCCTACGGCCTAAATGCGCCATGAGTGGTAGGCAGAGATTCGCGAGATCACGGCTAACAGGCTGTAGAAGAAAAATGTTATAAAATAAGTCTGCACTGTTTCAAGCATCATTGCGGTCAAGCGATAGCAGGGTTAGAAAGTCCCATATATTACAATACCTTACATTAAAAATAGGACAGTACACACTTGCATTCTGGGGCAGCATTTACATGGCTGCAATGCCCCAACACAAATCCCCGCCACATATTTGTTTAGTGTGTGTGGCCAGAATTCAAATTGCAGCAGAGTCCTAAAGGACTTCCTGACTAACACTCAAAAAACACCCACCAAAAGCTTCAGAAAGTGCCCACGTAATATGACAATACGGCAATACGCTACCATGTTACAAACTCCAGCAAACGCCAGGAAAACATGATAAAGTGCTCATTCAAATGCCAACAAAAACCACTGATTATACTGTCACAGCATCTGAAACGAGAGCTGGCGTGATACAGGCCCAGTGCTTTCAGTCACTTTGAAGCTTTTATAATCCCCGGAACTCACTGTGTCATTCAAGTCTCATACTTTACCATTATGCAACGCTGCAGCATTAATGCCATTGGTCATTGTCAATCACAATCTATATTGCGTAATGTGAACACACATCAGACGGTCTTAGGATAAGGTGGAGAATCCCCGTGCTGCTAGGGGCACAGAGCTTTGTAAGTCTCCACTACCACACCACAACAATGGCAACTTTGATTGTTAATTAATGAAATGATGTTTCCGTAGAAAAGTGCTGACATTAGGTATGAAAGGGCTGTGATAGCACCCATTTATATATATCACCTTCATTGTTTATCTTTGACTTCTATGATGTAGATACAGAGTGATTGTGAAGAACACCAAGTTCTAAAGTATAAATAACCTTAAGTTTCTTTAATGGCAAACCAGGCTAATTTCATAATTGTGTATGTTATATAAGGACATCAAATTATTGCTCCTGGTAAAGCCTTTATTTGCTCAATAACTCTTAAAGCGGACCTGAACTCAGAACCTCCTCTCTGCTCTAAAAGATACGCAACAGCATGATAACCTTTAAAGAAACACTTTATAACACAAAAGAAATGAGCAAAAAGATCCTTATATTTGTACATCCAATAATCAGTAGACCTGGTTGACTGTACAACAGTTATCAAAAACAGATGAAAAAGAGCCAATCTAGGTAAAAAAATATGAAGTAACCCACTAATCACATATTGTACTGCAAAATATATAACAAATTACCTTATTGAGGTCAAATTCCAATGATTACAATACATTAAAAACAATAAATAAAATCTCTCAGTTTAAACTGAGTGTACTCAGTAATCCTAGCACACAAGAAAATAGAACAATTACTGTTTATGGGTAATCAATTCATAAAAACACCGGCATCAAGTTAGCATCAAGTTGTCATCAATGCTGACTTGTTGGGTGTTTGGAGTGTTAAAGGTTAACGTTTTTGTTTCTAATAGACCAGCAGCACAAAAAGCAGCACAACAAGATGCAAAAAAGTCTGTCTTGCATACAAATTTCACAGAAATTGTATCCACATCATCAGATGATGCACTTCCTATTGCTCTTCCAAGCTGCACACAATTTGCATCCAAGCCACAATTATTGGCTGATTGTGAATATGTGAATATGCCCTAAAAGTTGCATATTTGAAACGTGTATCACCTTTGCATGTGTGATGTGTCTCATGAAAGGTGAATCTTAAAGTGGACCCAAATTAAAAATACGAGATTTCGGAAATCAAATCTATTTTCTAAATTATAATAATAAATAGCAGCCTTTTTTCAGTTGCATGATGACAAATATAAAATATTTTACATTTATTGGAGGAACCCCTCCCTTCATTTCATATTGCTGGGACAAAATCCGGCAGACTGGTGGAGGAGAAAAAAAAACAAAAACAAACACAGGCTGCTACTGATGATGTCACAGGGGAGGTGATCTAAGCTTGTGTGAGATTTCACAAAGACGACGCCCCTGTGAGGGAGGGTAGCTGATCACAAACACACCCATGATCTAAAACCTCCTACTAAGCTCAGAAGTAATGGCTGCCACCTGTATAACCCTAGTTATGAAAAGAGAAGGGTGAAAAGCATGCACTGAAATGCTTATAGGCTTGAAGGAGTATTTATTTATCTTTGTATGTGTCAGAGTGGTGCAACTAAATATTTTGAATTAAAAAAGTGTTTGGTTTGGGTCTGCTTTAAGTAATTTGATGTCAGGCTGATTTCTGCTTTTTGAGATAAGGTTTCACCCTAATCATGTCATCTTATAATCAGTACCACCCCTTCCCCCCTTTCCTGCACTATGCATTCCCATACAGGGTGCCGCTACTGCTGTGGTTTGCAAAGTAAAGTCAGGTGTCTTTAAAAGAAAACTGCGCCAGCCACAATGTAACCAATGAGTCTTTACAGTGGGTCTTTACAGTGAGTATTCGCTACCACAAGACCTGTTATATGAATCCACGTTGCTGTGACAGCGCTCCTCTTGCAGTCTAAAACTAAACAGAAAACACATCCGCACATAGTGCATTACTGCAGTCTCAATTAGCAGATAACATTCATTTCACCCAACACGTGCAAAGTGATATCAATGTGCTCCACGCTTAGTGAGAAACAATCCCCTCCAATCTAGCAGCTCACCAGATGGACACCACCTCAGAATCCAGGTGGGTCTAGCGTGCGGCCTTCAGGCGGCCAACTATAAATCACAGCCTCCACGCTTGCTTTTCCATATAGCCATATGACTTCAGATTTATTGCACAATTCCACATGTAAAACAATTAAAAAACATACATATCGTAATCCGGTATTTAAAATTGCAAAGGCCTGCGCAATCCAGCGCACTCACGTGAATAGATGAATAAAAAGCCTCTTGGGCATCACAGCCTACCAATGTCGTACACCCCTCTGGCGGCACCGGCGTCCCGACACTCCGCTCTCCTTAGCGTATGCGTACGAACTCCCCGCTACCCAGTGACGTCAGCGCTCCTGGCTCCGCCCTCAGCCCCTGATGAGTCCTTTGGACGAAACGCGTAGGAGCGCTGACGTCACTGGGCTGTGATGCCCGAGAGGCTTTTTATTCATCTATTCACGTGAGTGTGCTGGATTGCGCAGGCCTTTGCAATTTTAAATACCGGATTACGCTATGTATGTTTTTTAATTGTTTTACATGTGGAATTGTGCAATAAATCTGAAGTCATATGGCTATATGGAAAAGCAAGCGTGGAGGCTGTGATTTATAGTTGGCCGCCTGAAGGCCGCACGCTAGACCCACCTGGATTCTGAGGTGGTGTCCATCTGGTGAGCTGCTAGATTGGAGGGGATTGTTTCTCACTAAGCGTGGAGCACATTGATATCACTTTGCACGTGTTGGGTGAAATGAATGTTATCTGCTCATTTAGACTGCAGTAATGCACTATGTGCGGATGTGTTTTCTGTTTAGTTTTAGACTGCAAGAGGAGCGCTGTCACAGCAACGTGGAAAGTAGAGTCAGGGGAGCATCATATTTTACCTGATTTCAGCAGCAGTACATGTCCTCTTTCCTCTCTGCATTGCACTGGTGTGCCATGCCGTCTATCTCCTTGCAGCTCCCAATGTCTGTCATGTGAAGTGCAGAGACAGGAGGCATAAGGAGGTAGGCTGGAATTAGGTTAGGTATGATGCACTCAGGGATAGCCTTAGGAATGTGCCATCTGTGCACTTGCACAGGGCCACCATTCCCAGGGGTTCACTCATGGAGGACTTGGTCACTATGGCTGCAAATGTCACTGCCAGTGCCTCACATCACTGCAGCACAGCAGGTCACAGTGACACCTAGTTGCTGGGAGGTTCTCCCCATCAGCCCCAACCCAGTGTGGAGAAAAGAAGCCATATGCTAAGAAAGTGGGGGTGGAGTCAAAATGCAGTGGCAAGTTTTAGCAAAAGTTAAAGATTTGTGTCATGAGCACAAGGCAGCTATGCAGTGTTCGCAGTGGACATCACCATTTATCATGCATGAGATATCATAGTGACATTAGCTGGCTAATGTGCTATCAATTATTTTTCTGCTCAGGGACATCATGAGCCTAGATCCGGCCCTGATGCACTGCTGTCACTGCTCTGCTGTAACTTTGGGGGAGGGAAGCACTCCTTGACAGGGGCGTAACCTAAAACCATGGAGCATCTCAGATAGACTTTGGTGGGAGTCCCAAAAAATTCACACTTCTCTCCTCCTCACATCTTGGTGATCACCACAGCCTGATGGCCTTATCTGCCAGAGCTCATATTACAAGTGTGGCCATCATAATACCTCTTTACATTTTAGCCAAAACACACTTGATCTGAAGTCTGAACCCCGTTATTGAAAGGGAAGAATGTGGGCACTTGGGGCCCTTTACAATGCTGGCCTCCCTACAGTTGCAGTGGCTTCCCGCTACCCCTATAGTAATGCCTTTTTTCCTGGAAACTGAATTGTACAATACTTCCTCTACAGGAAGTGACATCACTGGTCCCTCACATGCCAGTGATCTTGATAATGAATTAAGGAGATGTGCTGTCCAGTGCAAACTTTTTCTGTGTGTGAGAGTATGAGCTATATGTCACAAGCTGTATGCAGTGTACATTGTAAATCAGCGAAAGGTGGCCATTAATGGTGCAATCTCCGGTACAATTGACCATACAATCGGTTGGATGTGAATTTTGGAATGATTGCGTTGATCTGACTGGATTGCTTATCATTTTTCCCTCCATTAGTGGACCTAAATGATTATTTCCGATCAATCTCAATGTTCAGATCGGATGGTTGATCATTCAGGAAGCTGGATTGATAATGGGCGCAAATCGTAAAACGGGAATTGGATTTATGCGGAAATATCGCTTTACCGCAACTCAGTAATTTTAGCCCAATCACAGAACTTGGAAGCATTGGATCAATCGGAGAATGCAGACACCTCGGAAATCATTAAAAGGAAATAGGATATCTGCGGAAATACTGCATTACCACAACTCGGTTATTTTGGCAAAATCACAGAACTCGAAAGCATTGGACCAATCAGAGATTGAAGGGTGAACTTCAAAGAATTTGGCTAATCAGAGAAAGCTAAAAATTACCAAAAAAGATACCTCAAAATTTGGGAAAAGGAAATTGGAAAATGGAAAACGGAGGTTGGGAATCCGTGGAATCGGTAATTGGCATGGGCGGAAATCATCATTTCCACAGAATCAGAAATCGTAATTTCCAACCATCCCTATCAACTACACCTCTGCCAGTAAAATTTCTTTAAAAGCAAAGCATTCATCAGCAAACTGACAGCTGTCAGACATTTAAAGATATAAAAATAATTGAAAATAACCATTGTATACCAGATTTATTCCTTTGATTTACATGTACAGAAACAACATTCATTTTATTGTTCCATAATCTTGGACACAATCCTTCATTTTAATGTTTCTCCTTGCATGCAGCAGTAATGCGGCTCCTTATTCTGTCTGTATAATCAGAATGTATTGTTAGGAGAAGGAGTAGTAGGCACATGGGAGCCCGTGATGAGTCAATGCGGAATCTTCATCTGCGTATGGAGACTCTTCTATTTAAGACGTTCCTCGCTGCTCCGGGGATATCAAGTCATGGCTGAATCATCAGAATTAAATCCCTTCCCTCCTGGCATATTACATATTACTTCATCGTCAGTTTGCAGTGCGTTCCAGGGTGACATTTAATTATAATAATAAAGAGCATCAGATAAAGTCCTACGAATAAAGGAAATTCTAGTCTGTGTACAGGAAACTTCCTTGAAATACTGGTTATGGCCTACTGGAAGCCATGGGAGCACTGGCACAGGCTAAGGAGCTTTGGACCGCAGTATAAGTCTTACATTGGGTCCCCTTTAAGCATGGCCGGATTTTAGGCAAGGCCACAAAGGCCATGGCCTAGGGCACCAGGAAAGCAAGGGGCGGGCTGTGGGCAGCAGGGTGGCAGTAGCTGTTAGCCTGCTGAATATTTGTCCTGCTACACAGAGTTTGTGCATGGGGTGAGTGGCTACCAACAGCCAGATCTGGCATTCGGAGGAGCTTATAATGTAATCCCTGCCATCATGTCAGTAGCTGACCGCAGAGAAGCTTACAATCTAACCCCTGCCATGTTGGGGGGGGGGGTAGGATGCTGTCGGTTGGGGGCAGCTGGTGATAATGGGTCTTGGGCAGTAAAAAGTACAAATCTGGCCCTGCCCTCAAGTAGTGATGAGCACAGATTTCGCATAATTGTAATTTTGCATTGTAATTAACAATTATGATGCAAAATTGCATTGTGAGATTTCAGGAGAAATCTTAATTCATTTCATTTGTAAATGTAATCAGGGATTGTAATTTCGCAATTTTGCATAATTTTTGCATAATTTTATGCTGACTTTGGTGGTTAATAGCAAAGCCCCCATACATGCCATTTCCACCAAAAGTGCTAGGTATGTTAAAGGGAACCTACATTGAGAAGGATAAGGATTTTTCCTTTTAATATAATAATACCAGTTTCCTGACTCTCCTGCTGATCCTGTGTCTCTAATACTTTTAGCCACAGCCCCTGAACAAGCATGCAGATCAGGTGCTCTCTGACTGAAGTCAGACTGGATTAGCTGCATGCTTGTTTCAGGTGTGTGATTCAGCCACTGCTGCAGCAAATAGATCAGCAGGACTGACAACAAGCAACTGGTATTGTTTAAAGTGGATCTTAGATTAACTTTTATACACTGCATAATTGTGTTCCTTTCATATAGTTTATAGCGCATTTCTCAAGCCAAATACTTTTTTTGTTTTTGTTTTAATACTCTAATTCCCTATAAACTAAACAAGCCTCGCCCACAGCTTCTCCAAAACGCCAAGGCACTCAGACCTATGTAGCAAGGGCTTAAAGAGAATCTGTACTCTAATATTCTTACAATAAAAAGCATACCATTCTATTCCTTATGTTCCCCTGTGCCCCTCTGTGCTGTTTCTGTCACTCCCTGCTGCAATCCTGGCTTGTAATTAACAGTTTTAGGCAGTGTTTACAAACAAATAACTGGCTTCTAACCAGAGTATCATAGGCTGAGAACAGCTTACTGTGTGGATTCATGCAGAGCTTGGAGGGGGTGTGTAAGCTTCTGCCAATGACAAGCTGTGCTGCACATTCCACACATTCCAGCCTCTTGCTGACAGACACGACAGAGGAAAGAAGATAAGATTTATTACAGAGACAGTGCAACTAAAAAAGGTTGCAGAAAGACAGACCACATCAGAACAGGTATAGGAACTTATAGAATAGAAAAAATAAGGCTCAAAATTTTGTTACAGAGTCTCTTTAAGGGAGCTCAGTCTGGGCAGGAGGAGGAGGAGGTTTCTAGCCAGAGATTTCAGAGGCAGAGGGGAGGAGGAGAGGGGAGTGAAGTTTACACAGGCTGAGGCCTGGAGATTCTATCAGCTTGCCTGTGTGTAATGTGACAAACAGAACATGGTTGCTCTCATTGTATCACAGGAATAAATCATCTTAAACTGTTGAAGCTGTATGCAGCCAAATTTGCTGTGTAAACTATCTAAACTTTAGATAAGCTATATATACACAAGTTACTTGTTATAGTTAGTTTTTCATCTCTGATCCGCTTTAAGAGGAAACATCTATATCCCTCTCAGTTAAGGTTCCCTTTAAGGGGAAGAGTGGGAACAAGTCAATTTAAAAAAAAAAAAAAACTTGTCGTTTTCGAGAACAGCATACCTAGCAATGTTGGTGACGATAGCTTGTATGAGGGTTTTGCTATTGACAACTGAAGTTGACCGAAATTACGCAAAAAATTATGTGAAAATTATGTGAAATTACGAATGGATTACATGTATTCAAATGGATGTCAAAATTGTGATTAAGTATGGACGTAATTGTGAAAATGTACGCGAAATGTTATGTAATCGTAATTAGCAGCTTATGATCATCACTACCATTAAGTACTCCATATATACCGTATTTTTCGGACTATAAGACGCACCGGACTATAAGACGCACCTAGGTTTAGAGGTCAAAATTCAGGAAAAAAAAAGAAAAAGATAAACCTGGTGCATCTATAGTGCAGGGGCGTTTTATAAACTTTTCCCCCCCAATTATTATGTCCCTTGTGTCCTTTGTTCCTACTCCGTCTGTCCCCATGTCACCTGACTGTAACCTTGTGTCACCTGTCCATACCCACTGTGTCCTCTGTCCATCCTGTGTCCTCTGCTGTCCCCTTTTGTCACCTGTCCATCCTGTGTCCTCTGTCCATTTCCCAGTGTCACCTGTCCACACACCCCGAGTCACCTGTCCATCCTGTGTCCTCTGTCTATCCCCCAGAGTCACCTGTCCACACCCTCGAGTCACCTGTCCATCTTGTGTCCTGTCTGTCTGTCTCCCAGTGTCACCTGTCCACACCCCCGAGTCACCTGTCCATCCTGTGTCCTCTGTCTATCCCCCAGTGTCACCTGTCCACACCCCCCGAGTCACCTGTCCATCTTGTGTCCACTGTATCCCCCAGTGTCACCTGTCCATCCCGTATCCTCTGTTTGTTGACCCCATGATCAATGCTCCTGCCAGCAGCACTGCGAATAGCCAGCTTCGCAAGTTTACCGTAAGTTCAGCTGGAGGAAGCAGGCATCCTTTCATCCCCGCGCTGGTGGCAGATATCGTTTCACAGCTTCTCTTCCATCCGGTCCGCCCACCTCCACGGCGTCTGGCACACTGCATGCTCAGCTGGAGGAAATGCTTTTATTCATCCCCGCGCTGATGGGGCAGACTTCGGTGCATACACTTTAATGCACGGGCTTTCTGACTACAGCCCCGTCATGGAAGCTGCTCTTCCATCCGGTCCGCCCGCCCCTACAGCGCGCTCTGCCGTTCACTGTTTCCTTTCCAAGCCAACTACCAATCCGGCAAGGCCAATCAGTGATTGGCCAAATGACGAAGCTTTGGTCCCGCCGGGGAGACCATCGCGTCCAATCAGGAAAGGAGAGGAGGAAGGGGGCGCCCTTGATTGGCGGGTCTGGGGCAGCGCCCCCCGCCTGATTGGTAGATAGGTCAGAAAGTAAACCGTGAACGGCAGAGCACGCTGTAGAGGGGGGCGGACCGGACCGGACCGGACAGCAGCTTCCAAAGACGGGGCTGTAGTCAGAAAGCCCGTGCATTAGAGCGTATGCACCGAAGTCTGTCCCAATGCATTTTCTTCAGCTGAGCATGCAGTGTGCCAGACGCGGGGATGAAAGCAGGAAATGGATCCCCATTCCCCATCCGCTCGATGTAGCGTGCTGGCTGCAGGGAAAATGGAATGCAGAAGATGCAGGACTCGGACACGGACTGCGTGAGTGAGGACACACTGGTGGTCACTTGCACTTCCTTGTGGAGGGGGGGGGGGGGTCGCATAGCTGCGCATTCGGACTATAAGACGCACCTACTTTTCCCCCCCACTTTTGGGGGAGAAAAAGTGCGTCTTATAGTCCGAAAAATACGGTAACTATTGATATTGAGCACCAAAGCCTATAAAGAACTGTTGCAGTGTCAGAGAGGTCTAAGCAGGGAAGGGGAACTGTACTCCATAGATAACTATTGATATTGAGCACCAAATCCTATAAAGAACTATTGCAGTGTCAGAGAGGTGTAAGCAGGGAAGGGGAACCGTTTCTTAATTATTACTACAATTCAAAGCACATATAGAGGTGATCATTACCAGAACAGCAGCAATGAAGAGCCAATACACAAACTGAAGGAGGCCCTCATGGGTCCTTCTGGTCCCGGGGCCGTCTTCCTCCACGCTAGCTGTCAGCAACATCAGACCACCTGTGTTTCAACTGTGCTCCAGGCTCCGTCGGCAAACTTCCTGCATACAGGGGCAGAGAAGGGACACCGCAATAGTGCAGACTGCTCTGACCTGGTTTGACGTCGCTGCCAGCTAGCGTGGAGGAAGACAGATGCGGTGCTTTTCGCACGAGATGTTTTTGCATGCAGTTTGCAGCCGCAGACACCAGAGATCCTTGCCACACAGTCAGAGCGGGACTGGACCATCGCTTAGGAGATGAGATTCTAACTTTGTACACTGGATGCAGGTACTGCCATTTACATTTTAACTGCAACAGGGGATTATTCCTGGTTCAGTGGGACTTGTGGAATTGAATATTTAAAGTGCCGGGTTCTCCAGTTTGTTACAATTATCATACTACTGAGCTTTCAAGGGGCACAAATCTATTAAAAGGAAAAAGGAACCCGAGGTGTGAGACCTATGGAGGCTGCCATATTTATTACCTTTTATTACCTTTTAAACAATACCAGTTGCCTGGCAGTCATGCTGCTCTTCTCAGATTTGTCATAGACATCTGATCTGCATGCTTGTTCAGGGTGTATGGCTTGAAGTATTAGGCAGAGGGTCAGCACGACAGGCAGGAAATGTGCATTACTTATAAGGAAATAAGCATGTCAGTCTGCATACCCCTCTCACCTTGGGATCCCTTTAGTAGATTGCAGCTTGCAGCTTTGGTATAGAAGGTGGCTGTTAAGGAGCCTCCTGTTGAGATATCTCCCTATTGCTTTATTTAGAATGAGCTAGTCAAGAGGCTTTTACTTCTATACATACGAGCTCTGCCACTGGGTGTCTACCCATTACTAAGAAAAAACTTCTGCATGGAATTAAACTTGGAGGATTGTAACTGAGGAAAACAAAAAACAAACAAACAAGAATACAAAGAGAGAGAGAGAGAGAGAGAGAGAGAGAGAGAGAGAGAGAACACATTTGCAGGACTGCATGCTGTCCACTCTATTAAACACTGATGGATGGTTCATTGTTTTAAAGATACCCATTGAATCAGTCTTTTTACTTTCTTTGCCGATCTTGATGCACATCTTTTGCGCACTGGGGTTTCTTAGAACAGCGTCCTGCAGTTTATCTATGAAATGATTGTCATCTGTGGACAGTTTTTGTTTTGCAGAGCAGACCTTTAAAAAACAGTAACAAAAATGCAATCAAGGAGCAGTTTCTGCATACTCTGTTAACTTTACAGCTGACAAAAATGTGCCTGCAGGGGACTGACAAATGTCCCTTTAGTATAAGAGTTAGCAAAGTAAAGAGTTAGTGTGACCTTATTTTCAGGTTACCATTAACCCAAGGTTGTTGGAGAGAATGTGCCTTTGCATAGATTGTCAAGTGCCTATTTTTTTCAGCAATCCCACGACCGAGATGAGCTGGCAAAAATAAACTTTTATTCATGCATTAATCTGAAGAAATATTCTTATTTCCCCAGTAGTGATGGTCATGTCTTAAAGAGCGTATGGAGAAGCATGTGATTTGGTTGATCAGCTGATAGATTTTCAAAGCACATGACCATGACACATGCAAATCGGAGACTTACATATCTGTCACCTGCCCAAACTGATCACATGCTTCTCCATGAGTTCTCCTAGACATGGCCATCACTATTCTCCAGTCATCATATTTTGTCATGAATTATTGCAGACATAATAGATCTCTTTCTAATGGACTAACAAAGTGTCAGTTTCGAGGTCCAAGTTACCAAAATGACTGCATGGATTTGCTAGAGCTACTGACCTATGAGATCCACTATTCCGCTGTGTCCTTTTAGGTGTTAGAAGTTAGGAGCTACCCCGGTAAACATAATTGACCATTCAACACTAATCTTTAATTCTTTCATTATTACACTAAATAAATGAAAAGTAGTAGCTTATCTGGCTATTTTACAGAGGGGCTTCCTAATATAGGAGCAAATCTGGCTATTTTGAGGATTTCATGTTGTAACTTTCTTTTTCTGTCTCAATAAACTTTTACTGTTAAAAAAACTGGGCTATTGTATTAGGGAGGAAGCCACGTAGCACGTTTGCTATCTATATTGGAGGGGGTTTTGAGTTCTTAGTCTCCAGTGCTGGAGAACCTAATCTTTGTCCAAGGGGGTGGGGGGAAGGGGGCCATTAGGGTTAGGCGTTGGTGGGGGGAGATTACCTTTACTTACGTGAGACTTCTTCCAGCCCCTAACAGCCTATCAGTTCCCTTTCTGTAGTTCCACTGCCCTCCAGGGTGCTGCTGTCCCCAAAAGAATCCCAACCACACCTGTGGCCATGAACTACTGTGTGGGCACATTTGCGCACCTCTATGAATTATGTTCCTGTGGCTGGAAGTGTTCTGCACTTGCACAGTTTAAGTCTTTGTGAACTGTGCAAGCACAGAAGGTTCCCAGCCTTTGAAGCATTATCAAGAGGCACACAGACGCGAAATTTGCAGAGTCTTTGACCAGCTGTGGTTGGGATCTTTTGGAGGGGACAGTGGCACACAGGAGGGCAGTGGAACTACAGCAAGGGACAAGATAGACTGCTAGAGGCTAGAAGAAGCCCTAGGTAACTAAACCCAACCCAACCACCCTCGAGAGTTGTTTAGGGGTTGCTGGGGGTTTGGCTAGGGCTAGAGGAAGGGCTCTGTGTGAGAGTATGGTTAGGTTTAACTGTAGCAAACTATAAGTAAATTTGCTAATTTTTTAGTAGCGGCTATGTGTGTGTGTGTGAGGGGGGGGGGGGGGGGGGATACGTTTTCCCAGTATGGGGCTCAGCAATTTCTGAAGGTGGCCCTGAGCAAGGTAGCTTGCATTGTTTAAATGGACATATGGCAGGCTCCATATCTTGCCTCTTGTTCCCTTTAATTCTATCTAAGCCTTCAAGCTAAGTTCCAGGAAAGTATTGTATATTAAAATATGTACATTATGGGCATAACAAAGAAAAACATTGTTTTGCACGTGTAAAAACAGTTACAGTAGTAGTAAAGTCTGACAAATCACTTTTCTCATTCATCTCAATCAGATCAGTTGCTTCCTGAAAAAAAAATGCATTCCAGTAGTTGTCACATTAGATTTTCAGATTTTAGGTACACAATTCCAGACCAGGCTATGTAGGTATAAAGGGCATAATTTATGTGCTGTATTCAGATCTAGAATGTTATTTTCTACTCCTCCTAAAAATAATCCCTTTAAATCCCTTTTAATTCATTTAATCCCAACAGCAGATTTTTTTTACTAGTTTTGACTAGTTTAGTATAAGTAAACGTGCCATTGAGCCGATGTAAACATTCGTCATTGTAGTCTAAGGTTGACAATAACACCACTCCCCATTTTGTCTACATCTACTTTTTAGCCAGCAAATTGCCCCCAGTTCATCTTTTAGATAGGTTCCTTGACAGTGTAGGCTAAATTAAGTCTTTACTTTCTCCTAGACGGTTCTTCCTTGAATTGAATTAAGAACATTATGTGGAAGAGGAGCACCCACTCACTTGTACAGTACTGTGTTAGGGTTGACAGTATCAGTTAATAGGGATGCTCATTCAGATTTTTCGGGATTAAAATTTTCCATATTTCCGGAAAACGGAACTCAGGAATCCAATACCTGCGGAAATACTGCATTACCGCAACTCAGTAATTTAAGCCCAATCGACACAGAACTCAGAAGCATTGGACCAATCAGAGAATGCAGAGTCAACTCATAAGTATTTGGCCAATCAGAGAATGCCAAAACTGACCAAAAAAATATTACTCGGAAATTGGAAAACGAAAATGAAAATTGAATATCTGCAAAATTGGTAATCAGTAGATCATTGGCAGAAATTGGAGTTTCCTCGGAATCAGAAATTAGCAATTCCGACCATCCATTCCAGTTGAGTCATAATGATTCTAGACATTGGTAATCTGCATTTGCGGAAATTGGAGTTTCCGCGAAATCTGACATTGGAGTTTCCATGGAATCGGACATTGGCAATTCCGACCATCCATACCAGTTGATTCATAATGATTCTAGACAGCCTGAAGATCACAGTCTGTCCATATTTCAACTAGGCATGAGCAACTGAGTTCTGCGGAATTCCAAATTTCGATTTTTGCATTGTAATCAGATTTTTGCAGAATTCTGATATTTACAATAAAGTCAATACTAGCGATTTCATGGCAAAATTTGGTGATGGGGGCTTTACAAATAACTGCGGAATTTGTGGAAATGCCAAATTCGTGGAATTCTTGTGAAATGTAATTTTACCAAGGTTAAAAAACACTTTTTCTTTGATCAATTTAAAATCCATTTTCTCAAAAACTAAAAGATCTCCTTGAATTTTTTTACTTGTTCCCACTATTCCCCCAAAGATACCTAGCAAATTGGTGAGGATAGCATTTTTAGGGGCTATGAAATTAACCATGGTATTAACTTTATTGTAAATATCAGAATTCTGCGGAATTCCAGAGAACTCTGTTCGGAAATTACCAGGTAGAATTTGGCAATTCCGACCATCCTTAAGTCAGATTATATAAGGTAAAACTTTTAGCACGCACCTCACTTAAGTCCACTCATGATAAATTAGAGGTCCTTGATCAATTATTTAATTCTATTTGTTCATGTTCCTCAGGTACGGTGAACTCTCTCGCACTGTCAGGACAGCTGTTTTTTTTTTTTTTTTAATCCTTTTCCTTTTTCCTTTTGGTTTCCTCTTTCTAGTTTTTTCTTCTTTCTAAAGGGATATCATCAGAGACGGAATTAGCATCCTGACCCGGCTGAAGAGAGCTGCCTGGAGAACTACCAAAGGATCCATAATCCACAGAAAAACTTTTATTTGAACTACATTGTTTCTTTTGATATTTCTTTCTGTTGTTCCCCTTTTGTTTATGATCCTATCGCCATGAAAAGACCTTCCTTTCTTCGTGATCTATGCAATCCCTTGTGAATTCTTCATTTTTATCTTTTTTATATGATCTTGGATAGGTACTTATTTTTTTTTTGTTCAGGTTTGACCACACATGCCTTTATATACTCCATATCCGAGGATTGTATGAAAAATGCTTTAATTCTATTCTCTCAATTTCTTTCTATATTTTGGGGTAGTACATTTCAGATTCTTTGGCTGCCAATTCCAAGAACTATTATGATTATTATTATTATTATTATCATTATCATTATTATTATTAAAAAACAAAAGTCTCACATCTCCCTCTTGCTGTTTTAGCTTGAGCTCACTGTTAATAAAACATAATGCCTATAGGGTCTCTCTGCACTAGTGTTTTTCAAAGAACATCCACGCTGGAGGGGAAAAGTTAAGCTTTGCTTACCTGGTGCTTCTTCAGTCCATGTGGTCCCTCACTGCAGTCCTGCTGCCCTACAGTGTGCCGTTAGCCTCTCCAAAATATCAGCTGTAGTTGTGGGTTTCTGCGTATGTGCAGGCATATTTGGGCACTTCTCTTGATCATGCTTTCATGGCTAGGAGTGGTCTTTGTGAATGGCATAATCACAGAAAACACCTGGCCGCGGGAGCACCGTCAAGAGAGGTACACGGATGCACCCAGTCATGCGTATATGCCTGCAACCACAGCTGTGGTCGAGGATCTATCAGAGTGGACAGCAGTGCCCCGTAGGGCAGGGGAATTGCAGCAAGGGGCCAATTAGATTGCTAGGGGATGGAAAAAAAACTCCTGGTAAGTAAATCTTCACTTATCCCCTTCAGCTCGGATGTCTTTTAAGTGTGATAATTGTTCAGGATTTTCAGACTTCTATGGCCCTATACACTTTCTGAACTTGCCAGCGTTAAAAGCTCTAAAATTAGGCACCAGGGATTATTGCCTAATTCAAATCAAATTATCACTGGCAAATTCCCTTACGCCAACCTGGGAAGCTATGCTACCCGTCAAACATATGCAAGAACTTTCCACTTGCTTAGAGTAGGTGAAAAGACCTATCGCCTATTTGCTTCTTTGGGCAGCTGGACACTTCCTTTATTAAGGCGATCCCATTTGCCAAGTTTTAAATAGGTAAGGGAAGTCATTTTTTACTCCCTACCTATTTATTGAAAAAAAAAAGTTACGTTTATTCTTCATTGTCTAATACAAACTTCCACTTTCTAAGGACACTTTATTAAATCAGCAAGAAGAGTACTTGTAATGATTTGTAATATAACCTACCATCTTACTTTCAAAAGTACCATTTGTTCTGCCATTACCTTTTCAACTGTTTGCCACAAAGATACTGGTCAATGACAGTACATCTTCACAGGGGACGCTCTGTGAAGCAATGTGTGGCCAATTAACTGTTCTCCCCCAATGCACATGTAAGTTGCACAATTATGGCACCAAGATAATCAGAGGAGCGAGAGACAACAACTCTCACTCCTGCTGTAACGATTTTATTGTTGCCTTTACCTAAAAAACCATCCCTCACATGTTAATCTGAGCCCAGGTATTGTTGTTTATTAAATATATTCTAATACCGGGTTAGCATTTGGGATGAGATGATCCATCAAGCCGACAATAGGTCACATTTAGGGCCACATTTAGGGTCACCGTACACACACTAGATTCTAGGTAGAGGCAGCCTGCAACCAGCCGCCTCACCTGAGAAGTTGAATCATATAGCATGTGAAGCTTTAGAATATAAGCTCAAAAATCATGGCTCTCTTTTCTTGGGTATTTTATTGGAAGCAGGAGATTTGGGCGCATGAGACAAGTGGACAAAAAGGGCGCCCCATTCACTCCCATTATAAATATCGTTTACCGGGCGCCGAACAGGGAAAAAAAGGCGCCGGAGATTATTAACGTTTTAACAAACGGCGCCCGGAGATTTTTAAGGATTTATAACTATGTTTGTGATGATTTAACTTCACAAAATGAGCCCGTGACGAATAACATTTATAAAGATACTCAATCACTATTTCTAAAACATTTCTAAAACATTATTATTCACCCAAAAAAATTAATTACATTTTTTTATTTACATTTTTTATTTATTAATGTCTGTAAAACATTATTATCCATAGGGGGTCTTAGGTTTAGGCACCAACAGGGGGGTCTTAGGTTTAGGCACCAACAGGGGGGTCTTAGGTTTAGGCACCAACAGGGGGGTCTTAGGTTTAGGCACCAACAGGGGAGTCTTAGGTTTAGGCACCAACGGGGGGGTCTTAGGTTTAGGCACCAACTGGGGGGTCTTAGGTTTAGGCACCAACAGGGGGGTCTTAGGTTTAGGCACCAACAGGGGGGTCTTAGGTTTAGGCACCAACTGGGGGGTCTTAGGTTTAGGCACCAACAGGGGGGTCTTAGGTTTAGGCACCAACAGGGGGGTCTTAGGTTTAGGCACCAACAGGGGGTCTAGGGGTTAGGGATAGGTACAGGGAGGGTTTTAACAAACGTAAATATAAGTTTCAGTTTACAAATAGGGAAGATTAACGTTTTAAGAATTGCCGATCTCATACACATTATTTAGTGATTTATAAATTCTTAAAACACAATTTCTAAATGAAATTCTACACAATATTTCAATAAACGATAATACTGTTTATCGTTTACACCACGCGCCCTTTTTTCCCGACGCCCTTTTTTGATGTACGCATTTTATTTTGGTTGTGTAAAGTGAGTATTTTCAATCTCTGTGTACAATCTAATAATTGACCATTCAGTTGTGTCTCAGCTGTATCCCGTCATTGTTCATCTAACTGTGTATTCTATGTATTCACCAGGGCAGTTTCGTGACCGAACAGCTCCCAGGGTCAAGGATGTAAAAATCCCCCTGTAGACTTGCTGTTGTGATGTTATAACCAGAGGTGTCCCCCAGCATGGGCATAACAATAGTACATGAGACTGCAGTGGCACTTGGGGTCTTTGGGGGCCATCTCCTCTTCCCTTTCTCCACCCACAAGTCCAGCCAATGAGCAAGAATATATATGTAAACGTTAAAAAACCTCCCCCGTTCCATTACATACATGATAAGGAGATGGTTAATGGCAGCAGAAAGCGTTCAGCTGTGAAGCATGAAGGACACCCACAGCACTTGGAAGCAGGTAAATATTACACCCGCTCCTTCAGCTACTCTGCATGGGGGAGGCGGTGGTGGGGGATGGTCTTTGTAAGAGAATGGGGGCATTGTTTATAATATAAATGTATACTTTCTTGCTCATTGGCTGCCTTTACAGGGGAAGGAGTATGTACCAAGGGAGGGCCCAAGCTTTCTTATCTTTGCAGGGGGTCCCACTTCAGTCTAGTTATGCCCCTGCAGTATTAAAGTAAACCTAAGATGACTTAAAAGCAAGAATTCTTACATACCTTGGGCTCCAATTTATGGGGAAAGCATGTACAGTATATATTCATGACTAAAGATGGCTCGAACCTCCAATTTTGGGTTCGCAAACCTCGAACATGAACTTCTGCAAAAGTTTGCATTTGCGCGAACCATGCGAACGGCAATAGACTTCAATGGGCAGGCAAACTTTAAAAACTACAAACACTGTTTCTGCCCACAAAAGTGATGGAAAAGAAGTTTCAAAGGGTCTAACACCTGGAGGGTGGCATGGCAGAGTGGGATACACGCTAAAAGTCCCGGAGAAAATTACGGATTTGATGCACAGCAGGATTTTAAAGACAGAAATCACATTGCATTCTTAAATTAGAGGCATAAAGTGCTTGAAAACATCTTTGTGTAGACATGGATCAGCAGGTAGTGTAAGTAGTGTACTGCTTCACACTGACAGACCAAACTCACTGTGTAACGCACTGCAAACAGCTGTTTGTGTAGTGATGGCCGTGCTGGACTGTTGCACACGATGGCGAGAGTGCGGGCGATGGCGGTTTTCAAGCCCATATGGTCGGGCTGAGGTAGCTCAATGACAGAACAACAGTGACTGTCCAGTTGATCGAATTTGGTCTGTCCACAATGAAGCAACAACCTTATTATCTTGGGTGTGCCCCCAACACACTCATATAGCTGGTAATTTCTTCATTGTGATACGCAAGACCCTTCACCGCGGCAAGGTAACGATCACAAAGGGGAATTGACACATGTACATGCCTTTTGTTTTGTTGTTGCAGCCGCAGTGCAGCCAGAAAAATTAGGCAGGCATGTACACGCACCAGAAAAATTATTATTGTTTTTCTTAGCGGCTGCTGCTAGCAGCGGCCTTAAAAATTCAGGAATCCACCTGGAGTCCTGGACCCTGTTGGTGGTGGCGGAGAAGGCAGTCAGGCAGCCTGCATGCAGAAATGCTGTGTGGTACCGACTTATTCTTGGGGCAGGCAGTCACACGGCATGCAGGCAGAGATGCTGTGTGTGGGGATTGACTTAGTCTTCAGGCAGGCAGTAGCCCTCCGGGATCCATGCCTCATTTATTTTGATAAAGGTGAGGTACTGAATATTTTTTGACCTAGGCGACTTCTCTTCTGACAATGCCTCTAGTCATGATCTAATATTTATAGCAATAAAAGGCATATATTTGTAATACAATTCATAGTATTTGTTACATATACCTGGGGCTTCCTCCAGCCCCCTTCAGCTTCATCCATCCCTCGCCGCCATCCTCCACCTCCTGGATCATCCGCTATGGCCTCAGGTAACTTGGGGATCACAGCTAACTGCGTTTGTGCTGCCCAGCTGTATACGTGCCCCCCATTGTGTACCTGCGACCGGGAGCATGCATAATCGCACTGCATCTGCGCCGATTAGGCCGGACTGGCGGAAGTTACCGGGAGGATTGCGAAGGATCCAGAAGGTGGAGGAGGGTGGCGAAGAGGCGATCAGCCTGGAGGAAGCCCCAGGCATGTATGAATTTTTTCCTTCAGGACATCTCAGGTACACTTTAAGTAGCCAGATTTAGTTTGGTAGCCCCAGTACTAGGTATCCAGATGCTGCCACCCCCCCCCCCCCCCCCAAATAGGAACCCCTGCAGTATAAGTAGCCAGATGACCCCCACAGTATATGTAGCCATATATAGATGTTGTCACTGTTTAAATCCAAAATAATAATATAAGTAACATGGTCAATAAAGTAATAAGGCAGCTATCAGTTGCTGTACATTGCATGTCATTAACCATTTCCGCCCGCGGGTATTTTTCTCCTTATGGACGAGAGGAATTTTCCCAATTCAGCATCCCTCCCTTTCATTCCCCAATAACTTTATCCGTACTTATCACAAAGAAATGATCTATACCTAGTTTTTTCCGTCACCAATTAGGCTTTCTTTGGGTGGTACACTATGCTAAGAATTATTTTATTCTAAATGCATTTTAATGGGAATAATTAAGAAAAAAAATTCAAAAAATCATTATTTCACAATTTTCGGCCATTATAGTTTTAAAATACCACATGCTACCGTAATTAAAACACATTTTATTTGCCAATTTGTCCCGGTTATTGCAACCTCAAAATTATATCTCTAGTATAATGTATGGTGACATTATTTTATTTGGAAATAAAGGTAAATTTTTTCAGTTTACATCTATCCCTAATTTTTAGCCCATACATTTATAAAAATGTGCCCTCTTGATGTACATATTATTTTTTTTTTTAATCCCTTAAGTCAGTAGGTGTAATTTTACTATTACGCTACATAGGAAACACTGTGTTGCTACATTGTAACTAGGGAAGTGACACAGGCTTCAATGGAAGCCTGTATCACGGGTGGCCTGCGGGGAGATTAATGAATGGGAACTTTGTCCCCATTCATAAATCTAAAGATCGGCGGCGGACAGAAGCGCGGCAGCTCTATTTAATAATAAACACTGCTTTTGAACAAAAACAGTGTTTATTCTTGGCTGACATGTACGGATTGGCACAGGGGACTTTTGTCCACTGCAGCCAATCCCCCCTGCTACCAGCAACGTCGCGATCGTAGGTATTTGCCTGCACAATTGCATGCAAACCCCCCCAAACTATCGTGTCCCTGCGACTGTAGCAGGTGCCGCTGCGGACGTGAGGCTCACGCCCGCACGGCATAAATGGTTAATGTTTCTCGTAATTCATTTTAAACCAACCAGATAGTTTTGTAAATTTTTGTTGTGTTTCCCTAGCTAGAAAAATGAGCTTGTGAACTCGTGTTTTACTAAAACTCCATGCAAAGTTCCTTAATAGCTTGTCCCTATATGTGGAGGTTATTCAAAATTAGAACAATGGGCGATGATGCAAAGATGCAGACGGGCTCATTTGCAAAAGCCAAGCAGAGCCATGGGATCTGAATCTACTTATTATATAGCAACAAACATTTATTCTTCATTGTCTTATACAAACCTCCACTCACCCAGGAGACTTTATTAAATCAGCCAGCAAAAGTACTTGTGATGACTCTTGTAATTTAACCTACCATCATAGTTTCAAAAGAATACCAAAAGAGCAGCATTTTACAGCGAGATGGGAAAATTAGGTGTACAATATTTTCAATTTATGCTTATTTCAATAGAAATGTTGAACACTGCTAAGATTTAAACTAACGCATTGCAGCAGGCAGTATGAAATAAAAAGACTTGGGATAAGGTAATTTACTATAGAGCCACTGTACAAAGCAAGTTATATCAGAGTGGTGGAACTTCCGCAAGTGACAGTGACAGCTAACTTTACAGAAAGGAGAACGGATAAAGGAAGTATCTCTAAAATAACTTGCCATTGTATTGCATTTAATAGTGTTTGCGGATCCTTCCCGTAGTTCGGTTTTCCCTTTCTATCTGTGTATGTCATCTATATCAAATATTTTTTTTAATTTAAAACATTGGGTAAGGTTCGGAGAGTGTTTCAACAGAATTGTCATGTAACTGAGGGGTATTTGAGGTTATAGTACCAATAGGGTTGGTTGGGAATTTCCATGCAGATTTCTGCTTTCCTTTTTCCGAGTAGTTTTTTTTTTGTAATTTTTTGGCATTTTCTGATTGGCCAAATACTACTCTGCATTCTCTGATTGGTCCACTGCATCTGAGTTCTGTGAGTGGGCTGAAATGACCATCATTCAGTAATGCAGTATTTCCGCAGGAATCTGTTTTCCGATTTCCAATGTCCAAGTAGATTTTTTAAATCATTTTTTGCACTCTCTGATTGGTCATATACTTCCAAGTTGACTCAGCATTCTCTGATAGGACCAGTGCTTCTAAGTTATTTGATAAGGCTAAAACTACTGGATATGGTCGCTCTCTTAGGTTAAAAACAACTGGAGAGATGTCGCGAACCTCCGCGGAAAGTTCGGTTCACGATAAAGTTCGCGAACCACAATATACTTCAATGGGGATGCGAACTTCAAAATTTTCAAAAATTTCTACTGGCTGGAATAATGTTAGAATACATGTTTCAAGGGTTCTAATACCTGGCCCTCCTTAAGCAGTGGCTGCATGGTGTAATGGTTAAGGGCTCTGCCTCTGACACAGGAGACCAGGGTTCAAATCTCAGCTCTGTCTGTTGAGTAAGCCAGCACCTATTCAGTAGGAGACCTTAGGCAAGTCTTCCTAACACTGTTACTGCCTATAGAGTGTTCCCTAGTGGCTGCAGCTCTGGTGCTTTGAGTCCGCCAGGAGAAAAGTGTGATATAAATGTTATTTTTCTTTTGGCCTGAGCATACATTGTACATGCTAGGCTAGCTTCAGCTAGAAGTGTTGGTGGTATAATGGATATGTTAGTTACCTACCATACACTGGTACCTGGGTTCAATCCCCAGCTCTGGTGCTTTGAGTCTGCCAGGAGAAAAACGTGATATAAATGTTATTTTTCTTTTGGACTGAGCATAAATTGTACATGCTAGGCTAGCTTCAGCTAGAAGTGTTGGTGGTATAATGGATATGTTAGTTGCCTACTATACACTGATACCTGGGTTCAATCCACAGCTCTGGTGCTTTGAGTCTGCCAGTAGAAAAGCATGATATAAATGTTATTTTTCTTTTGGACTGAGCATAAATTGTACATGCTAGGCTAGCTTCAGCTAGCAGTGTTGGTGGTATAATGGATATGTTAGTTACCTACCCTACACTGATACCTGGGTTCAATCCCCAGCCACGGTATATAAGCTGGCTTTTGAAATACTGGAATTCCCTGGCATATGAGACCCTCCTCCCTCCTGTAGGAGGGAGGAGGGAATAGGTAGAAGGGGAGGTGGGTAGCAGCTGTCCCTTAACTAATTAGTGTAGGGAGTCAAATGGTATAAGGACCTTGCTTGGAGGAGGGAGGGCGGGCCTCTAGCAGTGAGAGCAGTGTGTTTGGCAATAATGTGCCTGCTGACTGTGATTTAGAGGGTCAAAGTTTTGCTCAATAGAGCTTTATGGGGCGAATCGAACTTCCGCAAAAGTTCGCCTGGTGCAGGCGAACGCGAACCCCCAAAGTTCACCTGGAACCGTTCACGACATCTCTAGTCATTGTGGCATCCACCATGTGACTCGAGAGAAAGCCCTTCAAACCTTAATGGGATGAGGGGTGTAATGCACACAATAAGGGTAAAGAGGCGCCTAGGTAAAGATAAATTAGGTTAAAATCAAATAAAAAGTAGAAAAATGAGGTGGCTTACCTCAGCGACGACAGATAAGACAATAAACTATATTATGCACAGGCAACGCATTTCATGGGTCTGAGTCCGCTTCCTCAGGCCAATGTAAGTGCCGCAGTACCGATAGCCAATAGTATTGAGCTCCTCTGGCAGTTACGAGTCCATGCTACGCTGACAGGACCGTGTGTTGTGTGAACGCGGTAATATTAACCCGCCCTGTATATTTAGTGCTGGTTGATGCATCAAGTCCTTTGAGTCTTATGGGAGAAAAGCACTTTACAAATGTAATTGTATTGTTTATTAATATTGTAAAAAGTTATTTTATTGCATGTCTTATTATATTAGCTAATATAGCGGTTTGTAATATGCTCTATTAAATGTTGGTTTGGGTGGTTATGGCACATTCTCTGTATTTTCAGCCTGATATTGTTTTCTGCTTTCCTGTTTCCTCCTGGAACTTCTAATGTCAAACAGAAATCTCATAAAACAAAGACGCAATCTGCATGGATATTTTAAGGATCCATTTGCTAAAAAACATCTTTAATCAATGGAAAGTTAAGCCCACACGTGTGTGTATATATAGTAAACTTTCTCATAAGAACACGATAATTATTTTTCCATTTCATTTAAACCCAGTAGTGATACAGCGCACAGGAGAGTCATTAGGGAAGACTTCTCCAGCTTACTGTGAACACATTTCCTCCTACTCAACTCAATGAACTTTTTGAGCAATATAGCATTGTGCAACTGATTTACATAGCCCCTCTTGGCTTGATGGTGTAATGGTTAAGGGCTCTGCCTCTGACACAGGAGATCAGAGTTCGAATCTTGGCTCTGCCTGTTCAGTAAGCCAGCACCTATTCAGTAGGAGACCTTAGGCAAGTCTCCCTAACACTGCTACTGCCTATAGAGCACGTCCTAGTGGCTGCAGCTCTGGCGCTTTGAGTCCACCAGGAGAAAAGCGCAATATAAGTGTTCTTTGTGTTGTTGTGTCTTTGTCCCAGTCATACTTCTGTTGTGACCAGATTCCTGAATATCACATAATAGGCCAACAGACCTACAACAAGCCAGTTATTAATAAAGTGCACGTGTCAGAAACCTGAATAATTCAAACTGGGCATATGCTGAAAACATACATGATTGAAGGCTACCTATTGTGAGAAAACATTTCTAATTACATGCAGCAAAGATTTGGGTTGCTGAAGTCAAAAATAGGAATAGTGCTTCATCTTTTTTTTTTAAAGAGAATACAGATGACTGTATCCACATGTCTCTCAGTTCAGAAATCATTTAGAAAAAGTTCCTTCCAATTTGGATAGGAGACCACCTAATGCTATGTCACAGGCGGTCATGGTGGCATAGTCATGGATAGCACTCTCACTTTGCAGTGCTGGGTCCCAGTTTTAATTTGGGCTAGGACTGTCTGCATAGAATTTGTATTTTCTCACCATGTGTGTGGTTTTTCTCTCGATATGTTGTTTTTTATTTCCTACATTGCATAAACATACAGATGAGTTAACTGGCTTCTCCCAAAATTGGTCTTGGACTATGATGGGCATGTGTCAGTGGTATGAATTGTAATCCCCACCCAGGGACAGCTACTGACAAGACTATGTATTTTGTAAAGTGCTGCAGATGATTTAACCCTTTAGCAGCCAATTCATTTAGAGGCTTGCAATTGCTCTAGGCAAATTTATTTTAGCACATTTGTTTAAAGTGGATCCGAGGTGAACTTTTACACATTGCATAATTGTGTTCCTTTCCTATTGTTTATAGGGCATTCCTCAAGCCAAATACTTTTTTGTTTTTGTTTTAATACTCTAATTCCCTATAAACTAAATAAGCCATGCACACAGGTTCAGAGAGCCTTGGCAGTAGCAAGGGCTCATGGGAGCTCATTCTGGGCAGGAGGAGGGGGGTATTACTAGCCATTGATTTCAGAGGCAGAGGGGAGGAGGGAGGAGGAGAGGGGATTAGGCTGATGGCTCAAGATACAGATAAGCCTGCCTCTGTGTAATGTTTACAAACAACATGGCTGCTGTCATTGTATCACAGGAATAAATAATCATATTCTATTAAAACTGTTTGCAGCTAGATTTGCAGTGTAAACCATCTAAACTTTAGATAAGATATATAGACAAGTTACTTGTTATAGTTATTTTCTCATCTCGGATCCGCTTTAACTTATTACTTGTTATATTTTTCCGCTTCTAATTAGTACTGCTGTAATGTGGATTTATTTTCACTTTTCACTAGGGGGTAGTGTGTGACAATAACATGGCTTTAATTTTCTATATTTTCTGTAGTAGAGAGCGATCAAAGCACGCCAAACATTTACAGCACAACGAGTGCTCTTCACTGAGGTAAAAAGCAATGCAGTTATCTTAAAAAAGTTAACTCTATTGAAGTTGGTAATGAGTTAACCTCTTATAAATACTACATTTAAAAATGTATAGTCTGAAACACTTATTTAGTAAAGTGATAAGAAATACAGAGGATTCTAGGCCTGGCTGATACATAGGCTTTCATTTTCATCAGGAATCAATAAATATTCCAAATGAGTTACCATTCAAATGTGTTTATCTGATTGGGTGCCAGTGTTACAAAATGGCAGCAGTAAAAACCAAAGCCTCGTGGTTCAATAAATTAGTAAAGAAAAGTGGAAAAAAAAAGCGTAATGTGCAAACACAATGGCAAAACAATAACTGCAAGCAAGAAAAAGTAAAACGTTAAAGATACACTACTTGTCTATGGAAAATAGCTTTAGGTCTCTTAACCACAGCTCTCCACCTAAAAAGACCAGATTCATCTTGAATGGCGCCTATCAGGTAGTACATCATACGGTCCAGGACGGGAAGAGCCCTGTGAAGGGGAGCGGCGCGGATAGTAGGGACGCCTCTCCGCAAGCCCCCAGAAGTCTAGAGAGCCCTGGTTTAAAGGATCGGATGGTCTTCTGTTCAGCTGGACGCGCGCACTGACGCATCAGAGTACCCTCATCGCAGTGAAAACGCCACATTACTGTGAGTCAATAGCGAGCAGCCACAGCAAGGTGGTAAGAACTCTGCCAGCACGGTTTTCTGTCTTTATGGAGAATATGCATATAGAACCCTATTTAGGGACAAGTTAAAAAGCAATCATTGTGTCCTATACAGACATTTATCCGTAGCGAGCCTTTTAAAGGGGAATACATCCATAGACATTGAAGTAATCTCTGGCTCCTAATGAGTTCAATTAAATCAAAGTGTGCACTGAAGTTATAACCAAGATTGAGAGTTTGCTCTGAGGCCTGGGTGTGCGTCGGTGGTGGGGCCACAACGACCAGTTAAGATTGGTAGTCCATCCATTTTCTGCATATGCTCATGCTGGGCGATTTTGGATTGGTGTTGTACCTTCTTTGGTCAGTGGTCATTCATAGACATAGGATATTGGTCTGACCGATGAAGATTGTAAGAACAGCCCATTTTGTGTGCATAGGTTTGCAGCCAGGCCACTTGGGCTGAATTACGCATAATCTAAGGTCTAAAAATATCATTCCCATATGTGCTTACCATGCTGATTCATGTTTTTAGGCAAGTTTTAAACATTTTTTGTCCTTGTGTGGCCAAAAAAGATTTGTGGAAAATGTCACTTAATAAAATTTGTACTTTTTTTCAGCACATGCAGCAGTATTGGTAGTTCATTCCGTTTTGCTTCATCTTGTGCTGGCCTTTCTGTAGCCAGCCACATCCACAGGAACTTCATCACAAAAATGTAAATATCTTTACCAAAGTGTGTTAGCCTATGAGAAAGTGATGTAAAATAAAACACTAAAAGCAAACAAACTACTGCTAAACTGGCTACAACACTTCTAATTTGTGTTAAGCAGGCAGTAAATAATATTGATTTGGAACCATGTAGGTCTTGGGTTTGAAGAATATTGTAAATGTTGCTGATGTTAAAGGGTTAGTAACTCGGCAGAAATGAAAAGTTCCTCATAAAAGGATTTTTATTTCAACGCCTCTCTGATCTCTCCTCAATACAGAGTTTTCAAGCAGCAGAGCTGCAAAGATCAACTCTTGAGGGAAAATTCTCCTCTACCGAGGTCTCTGCATGGTTCCTTGGCTTTAAAGCCATCAACCAAGCAAGCGCACTGCCCATGAAACTTACAAATCATTTGTGCTTTCCAGGAACAGTTAAAACCTTTTCAGAATCCTTCTTGGGCTTGGCAACAAGGATAATAACCTGTTCCTGAACTCACGAGATATGTAGTAGTTAACGTCCTCCTCTGAATGCTACATTAAATGCAATCTGAAGAAGTGGTAAAATATATAAGCCTGCACGTTTTATACAAAAGTAAAGTTGTAAAGATTCACTTATCTTTGTAAAGCCCCATATACAGCATGGGATTTCTGTTGCCTGGCAGGGATTGCTACACGATCCCTTAGAGTGGTGTGCTGATGTTGTACAAACACATCATGAGCATCCAGTCTCCAGGGGTTTGCTAGATATTTGGCATGCTAGTTCTTAGCAGAAGTTGCGTGACCACTATACACATGCTGGAGTCACTCACAATTCTCGGCTGAGGCGGTCCTTGTCATACGCTATGGCCGAGATCACTCCAGCGTGTGTATGTAGCTTTAGGGACCAGTTGTTGTCAGCAGCCTTACAAATCTGTAAATGTAAAAGATAAAGCCATAGCTTTCATCACCACAGAGACTAGACTAGATGCTTGGACATCAACCATCCTCAAAAGCTTTATTTGATGGACACTTAGGGCTAGGGATTGTTTCAAGGTTGTAGGCTCGGGTTAGGCTAATGGTAGACTGGGTTCTATAGGTCTCTGAGGTAGTCTCAAAGTTCTGTGTGATATGTACTGCCAACACCAGAAGGATATATGTGATGTTTTCAATGATTGCATGAAAACACTTGAAAGAGACTGGCAAAACACACTGTGACCTACAATAAAAAATACAGCATAAACCAGTACATTATCTTTACTATCTAGCAAGACTAGCAGTTGAACCAGATGTTTTGGTACTTCATAGACCACAAAATAGCTTAGTCAATATGATGTGCCGGGGACCTTAATTTTGGCATACAATATAACCAGTAGGGGCGCTCGGCTAAGAGATAGCCAAGTAATGGATCGTAAATTTGGCACACCTGCTTGGGTATGACATATCTGAACAGTTTGAGTGACAGGGGAAAAAAACACAATCAGCAAATTGTGTAATGGACCCCCAGAACCAAAAAGAGAAAGAAAACCGAAATAAGAAAAGTAGTGCAAAAGTAGTACACTTAGTACATGCAACCACAAGAGTCATAAACATATGGACTTCCTCTGCATCGTCTACTGAAAAGGAAAAAAAAACCTTAAATGTGATTTCTATGAAGATCAACTGATTATCAAATCAAGAATTTCTGGAATGTTTTTGTATTGTTTGTATATACAGTATAAAGCTGACACAATGTTTTGGACTGCAATTATCTCTTGTGTTCTCTAAGCTCCAGTATCCTTCCTCTAGAATAAAATAAGATGGGTGACAGAATTAATGGGCATTGGAGTAGTAACAATGGGCTAAGCAGTAGTTTAGAAAAATGTAGTAGTACTAGGGATGATCGGAAAGTGCAATTTCCGATTCAGCGGAAATCCGGAATTCCTCAGAACGAAATTCTATAACCGTTACATTCCGGCAGTATTTTGTGGAATTCCACGGAATTCCACGTTCCCGCGGTACAATTTCAGTAATCTCATTTGAAACCTCTTTTTTTAAACATCGTATGCCATGGGACTTAGTGGCTGTTCCACCGGTAATTTTTTTTTTTTTGAAGCAGCAGGAGTTGTCGTAGGCCAATTATTGTAGTAATCTTATTGTATTGTATCATTAACTTATCAATCAGTGAGAGGGGCCTTGTAATTGTCACTGATCCATGACTCGTTCATTTTTATGAACGTTAGTATGTCCACATTGTCTGTGGACAGACGGGTCCGTTGGTCGGTGACCACCCCACCTACAGCGCTAAATACTCACTCAGAAAGAACACTGGCGGGGGGAAGGGGGTGCATGCAAGAACCTCCAGTGCATACTGAGCAAGTTCAGGCCAGGTATCCAGTTGTTTTGTCCAATACTCCATGGGGTCATCATTACTCTCCATATTGTCTGGAGCACTGGCCAACCCCAAGTAATCATTCACCATACGGGCCACCCGCTGGCGGTGACCACTTTGTCCACTGGTGGTGCTGCTGCTAGAAGTATCTGGCATCGGCTGATAAAATTTCTTCAGCATACTCAGCAGGTTCACAGATTGGCTATTGGTGCTGCTGCTGGGAGTGGGACCACCAGACCTTTGCTGAGTGTGATGAGGCTTGGTAGCTTGGGCCCATGATACAGGTGCAGGAAACGCATCTTCTACCCAATGAAGAAGGGCATCTTGGATGTGGTTCATCCTGGCGTCTGCTTGGGAGGGGGGTATGAACTGACGCATTTTCCCGTTGCACCAGGGATCTAAGGTTTAGAGTTTTAATCTGGGGGTCCTTACGGAGGCACTGGAGCATATGTGCAGCCATAGGGAAGAGATGTCTGCCATTTATCACCTCTTCCTGGCTGTCAGAACTGTCATCATGCTCCAGCTCCACATCATTTGAATCTTCTTCCCACCCCCGGACAATGGGCTCTTCCGCTTCCACAAGCTCTGCCTCCTCATCCAGGACTGGAGCATGCTTACTCACTCCCCCACTTGACTGACCACTGTTCAGTAGGGCTTCCTCCCCCTGTTCGAGCAGTTTGTCAAGAGCCTTGTCCAGCATGAAGACAAGAGGAAGCACCTCCGATATGCTGCAGTGCTCCTCACTGACTACTTTTGTTGCCTGCTCAAATGGCTCCAACACTTTGCACACCTGCCCAATCAGCTGCCACTGGTCCCCAGTAATGTATTCCAGTGGCCCTGTTTTGGTGGAAGATGTCTGAGACAGGTATAGCCTGACCGCCATGCGCTGCTCCCACAACCTCTCCAGCATGTGGAGGGTGGAGTTCCACCACGTCAGACAATCAGAAATAAGCCTGTGCTGCGGCAAGCTATGGCGGCGCTGCAGCAGTTTCAAGGCTGCCATGGCAGTTGCGGAGCTACAGATGTGGGCTGACACTTTTCGCGCTGAGGCCACAGCGCCCTTCAACCCATCAAAAGTCGGTAAAAACTTCTGGACTACAAGGTGGAAGACGTGGGCCAAGCAAGGTAAGTGGATATAGCCACCTTCCAAAATGGCGGCCAGCATATTGGCACCATTATCAGACACAACTACACCTGTGACCAGTTTTCGGTGGGTCAGCCAGTGCCGAATCTGATCGTGTAAGGCTGCAAGGATTACAGATCCGGTTTGCCTGTTCTCGTCCATGGATTCCAGTTTCAGCACTGCTTGGCATCGATGGTGCTGCAAACCAGTGTAGGAGCGGGACCACTTGCTGGGAGGCTCAGCAACGGCAGACTGGCCTTGGACAGAACAGGTAGCAGAGGGAAGTGGAACAGGCCTCCCCTTCAACCCACGTGGCGGCACCACCAGCTGAGATGCTCCAGATCTTGCACCTTCCTCAGCAGCAAAGCCCAACAGCCTTGCCAGGAGTGCATTATTTTTCACAACAAATGGATCACTTGCAGGGAGCATCCACTTCCTCTGCAACATTTCTTGCACAGAGGCCTGATGATGGAACACTGGTAATTCAGAGGAAACCAACAAGGGTGATGATGAGGTGCTTGCCGACGAGGTCTGGAGCCCTCTTCCAGCCTGGCATGCAGAGGGATTTGCAGTAGAATCAGACTGAGCAGGTTGGATAAGGACAGGACAAGTAGAAAAAGAAGAAGAGGGGCCTGTTGCTGCTGCTTTTCCTCCACCCATCTTATTGTAATATTTTACATATTCGAACTCCCGTATGTGGTGGTTGCGCAGATGGCTTATCAGCCCTGAAGTGCCAAACCCGCTGCCCGATTTGCCTCTGCTCACCGATTTACGGCACACAGAACAGACTGCCAAGGATTCATCCTCTTCAAGTACAGTAAAAAAATTCCATGCAGGGGATGTGCGTGCACATGGAACAGTGGTGCGACCTGTTCTAGCACCTCGATGCTCAGCATTGGACTGGTGGAGGGTACTGACAGACGGTAAAGCAATTGCAGGCTGCTGGCCAACCGTCTGCTCTGATTCTCCAAGCTGCTCATGCCTGCTAGTGCCTAACCCACCAGATGGCAACCACGTCTGATCAGCCGCCTCATCATCCAAAATATCATCCAGTTCAATAAGTGATTTTGCAACTAGCTTCAAGTTCCTCAGACTGGGTAGAGGGTTCCTTATCTAAATAATGCACAACTCTCTTCGCCTCCTGCTCTGTCAAAATTTTCCTGCGTGCGAACAGAGGGAAGACATCTCTGACCAGGGGGGAACGCTTCCTGCTGCTGCTGCCACCCTCATCCTGATCACATACTTGACGTGATCCACCAACACCACCATCACTCCATTTCCTTTTAAGAGTGGCAGGAAATTGTCGCTGCTTTCGCTCTATTATTTTGGGGCCACAAACTTTATTGGGGAAGGGGTATGAGCGACAGAACAGATCAGAAAAGAAGGGGGTGAAATAAAGAAAATAAATAAAAAAAAAACAAAATAAGTAAAAAAAAAAACTTGCACTACACTCAACTAATCAATCACCTAACTCTCTCACTCTGTCAAACATTAGGCCTGCAGCCTGGCTGGCTCTGTCTAACCCTCTCCACACAGCAACTAGTACTAGCACACTACACTACAATCTATCCCTCAAACTAACAATCTACTGTCACTCTCTCAGTCACAAATACACCTAGCTTACTACTACTAATATAGCTCACACTCTAACTCTCTCACGGAGTCTTTAAAAAGACTTTTGGTTTATATACAGTCTTTAAAAAGACTTTTGTTTTATGTTAAAACAACTAATATGTGTCTGTCTCTCCTCTCTCCAACACCAGACTGAAACCCACAAGTTTCGTGACTGCACAGCTCTCTTACATACAAAATGGGTGGGATAGCTGCTGATAGGTAGCTAGGGAGCTGGTTGCTAACATAGGACTGGTTGGTTTTTCTTAAAGAGACTCCATAACAAAAATTGCATCCTGTTTTTTATCATCCTACAAGTTCCAAAAGCTATTCTAATGTGTTCTGGCTTACTGCAGCACTTTGTACTATCACAGTCTCTGTAATAAATCAACTTATCTCTCTCTTGTCAGACTTGTCAGGCCTGTGTCTGGAAGGCTGCCAAGTTCTTCAGTGTTGTGGTTCTGCTATGAACTCCCCCTTCCAGGCCCCTCTATGCACACTGCCTGTGTATTATTTAGATTAGAGCAGCTTCTCTCTTCTCTCTTATCTTTTACAAGCTGGATAAATGGTCCTCTGAGCTGGCTGGGCTTTCACATAGTGAGGAATTACAAACACAGGCAGAGCTGTAGGCAGAGCTGTTTGCAGGAAGAAAAGAGCAGCTTGAAACTTCAGTGCATGAGAGATGCAGGGGGAAAGAAACACTCAAATGATCTCTTGAGATTCAAAAGGAAGGCTGTAAACAGCCTGCTTGTGTATGGATGTATTTTCTGTGTGTGGACATACTGTACATCAACCTACTTCCTGTTTTGGTGGCCATTTTGTTTGTTTATAAACAAACTTTTAAAAACTGTTTTTAACCACTTTTAATGCGGCAGGGAGCGGCGAAATTGTGACAGAGGGTAATAGGAGATGTCCCCTAACACACTGGTATGTTTACTTTTGTGCGATTTTAACAATACAGATTCTCTTTAAGACTCTAATTGGTGCAGAAATTCCTAGTTTCATGCAGAAATCCTGTTATTTTCACTTAGAAGCTTCTGTCTAGGGTCTTCCTTCTGATTGGCTGAAAAAAATCTGCATTCCGACGGAATTCCGCATAGCAATTCTGGAAATTCCATTTAGCGCTATAGCAATTCCGTTCCGATGCGACGGAACGGAACTGCCAATTTCCGACCGGAATCACGGAAGACGTAATTCCGCGGAATGCGGTGATCACCCCTAAGTAGTACATAGCCTACAATACAGCATTTTATTACATCTGAAATCACCATTTTAAAAGCGGTGGTTTGCAGTAAACTGGCAAACAGGGTTTATAACACAAACATCCCTGTTTCCCATCAGGGATTATGGCTTTCTTAAGTGGAGGTCATTATGGTCTCAATTCACTAAGCTTTATGGAACACTTTATTATCAATGTTTGATCATTTACCTCATGAGTAAAATTTAATTTTGAATTCACTAAGGTGTTATAGATTTATCAAATGTTTTATCGATAAAATGTTCAATAAACCTATAACACCTTAGTGATTTAAAAATTAGATTTTACCCATGAGGTTAATTATCACACGTTTAATAAAGTAATTGATAAAACTTAGTGAATTATCGTGTATGTGCTGATTCAACAAGTAGCGGTCAGTTTAGAAATATGGCAATCATGTTTTGATTCTGGATTTCTGTTAAAACTGGTGAACCAAACTAAGGTGGTGATGCAGTATAAAAATGCCAATCAAGCTGATCATAACTCCTATAAGAATGATGAAAAGCAAAAACCGAGCAATGTGTCTGTACAACGCTCGTTCCCTGTAGTGTCACCTACAGGATTGAGCTCAATCCTGACAAGCAACATTTCTGGAAGGGGTGGCCACACCTGAAGGTGCGGTGTAGATAGGTGCAGTGTGATAAGGCTCATTTACAGCAGAGACACTCTGTATGTAAGCTAAACTGATAGAAAGCAGTACATTTAGAAAAAAGAAAAGAGTGAAATGGATATTATGTTATTGTGAAGATGCATGCTTCCAGTACACTGATTTTCACAAAGATGACATTATTTTCTGTCAAAGGCAGGTAGAATAACTATATAGACAATACCAAGGCAACAGTCAAGTTTTTTAATAGTATGTGTTATGTAGTTATGCTTTAAGAAAAAGCCTACAATTGTATACCAATAATGCAAACTAATAGAATCAAAAGACATTAGTCCAACTTTAATTAGAAAACTTCACCTTTTATTTCATCCTCAGTAAAAAAAATGACACAGAGTGGCATATGCAGACGACCTGACAGCCGTTTAGTGTGGTATCCCTGCTTCATTGGAGGCCAGAAGCAATAACTTTTTGGCCTCTGATAAAGGGGGTAACCCCATGAAATTATTGTCAGGCCTTCTCCAAAACCCAATCTGTGTCTGTCATTTTTATTGAGGATGAAATAAAAGGTTAAAGGGACCTTGAGCTCTGCATAAAAATGAAATTTGGACTTACCCAGGGCTTCCTCCAGCCCCCCCCCCCCCCCCCCCCCCCATAGCCTGCGAGGTCCCTTGGCATCCTCCTGACCCTCTCCTTGGTTCTGGTCCCGGCTCAGGTAATCTGGCAACTTCGGCTGAAGTTGCCCGTGCACGCCCCTGCCGCGCATCATCACGCCGGCCAGCGTAAGAGTCCTGCACATGCACGGTTCAGTCTCAGAGAACTGTGCATGTGCAAGGACTCTTACGCTGGCCAGCGTGATGATGCGCAGCGGGGGGGGGGCACGCATGGGCAACTTCGGCCGAAGTCGCCGGATTACCTTAGTTAGGACCAGAAACATGGACTGGGTCAGGAGGACCTCACGGGCTACAAGGGACTGGAGGAACCCCCGGGTGAGTCCAAACTTCATTTTTATGCGGAGCTCAGGGTCCTTTAAAGGGGTACTACAGCGGAAAACTGTAAAATTTTAAATATGTGCAAACATATAAAAAAAGGAGTACGTTTCTTTCAGAGTAAAATGAGCCATAAATTACTTTTCTTCTATAATGCTGTCACTTACAGTAGGTAGTAGAAATCTGACAGAAGTGACAGGTTTTGGACTAGTCCATCTCTTCATAGGGGATTCTCAGCAAGGCTTTTATTCTTTATAAAGATATTCCCTAAAAAGGGTTTAAACAATGATGCTGGCCAGCTTCCCCGATCCCTACACAGTTTTTTGGCAGTTGGACAGAGCAACTGCCATTCACTAAGTGCTTATGAAAATAAATAAATCCCTGAGAATCCCCTATAAAGAGATGGACTAGTCCAAAACCTGTAGCTTCTGTCAGACTTCTACAACTTACTGTAAGTGACAGCAACATAGGAGAAAAGTAATTTATGGCTCAATTTACTCTGGAAAAAAATTTACTTATTTGTATATCTTTGTACATGTTTTACATTTTATAGTTTTTCGCTGTAGTGCCCCTTTAAGTTTTCTAATCGACGTTGGACTGGTACCCAGACTTTTGATTGTATTGGTTTGAATTATGGCTGTTGTACCACTGAGCACAGCCATACACCGGCATTCCCTCTGACCAATCCTGAGCTCATCCCTAACCAATGTGTTCCCTTTTTGAATATTATGTAACAATAAATGTCACAGGGTTAGTAAGAGTCAATAAATGTTTGTCCACCAAACAATGGCTGTTCTTTAAGGCCGATTATTGCATCACACAGAATGACACTTTAACTGATATAAGTATTTTAAATATTTAATCTCTCTCTTTGCCACCAGCGGTGTGGCTAGAACGCCATAAGATTCATTTCTAAATAATAGAAACTTTCATAAGCCATCTGAAGAGACACTGTAGCAGAGAGTGAAGAGAGTTGGCTGGTTTTCAAGTTAACGCCTGGGTGAAATATTCATGGATGTATATCATGAACAATAATATGCATATGAAATCTTCAGCTGGTTATTGAAATGAAGTGATGTGAATTATTTACAGTCTGAAGTATTTATGGCCTACAGTTTTACACAGCTCTATGGATCTCTTTTCGCAGCGGGGGTCTAAGTGATGCTCTCTGTGTAGTCTTCAGTAGTGCTATAAAATTATTTGGTATTCTGCATTCCTCTCTAATAGCATGCAGCTCACTGTATGATAATAATTCCAGGTGATTTAAGTGTAATGTGTGGACTGAACAGTATATTCATTTGTCTGCGGGTGCATTCACAGGCAGCAAGGCCTTTTCTTTTTTATTTACTTTTTTTTCTTTTTTATTTAGTTGAAACTGTTGTTTCACTGCATTAAGGGAAACGATAGATAGATAGATAGAGATAGATAGATAGATAGATAGATAGATAGATAGATAGATAGATGAATAGATAGAGGGTCGTAACAATAGACCCTGCAAGGGGTGCAGCTGCAGGGGGCCCAGAAGCCACAGGGGGAGACACTTATTTTCCCTGTCCTGAGAGACTGACAGCTTAGGGCTGCACAACTGGTCAAATGACTGCATCTGCTCAGCCACTGATAAGGAATCATACAAAGTTTTGCAGACAAAGATTTGTAGACAGTCCCTATTCAGTGTTCAGCAGGGTCTTGTGTACAGCTACCAGCCCCCAACCTCCCTACCCCTCCCCAAGTGCTGTGTTCTGTAGTGATGCTGGTGAAGTCTGCAGAGCCAGTTCTGCTCCATCACAGATGGACAGAGTGAGTGTAATAAGCTGACGTTGGAAGCACACTCGTCTGTTGGTTTTCGGTGTGGTTTTCTGTGTGCGTTTTCTGCACACCATGTGTGTCTGGATGTGTGAAAACATGCATGTTTTATCACAGAAGCTAATGTAATTGATAGAGAAAATGTGTGCAGTGCTTCATTGCTGATAGATAGATAGATAGATAGATAGATAGATAGATAGATAGATAGATAGATAGCAAAAAGCACCTATGTATCAGCTCATACTGAGGTTCACAGTGGTCAGTTGCATAACTCACACGGTATAATGATTGTGGAAAAGGAGACTGGCCACAGACTTTAAAGGACACCGAGGTGAAAATAAACTAATGAAATAAACAATTGTATCTATCCTCTTTCTCCTAAAAAAATGACTTTTTAAGATATTCCAGTTTTATTTCATATTTAAATCTATGTCTTAAGTTTTTACTGTTTTATTGTTTTTGCTCAATGGCACATTCATTGAAGTATGCCAGAGCTAAAATCAATGAACTATTGACCCTTTTTTATCCCTTTTCTGCTCTCAGTAGAAATGTTCTGCTAGGAAAGTGTTTTATCCTTCTAATTTCTTATCAGTGAGGGTCACACTGCAGTCTGACCCAGTCCTGACTCAGACAGGAACTGCCACTTACATACCTGATGTTTACCTCTTTCAGGCAGAGAAAAAAAAAAGGAACACAGCATAGTTATTTGTGTGCTAGGCACTGAACATTAGAGATGGCCCGAACCGTTCGCCGGCGAACGGTTCCCGGCGAACTTCCGTGGTTCGTATTTGCGGAGAACTGCAAACTTTTCCAGAAGTTCAATTTGCCTTCATAGTGCATCATTAGGGTCAACTTTGACCCTCTACATCACAGTCAGCAGGCACATTGTAACCAATCAGGCTCCCTCCTGGAGCCACCCCCCCCCCCCCCCTTAAAGAAGGCAGGCAGCGTCAGGCATTGGACTCATTTGTGTGCCTGCAGTAATTAGAGAAAGGAGAGCTGCTGCAGACTCTCATAGGGAAAGCTTAGTTAAGCTCTTGTAGGCTTGTTAGCTTGCTCCTTGCTGATTCTTATTGCTAAAAAAAAGCCCTCCTCAAAAGCTCTTTTGAGAGCTAATCTTGTTCTTGTGATCTATTTTTTTTTGTGTGTGGCCCACTTGCATTATATACAGCCCTGTCAGTCAGTCGCAGCTGGCCTTTGGTGTAATTCTTACTGTGCCACTGCCAGGCCTAGCACATTCAGTGACTCCCTGTGTGTGTGTGTGACAGGCAGCTGCAGATTTGTAATTCCATCCCAATCACTGCACCTGCTCACTGTTCAGTGCACCTACCTATGTGAGCGCACACATTCTTAATACCACCAGTCATTGCACCTGTTCACGGCGGTACCTGTGTGTGTGTGTGACAGGTGCACATTTGTAATACCCATCACTGCATATACCTACCTATTGTGTTCAGTGCACCCTCTTACGTACGTGAGCGCAGGTAGTGTGATACTTAATACCACCAGTCACTGTACCTGTTCACGGTACGTGTGTGTGAGACAGGTGCACATTTGTAATACCCATTACTGCATATACCTACCTGTTGTGTTCAGTGCACCCACCCACCTACGTGAGTGCAGGCAGTGTGATATTTAATACCACCAGTCACTGTACCTGTTCACGGTACATGTGTGTGAGACAGGTGCACATTTGTAATACCCATCACTGCATATACCTACATGTTGTGTTCAGTCAGTGCACCCAGCTACCTACGTGAGCGTACGCAGTGTGATATACCACTCCGTGCATACCTGTTAACTGCACCTGTGTGACTGCACATTGTATTAGTCAAGTCAGTGCATACCTTTCACTTCATCCCCCCCCCCCCTAAATATGGACAAAATGGACAAAACAGGTAGAGGCAGAGGTAGAGGCAGACCCAGAGGAAGGCCACCCGGCAGGTCTGTGCGAGGTCGTGCTGATGTGATTTCGTGCGGCCCTGGACCAAAGTACAGTAATCAGAAGAAGGCACGTCCCATCAACTCCCAAGGTTGTCAGGACGTGGTTGACTATTTAACACAGAACACCTCATCTTCCGCAGCCACCAGCGCTACTACAAGCACCACATCCACTGCATTTGACACTTCACAGGAGTTATTTGGTGGGGAAATCACTGATGCACAGCCATTATTGTTACAACAAGATGAAGGCGCTAAGCAAGTTACACCACCTCATATGTCTGAATTAGGCTACACTATGGATGTAAGGTGTGAGGAGGAGGATGATGAAGTACCTGCTGTTGGTGCAGTTTTGGAGGTGTCTGAGGCAAGCGAAGCTGGGCAGGATGAGTATGATGATGACGATGATACAGATGCCACGTGGGATCCTAAGAGACAAGATGACCAAGGGGACAGTTCAGAGGGGGAGTCAGAGAGGAGTAGGAGGAGACAAGTTCCTGAAAGAAGCAGGGGGAGCTCGTCATTAGAAACAGCTGGTGGCAGTGTCTGGCGCCCTGTATCGCCACCTATGGCCAGCCAGCCAACATGCCCTTGAACGTCAGCTGCTGATGCCACCATAGTGCAATCACCCCAGGGGGGCTCAGCGGTTTGGAAATTTTTTTAATGTGTCTGCTTCAGATCAGAGCAATGCCATCTGTTCTCTCTGCCTCCAAAAATTGAGCCGTGGAAAGGCCAACACCCACGTAGGGACAAGTGCCTTACGAAGGCACATGCAGAAAAGGCCCAAACTGCAATGGGAAGAGCACCTGAGCAAAAGCAGCACGCAATAGAAAAGCTACCCTCCTTCTCCTCTTCCTCCTTCAGGTGCAGCATCTTCAGCCCCTTTCTCCCTTGCACCTTCACAGCCATCCTCCTCCACTCCGCCCCTGACCTTGAGTGGTTCCTGCTCCTCTGCAAACAGTATCCAGGTGTCTGTGAAGGAAATCTTTGAGCGGAAGAAGCCAATTTCTGCCAGTCACCCCTTTGCCCGGCGTCTGACAGCTGACTTGGCAGAACTGTTAGCTCGCCAGCTGTTACCATACCAGCTGTTGGACTCTGAGGCCTTCCGTAAGTTTGTGGCCATTGGGACACAGCAGTGGAAGATACCAGGCTGCAATTATTTCTCTAAAAAGGCAATACCCAAACTGTACCGTGAAGTTGAGAGGCAAGTGGTGTCATCTCTTGCACACAGCGTTGGGTCAAGTGTCCACCTGACCACGGATGCCTGGTCTGTCAAGCATGGTCAGGGCAGGTACATTACTTACACAGCCCATTGGGTCAACCTGGTGACCGCTGACAAGAAGGGAGTACGTGGCTGCAGTGCTGGTCGTAATGGAGAAAGCTACGCTTACGGATCATTACGCGTAATTTTACGCTATTACGCATTACGAAATTACGCTTACGGCATAGACAATCAATTTCGGTACATGTCTATAATTACGCATAGCACTTACGCAATTACGCGTAAGTATACCGTAATTCGGGTTATTACGTTATAGGATTACGCGTAAAATCCTACCAGCAATTAATGCGTAAGGTCATGCTGCCAAGCGGAAAAGTTGACGCATGGATCAATGTGAGGTAGCCGCCGACTTTAAGGGTTAATAGCAAAGCCCCCTTAAGTGCTAAGAGCCTCAAATTTGGAGAATATATTAAGGAGATCAGAAGGAATAAGAGGAAAAATTTTTTTTTCAAAAAGACCTTATAGTTTTTGAGAAAATCGACGTTAAAGTTTCAAAGGAAAAATATATACATTTAAAAACATTTAAATTTAATAGCAAAGCCTGCTTAAAATTTAGGAACACCAAATTCACAGGGTATATTAAGGGGATCAGTGGGAATAAGAGGAAAATTTTTTTTTTCAAAAAGACCTTATAGTTTTTGAGAAAATCGATTTTTAAGTTTCAAGGGCGAAAATGTCTTTTAAATGCGGAAAATGTCAGTTTTTTTTGCACAGGTAACAATAGTGTTTTATTTTCATAGATTCCCCCAAGTGGGAAGAGTTTTACTTACTTCGTTCTGAGTGTGGGAAATATAAAAAAAAAACGACGTGGGGTCCCCCCTCCCAGACCTCTTTAACCCCTTGTCCCCCATGCAGACTGGGATAGCCAGAATGCGGAGCACCGGCCGCGTGGGGCTCCGCACCCTGACTATACCAGCCCGCATGGTCCATGGATTGGGGGGTCTCGGAAGGGGAGGGGCAGCCAAGCTTTCCCCTCCCCCTCCGAGCCCTTGTCCAATCCAAGGACAAGGGGCTCTTCTCCACCTCCGATGGGCGGTGGAGGTGGAGGCCGCGATTTCCTGGGGAGGGGTTCATGGTGGCATCTGGGAGTCCCCTTTAAAAAGGGGTCCCCCAGATGCCCACCCCCCTCCCAGGAGAAATGAGTATAGAGGTACTTGTAGTACCCCTTACCCATTTCCTTTAAGAGTTAAAAGTAAATAAACACACAAACACATAGAAAAAGTATTTTAATTGAACAAAAAACATAACCACGAAAAAAGTCCTTTAATATTCTTAATTAACCATTAATACTTACCTGTCCCTTTAAAAGCCAGTTCCCACGCAATATCCTCGGAAATATACTAATCAGTTACAATGTAACAAAGTTATTACAATGTAACAACTTTGTTACTTTGTAACACCACCGCACCCGACGTCACTTGCCGCTCACCCGCCGGCCGCCGCATACACGCTAGTCCCCGCCGGCTCCCGCCGTCCACTCCGCCCACACCTGTCACTCATATACATGCTGGCACCCATGGGTGCCAGCATGTATATAGGTGACATGTGGGAGAGGCGGGGAGGGCAGCGGAGCCGGCGGGGACTTAGCGTCCCTTCACCCGACAGAGCTCTGAGCTATATTAGCTCAGAGCTCTCGAAAGCATCTTTGTATTTGGGCTCCAAGGAGCCCCATTGGTCCTTAGCAGACCAATGGGGTTTCTTCAAATCAGAAGGAACCCCATTGGTCTGCTAAGGACCAATGGGGCTCCTTGGAGCCCAAATACAAAGATGCTTAGAGAGCTCTGAGCTATAGCTCAGAGCTCTGTCGGGTCCTGCAGCACAGACGCGGCGGCGGCGGCGATGAGTGACGTCGGGTGCGGCGTAGTTACAATGTAACAAAGTTGTTACATTGTAATAACTTTGTTACATTGTAACTGATTAGTATATTTCCGAGGATATTGCGTGGGAACTGGCTTTTAAAGGGACAGGTAAGTATTAATGGTTAATTAAGAATATTAAAGGACTTTTTTCGTGGTTATGTTTTTTGTTCAATTAAAATACTTTTTCTATGTGTTTGTGTGTTTATTTACTTTTAACTCTTAAAGGAAATGGGTAAGGGGTACTACAAGTACCTCTATACTCATTTCTCCTGGGAGGGGGGTGGGCATCTGGGGGACCCCTTTTTAAAGGGGACTCCCAGATGCCACCATGAACCCCTCCCCAGGAAATCGCGGCCTCCACCTCCACCGCCCATCGGAGGTGGAGAAGAGCCCCTTGTCCTTGGATTGGACAAGGGCTCGGAGGGGGAGGGGAAAGCTTGGCTGCCCCTCCCCTTCCGAGACCCCCCAATCCATGGACCATGCGGGCTGGTATAGTCAGGGTGCGGAGCCCCACGCGGCCGGTGCTCCGCATTCTGGCTATCCCAGTCTGCATGGGGGACAAGGGGTTAAAGAGGTCTGGGAGGGGGGACCCCACGTCGTTTTTTTTTTATATTTCCCACACTCAGAACGAAGTAAGTAAAACTCTTCCCACTTGGTGGAATCTATGAAAATAAAACACTATTGTTACCTGTGCAAAAAAAACTGACATTTTCCGCATTTAAAAGACATTTTCGCCCTTGAAACTTAAAAATCGATTTTCTCAAAAACTATAAGGTCTTTTTGAAAAAAAAAAAATTTCCTCTTATTCCCACTGATCCCCTTAATATACCCTGTGAATTTGGTGTTCCTAAATTTTAAGCAGGCTTTGCTATTAACCGTTAAAGTCGGCGGGTTTTTAAATGTATATATTTTTCCTTTGAAACTTTAACATCGATTTTCTCAAAAACTATAAGGTCTTTTTGAAAAAAAAAATTTCTCTTATTCCTTCTGATCTCCTTAATATATTCTCCAAATTTGAGGCTCTTAGCACTTAAGGGGGCTTTTCTATTAACCCTTAAAGTCGGCGGCTTTTTTATATTATACGGGAGCGTAATGTTACGCGATTACGGCAGACTGTGTAATTTCAATGGGAGTTTACTGTCTTACGCGTAATTTGTTACGCGTAAAACGTAACCCTACGGTCTACGCGTAATTAATTACGCGTAATACCGTAACCTTACACGTAACGCTTACGGTGCATTTGTAGTGAATTACGATGCGTAATTACGCTAATGCGTAATTTCGGCCCAGCACTGCGTGGCTGTGCAGCGGACCAACTTGTGATACCTCCACAGCTTGCAGGCAGGCCTCCTGCCACCTCCTCTCCTCCTGCTACATCTTCTTCGCTGTCGACATCCTCCTCCTCCTGGGCTGAGTGGCAGTTCAACTCTACTGGTGCTGTGATCTCCTCTCCAGCTACACAGCCCCAGCTCCTCGGGGCCTATGCTGCATGCCAGGTACGACCGTGTCATGCCATCTTAGACATGTCTTGCCTCAAAGCGGAGAGTCACACTGGAGCAGCTCTCCTGGCTGTTCTTAACAAACAGGTGGATCCGTGGCTGACCCCGCACTAGCTGAAGATCGGCAACATGGTGTGTGACAAGGGCAGCAATCTCATTTCCGCTTTGAATTTGGGGGAGCTGACACATGCACCCTGCATGGCACATGTGCTGAATCTAGTCATTCAAAGATTTGTGTCAAAGTACCCAGGCTTAGAGAACGTCCTGAAGCAGGCCAGGAAGGTGTGTGGGCATTTCAGGTGGTCTTACACGGCCATGGCACACTTTGCTGATATTCAGTGGAGAAACAAGTTTCCGGTGAGGCGCCTGATTTGCGATAGCCCGACTGGCTGGAATT